>NC_090734.1:77538149-77553149 GCF_036898095.1 Palaemon carinicauda
AACTTAAGTCAATGATATTAAAAGAAAATACAAGGTATTAGTATTTCCAAAAATATATTGTGGTCTTCTGAGCATCAAAATATTAATGCAGAAATTGTTGCTATCTTAATTTTATCGATATTTTTGGATATCTCGACATGAACATTTATCTTTTTTACGGGTCATTTGTGTACAGTAATTCAAAAGGGACCTATAGCCTATATGAAAATTGAATATTTATAACATGACCACATACTCTCGGAAATAACTTTATGCACATCCACATATAACCTAAACAAAATAAACCACAATTTATCATTTGTTGACATGTGCAGAGTATTTCTATGAGTTTATTGAACTTGAAACAAATTTCATGAGGTTTTCGTGGAAAGATTTAGCAACATATACTGGTATGAACATGGTTATAGAACTAACTGTTAATTCATTGTGATAAATGTTCGTTGTGTTACAGTACTAGTAGCAGCATCTATTGCTAATCAAATCTAACAAGGTGGTTATTAAAATAACTGCATTTAAGCATGGATTTGGAACGAGGAAATCAACTTATAACTATTACAGTTTGAACCATCTAAAAAGAAGTTTTGAAATATTGATAAACATGAGACAAATTCCTAACAGGTAGTTTATTTGAGAAAATCATGAGTATTTACTCTAAGTCACGCGTCAGAATGTCAGCTATTTGAGAGAAAAAAAATACTATTTATTTTGTGATACTTTAACATCGCAGTCAGGAATCATATGGTGACAATGAATACCACATAAAGATAATGATAAGTGAATTTACAATTAGAATTTATCTGTATTGAATTTGTTACCTTATGACTCCTTTATGGCATCGGTGAAGTTATTTTATATTTTTTTTCTTTTTTACTAGACGCACCTTATGAAAATTAGGCAAGGCAAGAACGTCGAGAAAGACAGAATGTTGGAAAGTTAATGCTGTGTAGTTTTCAAGATCCATAAGTTAATAAAGCTCATCTCCTCCTTCATGTGTATTCTTCTAGTGCCAGAAAAATAACTGATTTCAAGTATATGTAAGAAAGTCTTTAGTCACTCAATACTTCTGATTAAGAACTTTGCTAGTAGACGGCCATTCGTTTATTTATGACTTGAGAGAATGTTTCGTATATATCTATACACCTATCTATGGTTTCCATATGTTCCTTTTAATAAAGGCTTTACCAGTACTACCATTAGTTGATATCGCAATACACGCGCAACAATCAACAAACTTACGAATTAAGAAAGGTGTCCTTTTAACGTTTTCTTCGAAACTACAACCATTATTGAACTCCCTGTAATAGGTTGTTGAATGTAACAAGATAGTTAAAACTTATTATCATTCCATTATCACTTTATTTTCATGACAATATCAACCTTATCGACAAAAATCGTTGATATTAAACATGCAATTATAACCCTTATGTGACCACTGTGGGGCTTATAAATATCTTTTTTTTTTTGTAAATATATTTATTTGTTTAGAAGCTGCCTTTTGATTAACACTTCCTCCATTCCTGTCGCATTCGTGGCCGACAGAGTACCTCGAACACCTAGTCCACCTCACAGCTCACCGCTTTATTTGCCATATCTACTCCAACGATGCCCACCAACGACACCGACTTATCTATCCATACTGCCATAGTGAGGCTCATACCCATCACCAGCAGAGATGTGTTTGTATGATTTCAGCGAGCCGAGATTCAGTTTTCCATAAAGTGCAAAGCTTACTGAAGAAGCAAAGCCAACTACGTCCCCACTAAAACCTCTGATGACACATTCCCAGAAATCTACAACTGGCTCTCAGAGCAAGGGTATGCCCTCATAGAGTATGATGCCCTTAAATCTTTCCTTCAGGAGCAGTACTCACCGTTATGATCAATTGTTGATGTAAAGAAGAAGTGGATTCTATTTGTAATGATTTTCACAATGAATAATTCCTATTGAAATTTCCTATCATCAGGGAGTAATGAAGAAACTAATCGAACGCACTTTTGACATAGTTCTTTTCAGTCCGTGCATTTTTCCGTCATTCTCCTTTTTTTCACTGAATTTTAATTCAGAGATAAGGATGAGAGAGAGAGAGAGAGAGAGAGAGAGAGAGAGAGAGAGAGAGAGAGAGAGAGAGAGAGAGAGAGAGAAAGCTAGTTACCATTGCTGGGAACATTTTTCTTCCAATTTCATACCACCTGATCACATTATTTATTCTACTGATTATTTGATTGATTGGAAGTTTTCTGGCATCCTGACAAATAATAGAGTTTTTCGTTGTTTAGAAAATATTGAGAACTAAATTCAACTTCTCTTTCTTTTAGTGAATATATTGATAGAGAGGAATAAATAAGACGTTAGACGTGAGACATTTCCGTTGTAGCTGCAAATATTCCGCTATCCTTTCATGAAATTTCACGGCTTTAAGAAACATATGAGACGCCTTTGGCCTTGCGCTCTGCGCAATCCAGTCAAGCCAATATGAACGGAGCTATTCTAAAGATCTGGCAACGTTAAATCCTTGATTCTCCCTCCCACCCTTACCCATAAGAAATGACGCCAAAGACCAAAACTGCTTTGTAAACTCATGCTAAGTTTGAGTCTTTTTCTTGAAATGTTCAAAGTTTTGAACGAGTTGGGAAGCTTTCAAGTCAGCGTCACATTCTTCGAGGGGGGCAGAGAGAAGATGCGACAATTGAGCAAAAGAGTTGGAACAGTTTTCATTTCTCACAAAGGGAAGGCCTGTCATATACAGGTACCAGAATGCGATAACAAGTAATAGTAGTAGTAGTAGTAATAATAATAATAATAATAATATTCTAAGTGCTTCTGATTAATATGTTGCAATTGAAGCTTATTAGTAGGATCTTGAAAATTAATATTGTTTTACCGCCAGGTTTTGTGCTTAAGCGCCTCTTAGTCTATCAAATGTTTTCCTCAATATTTAGGACTTTACTGCAATTTTGTGGCAATATTGTGAATTAACTTCAAAATACACGCTATAGAATAATTTTTGGTGTAATGTGTAGATATTGCAGAAAATCATTTATCGTCTATGGACAAAGAAGTGTTTTCTAAATTTAGTTCAACTGAACCACAAGAGCAGCCATTCAATGATTAACAACAAATCCATGGTACCAATAAAACACAGCTGTGTCCTTAAGAGGCAGGTGACTAACAATTCTCACGAAAATAGCCACTTTAACGCTTCGTTAGTTGATCCACTAGGAAGGAATAAGCAACCGCTCTCACTATTCTAATGGAGGCTGAAAGTGATTACATCGAAGTAATGAACTCCCGTATTTTCAGGAATTTCTAGGACTACCGTAATTACACATTCCTCGCAGTTTTCACCGCACGAATCCTGTTTTTTTGGGTGGTGTTGTTCTGCGAGTCAATGTCCTCCAACTAGTGGAATTAATAGTCTTTAAATGCGCGCTAAACACCGAATTTAGGATTTATGTATCATGGGTGGTCCTCTATTATTATTATTATTATTATTATTATTAATATTATTATTATTATTATTATTATTATTATTATTATTATTATTGCAATCTCAGGGTAAAAATCAGCTCATGGAGATAGGTATGGGATAAGAAACTGGAAGTAAGGAATAAACAATAAAACAGAACAAAAAATACTGGCAAATAACAAAGTAGAATAGACTAAACAAAGAACCGATGAAAAGCTTGTATACAGTGTTCCAACTCACGAAGTCCCAACGACTTAAAAATGATAAGACCATTCCACAATCTGGTCACAGTAGGAAAATACAATTAGTGTACAATATTATTATTATTATTATTATTATTATTATTATTATTATTATTATTATTATTATTATTATTATTCTTTCTCTTTTAATATTATTATTATTATTATTATTATTATTATTATTATTATTATTATTATTATTATTATTATTATTATTATTATTATTATTAACAAAGCTACAAGAATAGTAGGAAAAGCTTCAACAAAGTCAGATAGTCTAGGGAGGAAAGGAAATAAGGAAATAAATAAACTGTGTGAGAAGCAATGAATTATTGAAATGATATCATTTTAAGAACAGTAACAACATTAAAACAGATCTTCCATATACAAACTTTAAAAAGACTAATGTCCGCCTCTTCTACATAAAAACTTTTTCTGCAAACTTAGACTTTTGAAGTTTTACCGATTCAACTAACTGATTAAAAAGATCATTACACAAATTGGTCAGAGCTGTAACCAAGCTTCTAGAATACTGTGTAGTATTGAGTCTCTTGATGAAGAAGGCATGACCATTAGAATATGGAAGTATTTTAAACGTTTTAGAAGCTGTATACTTAGACCAGTTGGTTATGTAGCCAGTGATTTTCAGCCTTCTGGAAGCTTTATAAACATTGTAAAGACTTACAGAGGAAAGAACTTCCAGTCTTATCTTTACTCCTCTCTCTCCTTGGAAGAACACATAGTGCTAAGTGCAGATTAACTTTGAGTGCCACAGATACGAAATTTCTGCATTTCTTTTCTTATTTTCGGCCAACAGCAAACCTAGTATTACGAACAGGATGGTACTATCCGGGAAGATCTGATTGTAAAGGAAGGTTAGAATTATGAAAATTCTTAAGCAATGTGCATATCGAGCTTATTGAACGACAGTGCCCTAGATTGATATCTAGATCAGGAATAAGTAATTTAATGCACTGTAAGTTTCTGTTTAACAAATTAAGATGAAAATCAGCAGCTTAAGACTAGTCCGGAAAACAACACTCGAAACAAGGTATAATGAAAGAAATAAAACACTTCTTCAGAATAGATTCATCATGCTTGATACCCTTGATCCTTTTGTTGGGCTTCTGTCAATGCATTGTAATGCAATCCTAGGTGAACGGCGGCCAATGTGTTTCTTGAAAATCCATTGGCGTTGATGGGCAAACTAGGCGTCAGACTATCGAGTGAAGATGTGCACCAGAGGCATGCGGTCTATGCGAATGACAAAGGACGTATCTTCCAGGAAGTGGCTTAAGAGATGGACAGCCAAGTGAACTGCCATTAATTTGCGGTCAAAAGTAGAGTAGCCAGATTCCGCCTAGAACAGTTTTCTACTGAAGAAGGCCAAAGGGTAAAGCGAGCCGTTAAACAACTACTTGAGTACTGCACTAATAGCTACGTTCCTGGTATTATTGGAGAGAAGGAGAGGCGCATGTGAGACAGATTAAGTGAGTGCAGTGGCAGTTGATAGGGCATTCTCTGCATTGCAGAAGGCTTGATCTTGAAGATGATTCAACTTCGGGTCTTTTGGTTTGCACTTGAGGGCATTATAGAGGGTCTAGAGTGGGAGCGATGGCTGGCAGGAAACGGTGATAATAGTTGATCATGCACATGAATTCTTACATTGCTTTGACAATCGAGGATGGGGGAAAGATCTGAGGGCTGCTACCTTCTCAGGGAGAAGGTGGACCCTTTCAGAAGTGATGTGGTGCCCTAAGAATGATACATCGTTGGCGCCAAAGGTACACTTGTCGTACCGGACTGCATGGCCGTTCTGTTGTAGGTGGTTGAACATAATGCGTAGGTGACAAAGGTGTTTCTCTTTGGAAGAAGAGAGCGTATGTAGTACATGTAACATACACAGAAGGAGATGTCCCATAAGAAGCCATCCAAGAGGCGTTGAAAAGTGGCCTCACCATTACGAAGGCCAAAACAGGAGCAATCAAAGGTGTATGTACCAAAGGGGATGGTGATGTCTTCTGGGTTTATGGGCAGCTGATAATAACCCTTCAGGAGGTTGTTCATGGAGAAAACCTTCGCTTTTTGCAAGTAGGAGGTCACATCGGCGATGTTTGCGGGGGAGGGCAGTGATTCACTTCTGACTGCATGATCAGGCACCTGTAATCCCCACACGGACCGAGAGAGCAATCTTTTTTCAGTATGATGTGTAAGAGTGATGACCATGGCTGGAATCCCTTTGGCAAAGGCCAACTTTATTCATTTCGGGGAAAGTTTGTTTAGTGGCTGCCAAACGATCCAGGGCCAGATGGCTGAATCTGACAAATACTAGGGATACCGTTGTCTTGATAGGGTGATAAATACCGTGTTTAACAGGATCCGTGGGTGTTTGAATACTGGATGGAAAATTTCCGGTATGACGTGGGGTGGTGGTCGTAGGCATTCGAGGTACGCTGATGTGGAGAGCTAGGTTTGGAAGCGTGATGAGTAGCATGAATCCGAATTGACTAACCGACGGTGAGTGTCATCAGCCAAGATGTGGAAATTTGACAGGAAATCCACACCAATTATTGTTAATGTAATCACAGGAACGAGAAACTTCTAATTATATTTGGCGATTCCAAACTATAATGTGAGTGTTTCATGACCATGGGTGGGCAGCTAGCAGGCGGCTTGGAAAACTTGGACAGACTACGCCCTGTCCTGGTGAGTGGCCTTATCTGAAGAGAACAGCAAGCACTCATGCTTACCAAATATCGCATTCATCATGTAAAAAGAAAATATCAGTGACAGGGAGCCCACCACTGTAAGTGATGGCCTATTTACACGAATTTGGAGTGGTAGTAGCATAACTGCGGTCGTTAGGTGTTAATAAGTGACTGGAGAAGTCGTTGGTTGGGGCATAAGCGAGGGCTGTATGGGTCCTGGGTGGTATATGTGAAGTGGCGCGGGGCTTTGTCGCGGATTCAGCACGTCATGGGATGGGCTTCTGTGGCCTACCGCATTTCCGTAAGATTTGGTCGATGTTGAATACTTGTCCTCTTCGTCAGGAGTGGAGGCGTTAAGGGAAGTCTTGAAGGAGCCAAATGGAATTTCCTTGAATGAAGAATATCCTTTTTCAATACAGAGTCAAATAACTCAAGAACTGATAGTTAGAGCCCAGAAGGTTCAAGATTATGGTGTAATTTGATTTCCTTATAATCAGCGTAATCAGCATAGTAAAAACCAAATAATGAAATAGAAAAAGAATCATTTTCTGCGTCTATGCCAACGCCTGACTGTGTTGCGTCATCCACCTACGAATTTGTGTTTGTTAATGTTGGCGTTCCAGGATGTGTATCGGTTAAAACATAACCGCTATCACCATTTCCTTAGTAAATGTATGCATGTCAGAAAAGTTGTCTCTTGGTTCAATATAGGTTGAAAGAATCCATTAAGTATATATATATATATATATATATATATATATATATATATATATATATATATATATATATATATACATATATATATATATATATACATACATACACACACACATATATATATATATATATATATATATATATATATATATATATATATATATATATATATATATATATATATATATATATATAAATAAATACACACACACACACACACACACACATATATATATATATATATATATATATATATATATATATATATATATATATATATATATATATATACATATATATTTGTCCAAGACATTAATGTATTTCTTTAACAGTAACGGCCGTGGTCAATGATGGGCCAATCGTGAATTTAAGAAAAAGATCGTTGACAGAGAGAGAGAGAGAGAGAGAGAGAGAGAGAGAGAGAGAGAGAGAGAGAGAGAGAGAGAGAGAGAGGGTCCACCTACAAGAGGAGGATGCTGATGATCCCAGCAAATGAATCAGTAGAAACGGAGTATACCTAAAACAAGAAGAGCCAATGTTCATTTATATAGGTGAAGTGAGGATATTGCATTAAGATATTACAGATATTTGAGAATTATTTAGCAATAATTATTTCTATTAGTACGAATATTGATCGTGATGGTTCTAAGGAATTTTTTCTATACAAAACTTTCTTTCAAAGGAAGGGTTTCTTCTGTAACGATATCGAAGTCAGCTTAAATCATTGCCAAAAAAATCACACGAAAAGTTTCCCCCTTTTTTTAACATTTCTGATTCGGTGGAAAGGTTAACATAGATGATAGGTTGTCAGATGTCAAGAAAGGTTAATCGAGATTTTTTCCAAAGTATTAAAAAGTTTGATTTTAAAAATTTTACAAATACCCTATGACCTAAAGAATTGGGAATAAAGGTTTGGTTGGTCTAAACAGTGAAATGTTTATCCCTAATTCTATCGGACATAGATACGAGTTCTCGACTAGGTAAAAATATTTATCAACTGAAATATTTCCCTGAGCGTTTGAGATTCAAAGGCAGAGTGAATTCAATATTAAGGGGTATTTGTAACTTATTTGAATATATATATATATATATATATATATATATATATATATATATATATATATATATATATATATATATATATATATATATATATATATACATATATATATATATATATATATATATATATATATATATATATTCATATATATATACATATATATATATATATATATATATATATATATATATATATATATATATATATATATATATATATATATATTCATATATATATATACATATATATATATATATATATATATATATATATATATATATATATATATATATATATATACGTATATATATATATATATATATATATATATATATATATATATACGTATATATATATATATATATATATATATATATACATATATATATATATATATATATATATATATATATATATATATATATATATATATATATATATATATATATATATATATATATATAAACATTTATATGTACATACACACACACACACACACACATATATATATATATATATATATATATATATATATATATATATATATTTATTTATCTGTATATATAAATATATATATACATATATATATATATATATATATATATATATATATATATATATATATATATATATATATATATATATAATACTCGTGATATTAATCAATGCAAATGTCAACAACAATCAATAATGGCTTTTGGTATCGAATTCTACCCTTGGGAATGTATATCTACTGAAAATTAATTAATGATAAGTGTTTCTGACTGGGCAAGGATTCGAGCCTATGGCCTGAGTCGAAAAAATACCTGCATGGACAACTTTACCAACTGGGCTATCAAGAGAAGATAATTCTAAGACCACTGCAAATATATCTGTCGAATCAACCCACTCCACCATGATAGCAACACTTGGTTATTTTTTATAAATATATATCACTAACATTTGGGATTATAATCAATGTGAATATCAACCACAATGGGACTCAATATCGAATTCTAGCTTCAGAATGTATATCTACTGGAAATTCATTTATGATAAATACTTCTGGCTGGGGAAGGATTCGATCCTATCTACTGAGCCGAATCGAGCTATGAAGAGAGGTATCAACACAGTTCAAGAAAACTTTACATATACCTGTCGAATTCAAGAATCTACTCTTAGACTTGAAATCCTCACATCAGACCCACCATGCCAGAGCCTTTTCAAACTTTAATCACCCACTCCTTGGCATACCCTTCTACGCCCATGTTATTTATTTGAGCTCTAAGAGACACACTACAGAATAGTGATACACATAGGTCATGAACTGTATTAGATATCAGGACTAGTTTTTCTTTCCTACCACCATGATCTTGGTTTCATTTGGTTTTATCTATTTAATTGTAACAATTTCCATTCCAAATGTCTGCAATACTCTTGATAGGCCAATATTTTAAATACAATATAGGGCTTGGCATAGTAGTCTTCCCTGGGACACCACTCTGCTTAATAATGCATAAAATGAGTAAGAATTACCAATAGTTTCTTTCAACCAAGTAATATTTTAGATACTCAAAAGCTTCATCATCATCACCGATGGATCGTAAATCATCGAATGGTATTTCATGCACAACTGTGTCAAAAGTAGAACTAAGTTCAAGTAAAATCAGGAGGCCACATTTGTCCTTATCCATTATTCACCTAAAAATCATTATACAAGAGAGTGTACAGCAGTCTCCGTAAAATGAAATCTGTATTCTAACTTTTTATCCGGCAAAGATTCAATTCTTCTAAAGTGGCAAACTAGATGTTCAAGGATTGCACATTCTAGCAGTTTATATGAAGGATAGATTCAAAATACCTATGTACGAACGTTAGTCCTGATAACTGATAGCGTCCTTCAGATCTTCTTCAACTATAGCAACTTTCTAAGATTGAGGATACTTACACTCACTAAAACTAGTTTTTAAAATTAATATTCTCGAAATTAAGCGAACAAGATGAATATTTTTTGTAGACCTATTCTTTCAGATATTAAAAGGAGATAAATCAGACATTTGTTTTCTAGCCCTAATGATCTTGATGACTTACTTCATCAAATCTCGTTAATATTATTTTGGCGTTAGCTTCAGCACTTGTCTGATTTGTAATATTGGCAGAAGATACAATTATAATTCCTATTGGGTTTTCAAAGAGTTCTGGAAATTCATCAGCTACTTCTTGGTCACTATATTAATCTGGGTGCTTTTTTTCATTTAAATTTCCCATTAAGCGATTTAGTGGAGATATAACTTATCCATGTCTGTTGCTGACTTCTGGATCTTTTTTTTTAAAGTATTCAGTTTTTACTCCTTAATAGGTAATTATGTTGGCACTTCACAGTTTTGCATTCCACCTATGCGCTGTCAGTTTTTAATCAACTCCACTTTCCCTCTTTACGTTTTTAAGGCACTCAACACATACGCAAAACCTTATAATCGTGAGTTACTCTAACATGTTAAATACATGCATAAACAGACATGGAGAGGAAAGTTATTTTATTTCTAAAACTTATAATATTTAGCACTTTTTTATAATAATACCGTAAAACTTAAAAGCTTATGCAGTGAGGACACAATGCCCTTCTCTGCCACACTAATATCTGATGCATTATTCATTCCATCACTTAAAACTAAGTTCAACATATGTAATAATTAGAATAGTTAATATTACATGTTTAAAACACATGACGTAATATGTCATGTTGGATGAAGGAGCTAGCCGTGGGACTTGCTGTAGTTATTCAAATCATAAACAGGACGTACAATGCAGTGTCAACAATGTGACATTTTTCTTAAGCATCAACACATTGCCTCAGCGTGTGAAAGTTTGTGACGTCACCGGATGCAGGTGTCTTCCGAGTTTATGACGAAACTTATATAAACTAAGCATACGATATCTGTGATATCGATAAGTTAGTCAGTTCATATCTATACTTCACCAGAATTGGTCATCTGACCAACCAGCTTCCTCCAGTGATGGAGATATTTAACTCTGTTGTTTTTATAGAATAAATACTTTAAAGCTAATAAGATGTATTCTGTTATCCAGTTACACACATCTGAAACAACACATACTCAATGTGTGCTTATAACAGTAGCACACCAATAAATGGTGGCAGCGGTTAAACTCTAAGAATTAGAGAAAGATCTTCAAGACTTCAAAATAAAAGCTGTAAAACCAGAGAAAGATCTTCAAGACTTCAAAATAAAAGCTGTAAAACCAGAGAAAGATCTTCAAGACTTCAAAATAAAAGCTGTAAAACCAGAGAAAGATCTTCAAGAACTCAACATTATCTACATGAATCTACAATTTTGACTAAGTATTATAGTCCAACGGAACAGTTAACATTAACGAATGTTAGAATACAACCTGAATCTTCAATCAACATCCTAGGAAACCCAAGGACTGGCATTCAACAATTGCAAAACATACCCAGGAAGCCCTACATTCAACAAGAAACTCGAACGAGACATCGCTAACAAAACATCAAGAGAGAGAGAGAGGACGTGTCGACATCACACAGACCCATATATAAGCTAAGTAAAAAATTTTTAATTCATTCCAGTTTGGGCAGTGAAGTGTAGTTATCACGAGTCGTTAGTCGATTATTACTGGGGTGAGTGAATTGCTAATCTTTGTTAAAGGAAACTGTGTTTAACTCCGAATTCTCATTTAGAATTTTTCTCTCTTTGTGCTAATTCCTTTTTCTTTCAGAAATTCTTGGGAAATGTTTTGGGATTAGTAACATTGTTTGGGGAATTTTGTTATACATATGCGTTTACGCAGTGGGCGTCTGTACTCATATAGATATTTTGATAGAATTACAAGGGGTCGAAGAGATAGGAAAAAAAATACAGCAGTAATGACTCCCCCTGTGAGCTCTTCCCCTGGACCTAGTGGTGTAGGCCAGACTAATCCTCCTCCAATTGTGACGCTTGTAAATGCCAGGTCAGCAATCCTTCCTTTTCAGGGTCGAGTCAACGGGTTCTTGCCACAAAATGTGGAGTCATGGATTTCATCCGTCGATGCCCATTTAAATGCCAAACAAATCGTAGACCCTTTTGTACAATTACAAGAAGCTAAAAGTTTTATAGATTTTTCTAAGGGGGATGCGAGTGCGTATTTAAGAGGTGTTTCATTTCAAGAAGCAGTTACTTGGGATGATTTCAAAGTTAGGTTACGCGCGATTTATGGGGGTGAGGAAGCCTTGGATGTAGTATTAACGTTACGAAATACACTTAATCAAGCCACTATGAATCGGCTTAATGTTATTGAGAGAGCAGCTCTCATAGCTGATAGGCTTAACGAATATCAGGACATTTTAGGTCATTCCACTTGGGTTACTAACGATAACATCTCCGTGAAAGATTTTTTACGATTAATGTATTTAACTTGCATGACACTTATGTTGCCTGAAGCTTTAGTGCAGTGTTTTGATAAGAAGTTAACGCCTGCAAGTACGGAATTGGATGTCTATAAACAGATAAAGAAACACATGTCCAAGTGTCCAGATCTCGATCCCGTGTTAACTCAAGTTTTTGCAAAGAATGAAACAAAACCACAAACAGTGAACGTAGTTAGCAGTCCAGTAGCGGGAATGACGTGTTATAACTGCAAACGTCAAGGTCACTTAAGCGCAGTCTGCAGAACGAAATTTTGCTCAATTCACAACACTGCAACCCATTCATATAATCAATGTTACTCGCATAAGACACAACAATATCCCAGAAATACACAGTCAATTCCACAGTCAGTTCCATATGGAAATAAAAAGAAAAATCCTCATTTTAACAATAAGAAGAAACAACCAAATGTCAATGCGGTTCAGAGTCCAAAACAAACAAACACTTCTTCAAATATCGCTGAGCCTGGGTCGTCAAACCAGACCTCGCAAGGTCAGACTAATTTTCAGAATGTGCAGAGCAAAGCAAATACCACATAGTTAACTCTAGAGGGGAAGAGAGTGATGTTGAGTCAAGGTCATTCATGTCAACATCAATAGTATTGAATAATAAATTTAATGTTTTATCAGATAATTGTGAGACAATAGATTTTCCTATGAAACACACGGCCGAATTAAGTAAAACAGTGCATGCTCCCGTAGATTTACAACGAATTCATACAATAATAAGCCAAAATGAGTTACGGCCAACCTTATATGCTGTAAATTTAGAACACAAATCCTTTACGTTATTTTTTGACTCTGGTAGTCCACGTAATATCATGGATTTAAAGACACATCATTTGTTGTTTTCGAACTTTCCGATTGAAAAATCAGGAATTAGACTTTCAGGTATAGGAAATAATGAATTAAATGTCATAGGCATAACTCATGTTCAGTTCAGAGTCGGTAATCGCATGTTTGCCGATACATTTGTTGTTGTAAAAAACATTAATATGTATCCAGCTGTAATTATAGGATACCCATCTATGGGAAATCAAAACATTATCTTAGCCCCTGCCAAGCACGGCGTGTATATCAAAGGGAAATTCTATAAGTCTTCTAATACCTTAAAATCTGTTTTGGATAAAAAGGAGACGACAAATGTAACCGTAACGTACGTTGAAGAACCAATAACTTGTCTCACTAATAAGGAAATAATATACGCGACCCAGCAGAATTCTCGTTCACCCGTAATATCATCTTACACGCAATCTATCGAACCAAACCTACCTTCGAATTTGATAGTGCAAATAAAGAAAACATTACCGGGATCTGAAATATTAATCCTTTCCGATACTTTGAAAACTAACGGATTTTCTGTCACACAAGCTATTTATACAGTAGGCTCACATCAACAATGTAATATTGAAGTCTGTAATCATTTAAATAACACTTTAGTAATTCACAAAAATCAACATATCTTGGATGTAGAAGTTTATAAACATCGTATTCTTACCGTTGCTGAAATCAATCACTCTCAATCAGTTGCGGATGAATCCCTTTTGCGATCTATTAAAAACAAAATCAATAAGGACATTCAAGACGAAGAAATTCAGCAGAAAATTTTTGAACTTTTAACTAAATATCATGATGTTTTTTCCACTACGGATGGATCCTTAGGAAAAACAGATGTGATCGAGCATCAAATAAGGTTAAAGGACAAGCAGAAAATTATCTATGTACCCTCGTACAGACTCCCTATGAAATTCCAGAATGAAATAAATGATGAAGTAGGTAAAATGTTAGAGGAAGGAGTCATTAGAAAATCAAACAGCCCTTATAATTTTCCTTTAATAGTTGTACCGAAAAAAGATCGAACATGGCGTATCTGCGTCGACTTTCGTCGTCTAAACGAGGAAACGATCCCTGATCGATTCCCAGTGCCATGTACTGACGATATTTTGTCTTTGTTAGGTCAGAATAAATATTTTACCAGTTTGGACTTACTTAAAGGCTTTCACCAGATATCATTAGAAGAAGACATTATGAATTTTTACAGATGCCTTTTGGTTTACGTTGTGCTCCTATAACATTTACAAAAATGATTAACATAGTGTTTGGAGACTTGTTAGGGGATATATTGCATGCCTATATGGATGATCTTGTAATCTTTTCCAACACTTTAGAAGAACATCTACGTAAGTTAGAACTGGTACTACAGAGATTAAGACAACATAACTTAAGGGTAAAGATTAGTAAGTGTGAATTTTTCAAAACAGAATTAATATATTTGGGTTTCATGGTGTCAAGCCAAGGTCTTAAAGTAGTCCATGATAAGGTGTCGGCTATACGTAATTTTCCCATACCTACTAATGTCAAGGGAATACAGCAATTTCCGG
>NC_090734.1:77558149-77570649 GCF_036898095.1 Palaemon carinicauda
TTGGTTTTATCTATTTAATTGTAACAATTTCCATTCCAAATGTCTGCAATACTCTTGATAGGCCAATATTTTAAATACAATATAGGGCTTGGCATAGTAGTCTTCCCTGGGACACCACTCTGCTTAATAATGCATAAAATGAGTAAGAATTACCAATAGTTTCTTTCAACCAAGTAATATTTTAGATACTCAAAAGCTTCATCATCATCACCGATGGATCGTAAATCATCGAATGGTATTTCATGCACAACTGTGTCAAAAGTAGAACTAAGTTCAAGTAAAATCAGGAGGCCACATTTGTCCTTATCCATTATTCACCTAAAAATCATTATACAAGAGAGTGTACAGCAGTCTCCGTAAAATGAAATCTGTATTCTAACTTTTTATCCGGCAAAGATTCAATTCTTCTAAAGTGGCAAACTAGATGTTCAAGGATTGCACATTCTAGCAGTTTATATGAAGGATAGATTCAAAATACCTATGTACGAACGTTAGTCCTGATAACTGATAGCGTCCTTCAGATCTTCTTCAACTATAGCAACTTTCTAAGATTGAGGATACTTACACTCACTAAAACTAGTTTTTAAAATTAATATTCTCGAAATTAAGCGAACAAGATGAATATTTTTTGTAGACCTATTCTTTCAGATATTAAAAGGAGATAAATCAGACATTTGTTTTCTAGCCCTAATGATCTTGATGACTTACTTCATCAAATCTCGTTAATATTATTTTGGCGTTAGCTTCAGCACTTGTCTGATTTGTAATATTGGCAGAAGATACAATTATAATTCCTATTGGGTTTTCAAAGAGTTCTGGAAATTCATCAGCTACTTCTTGGTCACTATATTAATCTGGGTGCTTTTTTTCATTTAAATTTCCCATTAAGCGATTTAGTGGAGATATAACTTATCCATGTCTGTTGCTGACTTCTGGATCTTTTTTTTTAAAGTATTCAGTTTTTACTCCTTAATAGGTAATTATGTTGGCACTTCACAGTTTTGCATTCCACCTATGCGCTGTCAGTTTTTAATCAACTCCACTTTCCCTCTTTACGTTTTTAAGGCACTCAACACATACGCAAAACCTTATAATCGTGAGTTACTCTAACATGTTAAATACATGCATAAACAGACATGGAGAGGAAAGTTATTTTATTTCTAAAACTTATAATATTTAGCACTTTTTTATAATAATACCGTAAAACTTAAAAGCTTATGCAGTGAGGACACAATGCCCTTCTCTGCCACACTAATATCTGATGCATTATTCATTCCATCACTTAAAACTAAGTTCAACATATGTAATAATTAGAATAGTTAATATTACATGTTTAAAACACATGACGTAATATGTCATGTTGGATGAAGGAGCTAGCCGTGGGACTTGCTGTAGTTATTCAAATCATAAACAGGACGTACAATGCAGTGTCAACAATGTGACATTTTTCTTAAGCATCAACACATTGCCTCAGCGTGTGAAAGTTTGTGACGTCACCGGATGCAGGTGTCTTCCGAGTTTATGACGAAACTTATATAAACTAAGCATACGATATCTGTGATATCGATAAGTTAGTCAGTTCATATCTATACTTCACCAGAATTGGTCATCTGACCAACCAGCTTCCTCCAGTGATGGAGATATTTAACTCTGTTGTTTTTATAGAATAAATACTTTAAAGCTAATAAGATGTATTCTGTTATCCAGTTACACACATCTGAAACAACACATACTCAATGTGTGCTTATAACAGTAGCACACCAATAAATGGTGGCAGCGGTTAAACTCTAAGAATTAGAGAAAGATCTTCAAGACTTCAAAATAAAAGCTGTAAAACCAGAGAAAGATCTTCAAGACTTCAAAATAAAAGCTGTAAAACCAGAGAAAGATCTTCAAGACTTCAAAATAAAAGCTGTAAAACCAGAGAAAGATCTTCAAGAACTCAACATTATCTACATGAATCTACAATTTTGACTAAGTATTATAGTCCAACGGAACAGTTAACATTAACGAATGTTAGAATACAACCTGAATCTTCAATCAACATCCAAGGAAACTCAAGGACTGGCATTCAACAATTGCAAAACATACCCAGGAAGCCCTACATTCAACAAGAAACTCGAACGAGACATCGCTAACAAAACATCAAGAGAGAGAGAGAGGACGTGTCGACATCACACAGACCCATATATAAGCTAAGTAAAAAATTTTTAATTCATTCCAGTTTGGGCAGTGAAGTGTAGTTATCACGAGTCGTTAGTCGATTATTACTGGGGTGAGTGAATTGCTAATCTTTGTTAAAGGAAACTGTGTTTAACTCCGAATTCTCATTTAGAATTTTTCTCTCTTTGTGCTAATTCCTTTTTCTTTCAGAAATTCTTGGGAAATGTTTTGGGATTAGTAACATTGTTTGGGGAATTTTGTTATACATATGCGTTTACGCAGTGGGCGTCTGTACTCATATAGATATTTTGATAGAATTACAAGGGGTCGAAGAGATAGGAAAAAAAATACAGCAGTAATGACTCCCCCTGTGAGCTCTTCCCCTGGACCTAGTGGTGTAGGCCAGACTAATCCTCCTCCAATTGTGACGCTTGTAAATGCCAGGTCAGCAATCCTTCCTTTTCAGGGTCGAGTCAACGGGTTCTTGCCACAAAATGTGGAGTCATGGATTTCATCCGTCGATGCCCATTTAAATGCCAAACAAATCGTAGACCCTTTTGTACAATTACAAGAAGCTAAAAGTTTTATAGATTTTTCTAAGGGGGATGCGAGTGCGTATTTAAGAGGTGTTTCATTTCAAGAAGCAGTTACTTGGGATGATTTCAAAGTTAGGTTACGCGCGATTTATGGGGGTGAGGAAGCCTTGGATGTAGTATTAACGTTACGAAATACACTTAATCAAGCCACTATGAATCGGCTTAATGTTATTGAGAGAGCAGCTCTCATAGCTGATAGGCTTAACGAATATCAGGACATTTTAGGTCATTCCACTTGGGTTACTAACGATAACATCTCCGTGAAAGATTTTTTACGATTAATGTATTTAACTTGCATGACACTTATGTTGCCTGAAGCTTTAGTGCAGTGTTTTGATAAGAAGTTAACGCCTGCAAGTACGGAATTGGATGTCTATAAACAGATAAAGAAACACATGTCCAAGTGTCCAGATCTCGATCCCGTGTTAACTCAAGTTTTTGCAAAGAATGAAACAAAACCACAAACAGTGAACGTAGTTAGCAGTCCAGTAGCGGGAATGACGTGTTATAACTGCAAACGTCAAGGTCACTTAAGCGCAGTCTGCAGAACGAAATTTTGCTCAATTCACAACACTGCAACCCATTCATATAATCAATGTTACTCGCATAAGACACAACAATATCCCAGAAATACACAGTCAATTCCACAGTCAGTTCCATATGGAAATAAAAAGAAAAATCCTCATTTTAACAATAAGAAGAAACAACCAAATGTCAATGCGGTTCAGAGTCCAAAACAAACAAACACTTCTTCAAATATCGCTGAGCCTGGGTCGTCAAACCAGACCTCGCAAGGTCAGACTAATTTTCAGAATGTGCAGAGCAAAGCAAATACCACATAGTTAACTCTAGAGGGGAAGAGAGTGATGTTGAGTCAAGGTCATTCATGTCAACATCAATAGTATTGAATAATAAATTTAATATTTTATCAGATAATTGTGAGACAATAGATTTTCCTATGAAACACACGGCCGAATTAAGTAAAACAGTGCATGCTCCCGTAGATTTACAACGAATTCATACAATAATAAGCCAAAATGAGTTACGGCCAACCTTATATGCTGTAAATTTAGAACACAAATCCTTTACGTTATTTTTTGACTCTGGTAGTCCACGTAATATCATGGATTTAAAGACACATCATTTGTTGTTTTCGAACTTTCCGATTGAAAAATCAGGAATTAGACTTTCAGGTATAGGAAATAATGAATTAAATGTCATAGGCATAACTCATGTTCAGTTCAGAGTCGGTAATCGCATGTTTGCCGATACATTTGTTGTTGTAAAAAACATTAATATGTATCCAGCTGTAATTATAGGCTACCCATCTATGGGAAATCAAAACATTATCTTAGCCCCTGCCAAGCACGGCGTGTATATCAAAGGGAAATTCTATAAGTCTTCTAATACCTTAAAATCTGTTTTGGATAAAAAGGAGACGACAAATGTAACCGTAACGTACGTTGAAGAACCAATAACTTGTCTCACTAATAAGGAAATAATATACGCGACCCAGCAGAATTCTCGTTCACCCGTAATATCATCTTACACGCAATCTATCGAACCAAACCTACCTTCGAATTTGATAGTGCAAATAAAGAAAACATTACCGGGATCTGAAATATTAATCCTTTCCGATACTTTGAAAACTAACGGATTTTCTGTCACACAAGCTATTTATACAGTAGGCTCACATCAACAATGTAATATTGAAGTCTGTAATCATTTAAATAACACTTTAGTAATTCACAAAAATCAACATATCTTGGATGTAGAAGTTTATAAACATCGTATTCTTACCGTTGCTGAAATCAATCACTCTCAATCAGTTGCGGATGAATCCCTTTTGCGATCTATTAAAAACAAAATCAATAAGGACATTCAAGACGAAGAAATTCAGCAGAAAATTTTTGAACTTTTAACTAAATATCATGATGTTTTTTCCACTACGGATGGATCCTTAGGAAAAACAGATGTGATCGAGCATCAAATAAGGTTAAAGGACAAGCAGAAAATTATCTATGTACCCTCGTACAGACTCCCTATGAAATTCCAGAATGAAATAAATGATGAAGTAGGTAAAATGTTAGAGGAAGGAGTCATTAGAAAATCAAACAGCCCTTATAATTTTCCTTTAATAGTTGTACCGAAAAAAGATCGAACATGGCGTATCTGCGTCGACTTTCGTCGTCTAAACGAGGAAACGATCCCTGATCGATTCCCAGTGCCATGTACTGACGATATTTTGTCTTTGTTAGGTCAGAATAAATATTTTACCAGTTTGGACTTACTTAAAGGCTTTCACCAGATATCATTAGAAGAAGACATTATGAATTTTTACAGATGCCTTTTGGTTTACGTTGTGCTCCTATAACATTTACAAAAATGATTAACATAGTGTTTGGAGACTTGTTAGGGGATATATTGCATGCCTATATGGATGATCTTGTAATCTTTTCCAACACTTTAGAAGAACATCTACGTAAGTTAGAACTGGTACTACAGAGATTAAGACAACATAACTTAAGGGTAAAGATTAGTAAGTGTGAATTTTTCAAAACAGAATTAATATATTTGGGTTTCATGGTGTCAAGCCAAGGTCTTAAAGTAGTCCATGATAAGGTGTCGGCTATACGTAATTTTCCCATACCTACTAATGTCAAGGGAATACAGCAATTTCCGGATTGTAGTGGATAATACAGGCGTTTTATAAGCAACTATTCAATAATTGCCGCTCCTTTAACTGATCTTACGAAGAAGGGCGTAGATTTCATATGGTCTGAGCAACATCAACAGGAGTTTAATACTTTGAAAGATGAACTGTGTAGTTCTCCTATCTTAAAATTTCCTGACTTCGGTAAGGAATTCTTCATTGCAACAGACGTCTCAGACTTAGGAGTAGGAGGGGTATTGCTTCAGCAATATGATAAACAATTTTTCCCGATAGCTTTCTATTCTCGAAAATTGAGAAATTCCGAAAGTAAGTATGCAGTAATAGACAAGGAAGGGCTAGCTATTGTTAATTCGCTAGTGCATTTTAAGTTCATAATTTACGGTTATCCCGTTAAGGTTCTTACTGACCATAAACCACTAACAGAGTTCTTTAAAGGCTTCAACCACAGCCCTAAACAAACTCGGTGGCATTTGATCATTCAAGATTTTGGCGCAAGATTCGGGTATTTACCTGGGAAAGCAAATATCATTGCGGATGCATTATCACGCAACCCCGTGTCATCTTGTACGTACGGAGCCTTCAGCTGAATTAATAGATATATCAACATCCATGCCTATTGTAAAAACAATAGCTGAACAAGAAGATTTAGGCTGGAGCGCTGAATTGTTACATACTGAGCAAAGAAAAGATCAGAAAATAGAAACAATTATAAATGCTTTGAAAGGCAATCATAAGGAAAAGGAATATATAAAGTATAAGCAGCAGAATTATATAATCAAAGATAATATTCTGTGTAGGACTGGGACAAGGAAAACCCGCAATACACCACATGTAACTAACAACCAGGTAGTAGTACCAATCTCACTTATTTCCACTGTCCTGAATTGGTTGCATTCAAATCCATTACATGGACACCCGGGGTTCTCATTAATGTCACAGAAAGCCAAATCATTGTTTTATTGGCATACAATGCTTACAGATATAAAAAGACACATAGCTAATTGTCGCACATGTCAGGAAAACAAAGGGCATATGAAAACACCTGTCAGCCTAGGAGCTTATCCTGTGCCCAATCAACCCTTTGAAAGAATACATTTAGATTTGTTAACAGGATTTTACGAGTCAGACAGAGGAAATAAGCACCTCTTAGTAATTATAGATGCTTTAACTCGATATACAGAACTAATAGCGCTTAAAACTAAAACAGCGATTGAATGCGCTAGGAAGTTTTACGAGTGTTACATTTGTAAACATGGAATTCCACACATGATAATCTCAGACTCGGGTGGTGAATTTAATAATCACTTTCTTACCTCATTGTGTGAATTCCTCAACATAAAGAAAATAAATACCATGATATATCACCCAGAGTCAAATGGGCTAGTGGAAAGAGCAAATAGGAAGATATTGAATATATTGAGGGTAACACTAGGGGGATCAGACCCCAACTGGGATATTGCAATACCGGCGGCACTGAGTACTCTGAATCATTCATATCATATATCAATTAAAATGTCACCGCATGAAGCATTGTATGGTACCCCAGTTAGAACGCCTTTCCATGTATTAACGCCTACAACTAATCTATCAAATCCTTTAAAAGAATGTATAAATGCAAGTATAAGTCGATATGATATCCTTCGAAAGAATTTAGAAGAATCACAAATCATAATGAAAAGGAATCATGATAAAACAGCGAAACCAACTAAAACATATACCGTGGGTGATAACGTATATATTCAAATCAATGTACGAAAAGGGCTCAATTATAAACTAACACCTAAGTTTGAAGGCCCATTTAACATTTTTGAAACATTAACGGCCAATAGGTTTAGAGTTCAAAACGTATCCCAACCCACGGATGAGAGAATAGTACCATTGGCTCACATAAGAAATTAAAAAGAAAAAAGAGGAAAAGAAGTGAGGGAAATTTTTTTTTTATTTTATGTGATTAAAAGTTATAAATTTTAAATATGGCACTATAGTTGAAAGACAAGAAGACATTTTTATTACATCAACCAACGTAATTGTAGAAGTGAATATGCAAGCAATTTTTCTTCAAGAGAATGATGTCACTAGCTTAAGAACTGCCATTTCAAGGTTTTCTGCCTCATTGGATGAGTTGCATAGAAGACATTTTCATTTGACTAAAGAGAGTTTGCTTGGATCAACATTAAAAATTGCAGAGATGCTATCTGATGACTTGAAAAATAAGACTGATGAGACAGGATCTTTTGCTTATGACCTTTTGATGTGGTCTGTAGGACACAAACATAAAGAAAGACGGAATCCGTTTATTTATGCTGCATTAAGCATCTTTGGGTCTGTTGCAAGTTTAGGTTTAGGAATTTCCAATCGTCTTAAGATTAGTAATCAAAATAAGAAAATTGAGTTCTTGACTCATGAAGATGAATTGATTATGTCAGAACTAAGGAATCAGTTAGCTTCAATCAATAAAATTATGGATTTATTAAATGAACATTCAAATAATATCGTTCAGATTATGGAAGTACAAGATTTGTTGGCAACATTAACGTATTATGATTCAAAAATAGATC
The DNA here is from genome assembly GCF_036898095.1 of Palaemon carinicauda. Lineage (NCBI taxonomy): Eukaryota > Metazoa > Arthropoda > Malacostraca > Decapoda > Palaemonidae > Palaemon > Palaemon carinicauda. The sequence goes on from NC_090734.1 coordinate 77,566,141, forward strand.
ACATACATAACAGAATTGCACATTTCATTGAGAAATCCAAGGATTATGTAGAAGCTATCATGTTAGCAACTAAAGGTGTATTGTCGCCCCATTTGTTGCCTATAAGTTACTTAAAGTTAATTCTGGAGAACGGAAGGGATAAACTAGGCTATGTTCCTTTGTTAGACGAACATAGGTTAGAATTTTATTACAGCCTAATTACAGTAAACGTAGATAATAACAAGATTATGATTACAATTCCCTTTGATTCTTCTGATGCCTGGCAATCTTACAGGATATCACCATTTCCGACTTTCATGACGAATCACTCAAATCCAGTAATATCCAGTTTGACAGGACACGTATTGATTTCCCTAGACAAGGAAACATATACGGTCATTAAAGACTTAAATCAATTAACTCACTGTTCAGACGCAATGGATAGAAAAATATGTACAGCTGACTCATTTGAATTCCATAATAACTTAATGGATTCATGCGAGTTAGGTATAGTGCTAGACGGTGCTCTCTCACATACAAGTGAAAATTGTCTGGATAAGCTTTATCCCTTTGACAATAATGAGTTCAATTGCAGACTGAACAATGGCTCGTGGATACGATACGACAAGGACGGCTTCAATGTATCATGCCCTGACGGATCCACGTCCTTCACACACATCTTTGTCGCAGCAGATGGTTGTATCGGGACTTCCCCTAATTCCATGGTGACTGGTCTACGGACACTCATCAGAGAACGAGCCTACTTCGCGAACTTCACGTGGACCTCTACAATGCCAGCACTCCCTCTCCCGTATAACAGACATGTGGCAAAGCGGTTGTTGAAACTTACCGAAAGGGACCACCTGGCACCGACTTATAAGGAAATCCTTCACTACATACTACTAGCAGGTCTGGCGTTCATAGTGGTGATATTTATCGCCGTGAACATCCTTGTTTGGCGTAGGTTACGGCACAGCATGCAGCTACAAAGGAACGTTTCGCCTAGTCCCGACAATACTCCATACTTGATTCAGTTCAAAGCCGTTTGAGTGGCCACCTCATTCGCTAAAGGAGTAAATTGTCGGGAAGTGTTTGTAAGAAAAGCTGTTAGTACGCTAGTAATATGTAATTGAAGAAATTTTCTACATTTGCATTGTTAAAAATACATTTAAAACAACATTTAAAAAAAAAAAAAAGATATAAATCATTTTTTCTCTCGGCATCTAATAAAAATATATAAGCCGGAATGTTAAAAAGAAAAGAGAGAAAAAAAAATATATAACAGAATCTATGGGCATCTAATAAAATATATCAGCCCTATATATATATATATATATATATATATATATATATATATATATATATATATATATATATATATATATATATATATATATATATATATATATATATATATGTGTGTGTACGAAACCGTGGTACGTGTACGTACCAGGAATTCGTGTTTGTGCACTAAAAAATTGAGTATTATGTTTATATGTTTCTGACAAAGGTAACAATTATTCTTTAACAAGTTACCGAATCATATGTAAGTCAGTAGTTTTTTTTTTGGTACCATATAATCATTTGCTAGCAATGTACCATATATGTGATCTTGTTTTATCATGCATTTTTCTTTTTGCTTTGGTAATATCTTTTTCATATGCATTATTGTTATTATTTTTTAATGTGCCTATTTGGACATTCGTCCTCGGTTGATTATGGCTAAAGTTAAACAAAGAATAATACATATGTCCAGTCACACCTAGTAACCATGTTTTGGCTTGTTGTTAAATTTTTGTGAAAAAATTGAGATAGCTGCCCAAGCTTATGTAATAATTAGAATAGTTAATATTACATGTTTAAAACACATGACGTAATATGTCATGTTGGATGAAGGAGCTAGCCGTGGGACTTGCTGTAGTCATTCAAATCATAAACAGGACGTACAATGCAGTGTCAACAATGTGACATTTTTCTTAAGCATCAACACATTGCTTCAGCGTGTGAAAGTTTGTGACGTCACCGGATGCAGGTGTCTTCCGAGTTTATGATGAAACTTATATAAACTAAGCATACGATATCTGTGATATCGATAAGTTAGTCAGTTCATATCTATACTTCACCAGAATTGGTCATCTGACCAACCAGCTTCCTCCAGTGATGGAAATGTTTAACTCTGTTGTTTTTATAGAATAAATACTTTAAAGCTAATAAGATGTATACTGTTATCCAGTTACACACATCTGAAACAACACATACTCAATGTGTGCTTATAACAGTAGCACACCAATACATATGCCCAATCCAGGTTGTTGCAAAACAAATATTATTAACTAATTGATATAATTCCAGTAGTTCACTAAAGGTAGTTGCATTCATCCGGAGTAAAATCTCCTCGGGTGACTAAATTGCTTGTTTCCATTTCCATCATATCAAATACCATACCGAGTTCCTCATGAAAACATACACATATGTTCTCAGATGTTTATAAATTAATACGATATATTTTTTATTTTGGTTTGTAAAATTTATTTCTCTATATTAAAAATTTACTACACTAGTTCATATTACTATTTTAGGTTGAGAATGCACATTGAAAACGAAAAGCTCAACTCTCTCCCCACCTTGCTTTCTCTCGGAATGTGCAAGAAAACTTGCGCATTGGAATTCATTCCTTTCATCTTAACCTTGTTAAAATCCTTAAGCCATGTTTTAGATATCGCTAACAATCCAAAACATTTCTCATCCATTAACTCACTAATTTGCATTGTTTTATTACCAACATAGCATCTCTGTATGACATCCTAAATAACCATGATTCATAATATCTGTTTGTCTCATGAATTCCACATTCAGAGATATGCAATTTCTTGATTTTATTATGTTATTTTGTTTTTCAGCTTAGTGTAATCTATAAATTTTACTTATTGAGAGTTAAATTCCTTGGTGTTGTAACTTACTGCATATTTTCCACACGCTTTATCATTAGTTAAAATTAGAATCTTCTCCATGATGTCCATAGCTTAGACGGTAGAAGCAGGTGGTCACGTATACTTATCAAGTGTCCTTTTCAATATCATTAATAGCCTTTCAAATTTCAGTATATCATTTCACTTAATAACTTCTCAACATTCTAAATCGATTCCAAAAAAATATTGTTATGAAATAAAGCATTTACGGCATCATCTTCATCTCTGAATACGTACTTATCATTATTATTTGGTTTCAGCTTTCCTATTTTTCTCGTCTCAATTCCATGAAACCTGCTCTTCATGTTTTTTGTTACCTCTTCTTTAATTCCATAATCAGTGGAATTTGTAACATTTATATTTGAAGTAGATTGTCTCACTGATTTTAGCTGAAGCTTGCATTGATCACTGATAGATTTTTTTTCTGTGTTAGAAACATTATCTAGAACTCTGTGCAAGGTTATCAACGTTCTCAGGGATTCATTCAGTCTGGCTCTCCAATTGAGCAATTCTCGCTTCATTTTCACCTCTGATTGACAAGGTACTGAAGCTCTATTCCCAGCTCTGTGATTTTGAACTCTATATTTTCATGGTCTTTCTTTGCTATTTTTATAGGGGCTATACGATCAAGACAGTTAAAACGTATGTAATAAAGAAGCACCATCCTGTAAGCTCAGACAAGTTTTGATTACAAACCTCAGTAACAGACATCATTAATGTTCCCAAACGTAAGTAATGTATAACGTCCTTCTAGACTTAGGGGTGGAGATGGTCTTGAACAGAAGCTCAAATACCATTTTTTATGTTTAGTAGACCTGCACAATGAAGACAGGACTTATCTCAGCGCTACCAAGAGACTGGAACAAGAACTTACACCCGAAGAGGACGCCCACCAACAGGCACTACCAGGCTAGTCACATATATATTGAACCACTAGATATGGTGAAGGTACTGCAGTCTTCCATCTTACAAACATAGTTCACCTGTATGACCGGAGCCTGGAAGAACTGGGCATTGATGCACCTACTGCCAACTTCACAAGAATTATGGAAAAATTGCTGTCAGAAATACACGAGTTGGAAGTTCAAAAGAAGGAAAGGGATATTCTTCAGACTTTCCAGAAAGATATGGGCTCTCTTGTCAGAAGTGAGTGACTATCATAGAGAAGCTTTTATTCTTGGCAAAGCAGCTAATATCTTTCAAATAAATATGGAAGACCATAACGCAACATTTGATGAAACCTTTCAATAGAGTGTCTTCGAAAAGACCATTCCACTCACTCTTCTTTAGTTTGTGTTTATGCTTGAACACAGAGCAGACATCAAATCTCAACTGAGGTTCGGCACATCAAAGACAAATTTAGCAATTGCACAGCTGCTTCAGTTCAACTATTATCCACGGTACAAAGGAGGAGAAGCAACTCACAGACACTCCAAAAACAAAATCCCCATTCCAGCTTTACAAGGGGCTATCCGTCTACAAAAAGACTAGAGAGAGAATAAGGTATAAGCATTTTATATGACAGGGTGCTAGAGATATGTGTACAGCCGGGGGATCCAGC
>NC_090734.1:77578149-77603149 GCF_036898095.1 Palaemon carinicauda
AATTATAAACTGTAATGGACTTGTAATTACCGGGTGAATTGAATTGCATTTTTTTACCCCGTAATGTTTGTATAAACAGATATTCGTGAGTGGATTCTGTTTACTTTTCCCGTTTTTACGTTTATTATTCGGATGTAAATTCATTCAAAGTCCATTACTAATGCAAAAGTCTCCAGCATAACAAATTTTTCGGATAATGATTAAGTTGCTTGCTGAAATCTTGATAAACATTGCATATGCGAGATGGATTCCTAACAATTCAAGTTTTGTATTATATATAAGAATGAATATTAGAGCGATTTACAATCTAATTCTAAATTAATTTTATATAAGGAATTATCAACATATGATTTTAGTAATAGTAGATAATTCATAAAAACAAATGCGATTGGTCTATAGCCCCCACAAAGTGTATTTTAGATAATTTTTTAATGCAAGACATTCAAAGAATTTGGAATATAAAAGAAGAAACTCTTGTAACTTTTCTGTCATCCGGTCAATAGTAATCACTTAATTTCTGAAATTTATCTGTAAAATTACTTTTATGGCTAAGAGTGAAAAAAAGAAAAATCCACAAAATCTAAAAGAACATCAGCCAAGGATTGGAAAGTAAATTTGAATTAATTATCACATCATAAAAGGGAGGAACATTGTAAGAGCATTCATAAACAACAGCAAATTCTAACTGAGCTTTGGCCCGACAAAACGCCTTTATTTATTTTGAGTTTGCATCCATCATATAGACTACAGGTAAAACTATCTGATTAATAAGAAAAAACTAAAAGATGTATTTATTTTTTTAATAGGTCTTATAGTAATATGAAAACTTACTGGGAATAGTCTATTAGCTTTGAGCCTGTAAAACAAATAATAGGAAATTATTAGGATTCTGTATGTTAAAAGGGTCCAACCATAGTCGAAAAATGGAGGGTATTTACAAGATTTGATATGTAAAATTCCTAGAGTGATTGACGAAGGATAAGGTCTTGCCATACTACGGTTATTCTGATGATAATTGTAGCTTAGGAGAGAGTATACATCTTTCTATATCAAAGTCTATCTCTTATGTTTATTACGCTTAAGTGACATGGAATTCTTGGCAATAAAATGCGCTAACAGGAGAGGCCAACAAACCATTGCAAACAACAGAATGTTGCTATTGTTAATTTCCCTTTATATTTGAATTTTTTATAGTATTGATGTAATCTATTGTACTGCTCTACTTCTTGGGCTGTTTTTACTCTCCTTGATTATGACCAAAAATTTAAATTATACAGATATGCTATATATATATATATATATATATATGCATATATACTATGCATATGTGCAGATGCACAGTACTATGGATATCACAACAACACGAAGGCGAAGTTTGTATGAAGAATCTTTTTGTCTGATCATGATATTCTTAAACAAAACGTAATTTTATTTAACTATTAATCTTAAATAAAACAATTCTGGTAATGCTGTCAGTAGAATCGTAAGGTATCCTTATTGATTTTTGACTTAGGAGAACAAAAGACCAAGAAAAGAATTTTTCCTAAGTCTCCAGTTTCTGGTTTTTGTAAGACTTACCCAGTGTATTTCTTTAAGAAATATCCTTTCCTAAGTCTTTGATAAATCCTGGAATATGTTTTTCAATAGTGGTATTTACCATTCCTATAGTCCAAGAAATATTAAATACATACTTCCAAATGGTCATATATGAAGCTTTATATAGAACTATACCTCCTGGCTAGTACAATGGCAACGTGTTCATCTAGTATTGGCATAGCAGCAAATCGATCCCAGCTAGGGACCGTGAGTTTATGCTGTTTACTGGGGAGACCACTGCTGTGGTTGGACACCATAGTGGGAGATTGGGCTTGCCCGGCTGACGTTCTGGTGATTATCTATTCTGATGAAACTGGAACTGAAACTAGACACCTTTATGAAACTGGAATTGAAGATAGGATTCGCTATGCTTCATTTCACCAGCCAAGAGTGATTTTTTTTTTTTTCTCGAAAACGTTGATTTGAAGATATAAATTTAAATAGTAAATAAAAGTTTGACTTGAGAAAAAAAATCCTTGATTGGATATCTTTACAATACCATGGAATGAGTTATGTATACATATTTAAGAATGTTATAATATATACATATTTTTATGATCCATTCCATGACATGCACACAAAACAATTTATGAATTCTTATTTGCAGTTAACTTCAACTCGCAAGTTTTACGTTCTCTCATGTTAATCTTATCTTTATCAATTTACTGTAGAACACTGGGCTTATGACATTAAAATGAAACCTAACTTATGTCTCTGCTATAGCGAATGAAGTAATCTGATACTTATCTATAAGAATGAACTGCTCGCTTTAAAACATTTGGAATGATTACATGTACATTTCTTTTTATGCGTATGTTTTATACAGTAAACGGTATTATTTTTTTTTAAATCTATGCATACCATTAAAGAATTGGAAAGGAAAAACAAACCAATCAGAAAGAGAAAACACTTGCATAGACTTTTTTCATATAAATTTCAGACATCGTTGTTACACTTCATATCAAACACTGAGACTGTGCTATCCATGAATAATTATCGAGGAATTGGAAAATCATTATTTGTTTCGTTAAATTTTGACTTTGGGTTTACACAAATAAGGTATTAACATTTTCTGAAAAAAAGGTGAAAAATGGCTAGAGCTCTCAAATTTAATTCATTATTATGAATAATGTTACATTTAAATTACTCTTGCATTTTAAAAAATGGCTTCTTTTTATATAAGACACAACTTGACCCTTTTAACAATATCTAAATAAATTTTTGGGGGGCTTGATTTCTTCATAAGAAAATCTCTACCGTCGCTGGCTACTTTTCGAAACTCGAAAATAATTGAATTCTATCATCTTGGAGAAATTGATAACACAATTTCCTGTTTTTCTGGAGGTCACTTAGGTAATTTGCTTTCCAAATCATCTTTATATATTTATTGGTAACGTTTTCTACCTAAATCAATATCGGTATACCACATTCATGTTGAATATTCCCAAATATAAAACGTTGTAACAGATATGAACATATCTGCTACAGAAATCCTTATCGCGATATGGCTCACTTTCAATACATTAGTGTCATAGTTCAATATTCTTTACAGAGTGATATAAAAGTAGTTATTCCTATTTAATTGTCTTACTATTATTGGCAACACAATAATACAATTCTCTCAATATGTTCATACCGTGGTTTAAACAGGTAGATATTGCTCCTGTGGTGTCCTGTTGGTAACGTTCTTGCCTGGTGATCGCCAGACTGGGGCTCAAATCCCGCTCAAACTCGTTAGTTCCATTAATCGTTGCAACCTCGCCATCTTTATGAGCTAAGGATTTGTGGTTTGGGGAGCCTATAAGTCTAGCTGCTGATTCATTAGCAGCCATTGTCGGGCCCTTCCTGGTCCTAGCTTGGGTGGAGAGGGGTCTCGGGCGTTAATCATACGTATGTGTTCAGTCTCTAGGGCATTGACCTGCTTGCTAGGGAAATATCACTGTCCCTTGTCTCTGCTATTCATGAATTGCTTTTAAACGTTAAAAAGCAAGTCAATGATTTCTTAAGCAAAACTGATAATAAAAATGTGTTGATCCAAGTTAAAGTCATTGCTATGCTGTAATTATAATATGGATAAACGGCGTGAAAGATATTAAGAATGTATAGCGAGAAATTTTGAGCAGTAGAATTAATTTTCATTTCCTCCTTCTCTTCCTTTATCATTTCTTTGCCCTTCACCTATTTGTTGATTAGGTGGTTGTTGCTTAGCAATATATTTCTATGTTGGTATAGCTATATTAAATCTCTTGTTAGTCTGGCGAAAAGTTCGTAGAAAGGATTTATAATTACGGGCAAGAGAGTATGTTTTATAAAGAACAGCACTTGGATATAAGAATATATATATATATATATATATATATATATATTTATATATATATATATATATATATATATATATTACCAACATTTTGATTAACAAATCTGCAGGAAGTATAAGGAATTAATTGTCAGTTTAACATTCTTTTGTTTTCATCAATCGCCCAAATGACTTTCGACCTTTTATCCAGGCTACTATATCCATATTCCCGCAAAATATAGTTTTGCGTCACTACTTTTATTTCTTATTTTTTTGTTAATCTGAGGTTTTACCCATCTACTTTTATACCGTTAACTTGTTTGCTATTCATTTCTTAAGACAACTTGCATTCTAAATATGCAACTTTTTAACCTTTTCTCGAAACAGATAATGGTGTACCAACTATGTTTCACACGATCGTACATAGTAACGACATTTTATTTTGTGTATATATTATGATTGTATCTTTGCTTTCCCCTCGCACTAATAAGAACCTGAAATAACATGTCTGTTTTTCTCACCATTAACTGTTAACCAGTGCGGTGTTGGTTTGAACATGAAATTGTCTGTTACGTTTTGTAAGCCTTTTTTGCCTGGAGTCTTTGTATATAAAAGCGAGTGTTCTGTAATAAAGTTACTCAGTTGCTTTCATCCTGCCTTTGAATCACAACCTTCTCTCGGCTCGTCACAATGGCACAATTTTCAAATTAGATAAGTATAATATTTCTAAGTCGTCAATCAGATTTCTTACTTTGATAAAATAATTAGAGAAAAGGTTTTGAAGAGTTTTATTGGAACTGTAGAATAGAAGACATTTGGTTAACATTGGCTATACTTGTGTACAAGGTATTGCATGTAGACTTGCTTGAGGCTACCTAAGCTGTCCTAATGAGAACTCTTTCGATGTATAACTCCAAACACCAAAAATCATAACACGAATAATGAAATTGCCCTTTTATTAGTAATTACGCATTAAATAAGATTATGATCAGGGTTACTAAATTTCTAAATCCATTGACTATGATGAAATCACAGTCAATCGTAGTTCTGTCAAACAGAAATAGTTTTCCAGACCATATTTCTTTAGTAAGTCAGGTCACCTATATTCAAAGATATTTTTCTCTACAACAGAAATGATTGTTTATTTATTTTAATTGCAATACAATCTTTCTTTGCATGTTTAGAAATAGGAAGTTATTAATATAGAATTTTTTCATTAAAGTATCGTGTGAGTCAGGTCTATCTGATTCAATTGCATATACACATGACAAATTGCTCTTGCATCTTCGTCATCCACTCTTGATGCCATCATGCTTTCATAATTCTTATTTTGGGTGTGGAGTTTTCCATGCTTAACCAAAATATAACAGGTTGCTGTGATTGATGTATATTATCTATTATTATACATTGATGATAAATAACTGAAGTTATAAGTTAACGTTGGATATTCTAATGTAGAAAATTATAAACGTTTCCATCATATTTCGATATCAGTTTAGAACGATTCATTGTATTTTGACATAGTATGATACACTGAATTATTGGTAATTGAATTCCAATAATTTGGATGTTAATTTTGATATTAATAACAATATGTTAATTGTTATTATTATTTTATTATTATCATTATTATTATTATTATTATTATTATTATTATTATTATTATTATTATTATTATTAGTAGTAGTAGTAGTAGTAGTAGTACTAGTAGTAGTAGTAGTAGTAGCAATAGTATTATTATCATTATTATTATTATTATTATTATTAGAAGTAGTAATAGTAGCAGCAGCAGTAGTAGTAGTAGTGCAAAGGAATATAAGAGAGACCATAGTAAAGTGGAAATTTAGAAATAAATAATGTTGAGAGGGATGGAGAACTATGTATCAAGTTCGGATAAACTATTTGTAATTTCAATAGAAAGAGGGCTATCAAGAATTAACGGAACATTAAGAATATAGTAAGAAAAAGTCAATATTATTCCATATTCACGACTTTCTTGTTACATTACTGACAAAAATTAACAATCTTAGGATGCTCTATAAAGATTATCTAACAAATCATACAATCAGGTAGTTTTCGATATTCGTATTCAGGTTTGAAACTGAATTATCGCATCCGTGTATATCTCCGTGTCCTTGTCTACTTTGATGGAGACATGAGGCAACACCCCCCCCCCCAAAAAAAAAATAAAAACACTCTGAATGCAGTGTTTTTCAATTTTATGTTTCATATTATGAACTAGATAAATAACGCATCATGTAGCTTTGAGGAGGTAGGCTACATCTCTGGGTGATGTATTTATCTATTTAACGATACCAATAAAATCATCTCCGAAATTCTTAAAATTTCAGTAAGTTAGGGGATTTATCAGAAGTGAGTTAATTTTTTGTAATTTGTAATGTACATAATCATAATTTTCTTGCACTTTTGGTCATTTTACTATTGAGGATGTGCAAAAAAAAAAAAAAAAAAAAAAAAAAACCACTAGTATTAACCCCGATCACTAGTTAGTTATAATAGTGATACTTTTCGGGGAAATGATGTGTATAATTGTTATTTCCAGATATTGATATAATGCTCTTCACTTTTTCAAAATTCTGTAAGTAACAAAAAGAAAAAAAAAAAAAAAAAAAAAAACTTCAGAGGTAGGTTTAGTTATAGAGGTAAATTCTTCACTCAAAATAACTTTTATGATACTTAGGAATATGAAGAAATTTCACACTCATTGCATTTTGCCTCGCCTTTCTTTCTAAAGGGCAAAGGAAAATGTTACATTTTTGGAGAATTCTTCTAAAGGTTTCTACACATTTCCTCGGTAGTAGACTTTGAAGAGCGAGATCGCTCTTATTCCTCTCAATTTCTTTCTTTTACGACGGCCACAGAGAGAGAGAGAGAGAGAGAGAGAGAGAGAGAGAGAGAGAGAGAGAGGTGGAATTGGGCGAAGAGCAAGAGGAAGAGGTGAAGTGGGTTGTTACTATCTTTCTCCGAGTCATTTGTAAAGCTGACTCTGGCAGCGTTTCCGAGATCCCGAGATTCAGATGGTCAAAAAGGAGAAGGCAGCTCAGGCCCAGTCGTCTGCAAAATTCGTCTTTCAACAATGTTCTATCGATAGTAATAAACTTCTTCCTTTACTTTGACGTGAACCTCTCTCTCTCTCTCTCTCTCTCTCTCTCTCTCTCTCTCTCTCTCTCTTCTGGATGATATTTTTTGGACATAAATAAGATGTATCGAATCGTAAGAAATAGGTTTATATATCCCCAGTAATTAACTTCAATGTTGATGATAATTTTCCTTTCTTAATGCCGTTTGGTAATATGGTTGAGTTTGTTCGACAAGTCTTCCAGACAGATAGACCATCTGAAAACCTGAAAAGGTCTTAGTAGTATATCTTCTGGCGATGCCGGAAACAAGTCATCCATTAAGCAGCCTAACGTTTAAAGCTTCATTTTTCTCTTGAGCTGCCCCGGGAGCTTGGAAGGGGGTCCCGTGTTGTTGTTAGTTTTTACACGAGGGAAGACGTACCCTGTCTTGCAGATGAAGGAGGAGGCGGGATTGGTGTCGTTTTAGGATTTCAATTATCCAAGTATCAGTGAGTGACACACTCAGTAGACAAAAAGAGCGTAAACACGATTGCTTTTGAAATACGGTATATAACAGAAATTCTTTCTTCTTGCGCTTTAAGACGTATGTATTTGAAGGATACCTTCATCTATTTGAGTTATCTTCTAAGGTAATTTGTTAGTAAAATAAGTTTTTTATTTTACTTTTTATCATTATCAACTGTATAGTTTCTTCCATTCTTATGGATGTATTCCATAAAATATTAAATTTGAATTATAGGTTATTCGACAAAAAACTGTATTTTCTTCAGTTCCGTTCGGTTGATAATGATAAAATGACGACGGTAGTAGAATTAAAGAAGGATGTAGATCAAACGAAAAGGAGCGTCGCGACCTCTGATAGAAAAATTATTTCCCAAATACATTTTTTATTTTTGTCTCCATCAGTTTGCTATATCTAATCCAGCATGGGAAGACTCTACCTTATCACTTGACATGAAGCTTCAGGTGGATGGATAAACACGTTCCATGTGCACCCCTTGTTTATTTGCTTCGCTTTGAAAAGCTTTAGTGCGGTTGAGAACCCACGAAACTTCCTTATGTACATTCTTCAAATAATTGGATAATCACATGTCATAGTCTGTGCCAATAGTCAATTTCCTCTCTAACATAATAAAGTATCAAGTTTCTTGCAAGGTTTTATATCTTTACTCATGATGTCAAGTGGGAGCTTCATATTCAGTATATGTGTCGTTTATATGAAAGCTCTAGAACTTCCAGTTGAGATGCATATTGGCTCCCGTAACTTGAAACCCTCTGTAGCTAGATTCGTTTGACGTTACTTATTGTCTGTATGATGTATAGAAAATCTCCTAAATATGTTGGACATCCATTTCTGATAGCCCGATGAATCAGTGAACATATCTGAAACAAATATTCTATCTTTACCAGGCAGACAATCTAGCTCTCAGTCAGTATATGGATAATCCTATATCGGGGAGCACAAAGCTTTATTAATCTATCTCTTCTTTTCAATGCATATTGTAATTTAGATAAATTGTAATAGAAAGAGATGCAAAGTAAATTTATTTATAAATAATAAAGTTGATCATAGTGATTTATATGTTTGAGTACGGAGGGTCTAATTACAATGGAAAATATAATTAAATATACCTTTCAGATGAGTTACATCGCTCACTTCATTTAACCAAAACACCGATATTTAGAGAAATAAAAGTATTTTGTTGGTTATAACTGGCTAAAAAATACTAAAAATATTTGTGTGGCCTTACTTTTAACAGAAGAATGGCTTCAACTGTGTAATGTCATGAATCTGAGTTTGAAGTAATTAACTTACTTTAAATATTTGATGATTAACTGATAGGTGGAATGGTTATATTGACCTCATTTTCTTAGATTATAATGTCAAGAATGCTAATATATATATATATATATATATATATACCTATATATATATATATATATATATACATATATATGTGTATGTATGTATGTATATATATATATATATATATATATATTTATATATATATATGTATATTTATGTACATATATATAATACATATCAATATATATGTATATATATATATATATATATACATACATATATATATTATATTATATATATATATTATTATATACATAATATATATATTATATACATACATATATATAATATATATATATATATATATATACATGTATATATATATATATATATATACATGTATATATATATATATATATATATTATAATATATATATATATATATATATATATATATATACATATATATATATATATATATATGTATATATATATATATATATATATATTGCAAATTCATATATCATGTGCTCAATCTCTTGATAGCTGCTAGATGATGTGGCGATAATATTCAAAGATAGCAAGAGATGTTTAAAAATGACCATGCATCATGACTATACTCCTTTGATTTAATAATAACCTCATCTTTCTATGTTTTCCTAATTTGAAGTGAATTATTATCACTTGCTAAGCTACAACCCAAGTTGGAAAAGCATGATTCTATAAGCCTAGGGGCTGCAACAGGGAAAATAGCCCAGTGAGGGAAGGAAAAAAAGAAAATTAAAGTATTTTAAGAACAGTAACAACAATAAAATAAATATCTCCTTCATAAACTATAAATCTTTAACAAAACAACAGGAAGAGAAATACGAAAGAAAGCTCTAACCCAAGACAGTGGAAGACCATGGTACAGAGGCTATGGCACTATCCAAGACTAGAGAATAATGGTTTGATTTTGGAATGTCCTTCTCCTAGAAGAGCTGCTTATCATAGGTAAAGAGTCTCTTCTGGCTTTGCTAATAGGAAAGTGGCCACTGAACAATTATTACAGTATAGTAACCCTTCGGTTAAGAAGAATTGTTTGGTAATCTCAGTGTTGCCAGGTGTATGCGGACAGAGAAGAATATGTAAAGAATAGGCCAGACTCTTCGGTGTGTGTGTGTCTGTGTGTGTGTGTGTGTAGGAAAAGGGAAAATGAACCGTAACCAGAGAGAAGGAACCGACGTAACACTGTCTGGCCAGACAAAGGACCCCATAACTCTTTAGCGGTAGTATCTCAAGGGGTGGTTGGTGCCCTGGGCAACCTACTACCTACAGTAAAGTCAAGATCCAATAAAACAAAATATCTAATCGCGTATATTGCCTTTGAATTTTGCCCGGTTTACATTTCCTCTGTAACCACTAACCAAGATTTAACTACGCATGTTTTGAAAATAATTGGTTATTATTTGCATGATCAATTATAAGTATCAAATGCCTTTGAAGTCATGAGTAATAAAATTGTATTAAATGAAAGATAAGAAATATGAAATTTTCAATATTTCGAGTAGTTTGTCTTCTTCTATTGTGTCAAGACATTATAAACATTAGTCTTATAAAAAAAAAAATAAGAAATGTCATATTAAGATTTACCGGATATTATGTTCGAAGCTATAGTGAAGCCTGAATGAATTTGATTTCCCCGTAATCATTTTATTAAACGCTTTTTAAATATCAAATAAGTAGCTAAACATCCTATCTGAGGTGTGTATCTGAAGTATGTAACTTGTGATTCAATTGAGTGCAGCAATAAAATTCTTTTATGATAAGTAATGAATCAGAAAATCCTTATAAAAGACTTTCGTATATGCTGACCAATTACTATTTAATAATAATAATAGTAATTGATGGCTATTAATGGTTAATAAAGCTATTAGCTTTGTTACCTGTTTTTATTTTATATTGAAATGGAAAATATATATTTCATAATCATATAAAAAATAAAAAAAAATAAAAAAATCTTGACTTTATCAACGAACATTTGACACTGGATATTCAAGAAAATTGTTCTATATTGGTCTGAAATATTAATATTTTGCAGAATTACACATTTAATTTTGAATGATTCCATAATTCCATAATTCCATAATGTTATTCACGGCTATATTCGAAACTCTGTTCACTCAAAACGTGTAATAAAAAATCTTCAAGATTTAATAATAATCTAAGAACTGTAACATCTAATGAGTTCCAGTAAAACTAAATTTAAATTTGATGTGGTCAATTAATTTGTGAAATTTACCTCTCTTGTTCTATAAAATATTGCTTAAAAATCAGAAGTTCTAATGACCTACAAATAAAATTACTATTTTTCTAATTTTTTTATTCTAGTCTGCACCATGCTGTAGCACCACGTTTCTTTTTTTTTAATCTTTAATAATATTCATCATTAATCGTTCCATAGTTTTATGAAGAGAATATAGAAACATTTACAAGAAGATAGACTTCAGATTTGCAAATACTAAAAAAAAAAAAAAAAAAAAAAAAAAAAAACCCTGAGTATTTTTTTTTTTTTTTTTTTTTTCTGCTGATAGAATCATTGCGGCTATACACGTGAAGGTTCTGATGCATATCTGATATTTCTTCCCAATAAAGGTAAAGCCAAAAGTAATGTTGGGAATATTTTTTTATTATACTTATAATTATGACTACCAAGTAACGCATAATACCATATAGGGTAGACAATTGGCTCGTAGAATGATTATTGTTAATATAAATCAAAGGAAATCACAGTCTCTATTTCATTGATATAGTAGATTTACGTACTAGAATTTCCTTATTTTCCATAAACTTATTTTTATTTTATTTTTACCTTTCTGATACAAAAGTGAAGATATAAGGTTGCTTAAGGTCTTGCAAGAAATCCTCTTTAGAAATTCCAAGATTAATTCTCTCTACACAAATCTGTTTTGGAAACTCAAATCAGAATTTTTCTTTTTGGTTATGATAGGTTTTTATTTATTTTTTTTTTTATTTTTTTTTACTATCGATCTTCTTACAGTATCTTTTACGAAAAAATACTTTATTATATGTTGCACGGTTTCTTGCAATCTACTATCAAACACACGAAATCCCAATGGTTTAGAGTAAAATTTAGAAGTAAAATTTTAGTGAAGTGGAAACAATTGATGATACTCTTTAATGTGCTTCGTGATTTCAAACGAAAAGTGCTTAGGGCCCATAACCGAGTGACAGCAGTGTAGCAGAATTGATGTGTGCCTGCTGCAACTATTGCTGAAAAAAAAAGGAAAGAAATGTGATGAGTTTTTTAGATTTCTTTCACCTTCGGCGGAAGTGATTGAGGAGTATTGTTCTCTCATAAGGACACCAGACGTTTAGACCCCAAACGTTTCCACGATAAGGAGGGACAGTTTAACTCTAGGGGATCTCAAACTTTGACACCCATACGTATCATTCATGCTCAATCGTTTTACTTCTTTTACACTGATTTTATTATTGTTTTGAATATGTTGCAATATAATATCAAGCAGTTTCAAAACTTTTTTTTTTCCGGCATACATGGCATCCTGTAATTGTGTGTTTCCGGTATTTTCTTACTCGGCATACGAAATGAGGAATTAAAAGTTAAAGTAAACGAAATTTTCCATACGTTTTGTATTTTATTGTGCAGTTAAAGAAAGAACATTGGTTTTGAGAATTAGGATTGGTTATAATTTTTTTTTTTTTTTCAGTCTCAACCTTCTTAATTTGAAATATTTTGAAGGAATAAGCAGCTTTCTCATTTCCCCTTTTCTAGATCCCTTATCAAATAGACCTTTCCTTTGCAAAATAACATAAAAATAAACTAATTTACTATGGGCACTTATTCTGATATGTGTGACTCCTGGGCCTGGAAAAGTTCTTATTCGTGCGACCTAACCACTCCTTATTCATTTATTGGTAACCTGACTTAGAATAGCCATCGTAAAACACTTGTTTAAAGCAATTAAATATGAAAGAAGAATGTAAAA
Source organism: Palaemon carinicauda (assembly GCF_036898095.1). Lineage (NCBI taxonomy): Eukaryota > Metazoa > Arthropoda > Malacostraca > Decapoda > Palaemonidae > Palaemon > Palaemon carinicauda. The sequence continues at coordinate 77,590,960 of NC_090734.1, forward strand.
ATTTTCCGTATAACATCTATGAATAATGTACAGGTTTGGGTAGTTCATAATCAAGCAATCATTATTATTATCATTATTATTTTGATAGTGTTCTTATTATTAAGAGATATATAATCAATGATAATAATTATTACCTTTTTTAATTTCCCTTTGGGAAATTATTTCTAAGGTAAAGTGAACTCGATATTAAAACAAATTTGTGTCTGTATTGGAGTATAATTATAGAATAACAAGTTGGGGAAATTTTTTTTACCCAAGTACTAGTTTAAGATGCTGATAGTAGGGAGGTGAGAGAGCGAGCCAAAACTTTGAGAGGACTAGATGGGTTTTCAAGTTTTCTATTAGATGCATACTATGAACAGCAATATAATGTACCTATTTCAAGCAACAGAAAGCTCATTTGCTCAAGTCTCCAACATTCATAGAAAATCACATATCTTCTGTAGAAAAATTACGCTATTTATGGATGTACGAGATCAATTTAATTGGCTCTAGTTTTAAAATCCTTTCAAATTTAGTTTTGGATAATCTAAATTGATTATCTTATATGATATGTTAACTAATTATTAGAAACATGAGGGAGCAAAATTTCTAATCTGTTCTCTATGGAATATCTCAGAGCTATATTTGCAGAAGACAATAGTATATTTCATATAATGATGGGTGTAATTTTGTGTATTTAAACTCTCGATTTACATGGAATGTACGCACACGCTCACACACACCTACGCACACACACACACACACACACACACACACACATATATATATATATATATATATATATATATATTTATATTATATATATATAATATATATATAATATATAAAGAAAATATATAATTTAGTACATCGAACCTTCGAGCATTCGTGCATATTTATATACACACTTCTTCAGGATACAGTATAAAAATATATCCAAAACTGTCACAACGGTCATATGACTTAATATACTGTCCAGTAAAAGGCAGTAGAATGAAAATAAAATGACTTTATAGTACCTAGCTCATTCGTACATTTTAATACACACTTTTTTTTTTTCAGGGTACAATAAAAATATACCCAAAAATCAAAACCAATTGTCTATAATTAAGGGTAAATCTGAATACAGATTGAGGCTAACTCTCCATTTTGCTTTTATCATTCCATTTCCAAAGGGTCATGGTTTCCGTTCTCTCAGAAAACAAACCTTTGAAATGTAGAAATCTATAGCATAGATTTAATAATATCAAGGAGTAAACAGTGCTAAAATAAAAATATATGCGATAAACTTCTTGAAATGATTGTCAAAAAGTAATGCAGGATTTTCAATGCATTAATTTGTACGGTATGTGTAAAGCAAATTAACTAGTGTCACAAAACCTAAAGATAAAGAAAATATCCGTAATCACTAATGGGTTGATACACATAACGTATGCAGAAATCATGCGCATGCATAATCTTATGTCTTAATAGTCATTTATTCTTTCAACTTGTTTATACTATGGTTTCAGAGGGATAAATCTAGTGGAGAACGATGACTTAGCAGGGGAGTTGTGGATGATATGTCACCAGACTCTGAAAGGCTTATCATAGGAGATAATAAGTATTTTTTCCCATACAATACTTAAATAGGGAAGATTTCGAGAATGAAAGAAAGCAATCAAAGCCAGCGACATGCGAAAGATGGTTTATTTCATGCATTACACGACAGTTCCTATTGGCTTATCCCTAACTTACTTGACCTTGGATGATGAACAGTAAATGTTGTTAATATTTTTAGAATTTTTTTTTATTGTAATTGCTCATTACCTCTTATATCGTTTGTTTATTCCCCTTGTTCCTTTCCTCACTGAGCAATTTTTCCCTCTTGGAGCCCGGAGGATTATAGTATCTTACTTTTCCAACTAGGGTTGTAGCTTAGCTAGTAATAATAATGATAATAATAATAATAATAATAATAATAATCATAATAATAATAGTAATAATAATAATAATAATAATTAATTATTGCACTGGATAGGCTCCCTTCGACTTCTTGTAGACCTATAAAAGAATTATGCTTCTTATTCCATAGTCTTGTCGTTATGAAGTTTTCTACGTTAATATATAGGGCGATGGAAGCAAAGGAAGGGTCATGTTAATATGCTGTGAATAAATGCTGAGAAAAATTGAGTGAATTAAAAGCCATTGTTACCTTGGCCTTCACCAAATGCTATATGTAACCAGAATTTTGATAAACTTGAATCATATTGTACATGAATAATAAGTATGAGATTCTAGTAGTTTACCATATCCAACCGTCAAAAATACTTTGTTTATGTATAGTATTTGTAAGTGTATTTGATCGAACCTGGGTAAAGGCAAGGGTTTTGGGGGCAATGTTTGTTCAAGGACCATTGAAAGGAACGAAAGCTAAGTATAATGCAACAGGAATATTGAGCACGAGTCAAGTATGCTTAAAAAAAAGAAAGTTATGTGTATTAATAGGAAAATATATATCATATATGCGAACGTTGTTCCCTCTTACAATTATAGAGAGTTCTATTCTTGCATATATTATTGATTTAAAAAGAATCTGGTACCAAAATAAATATTCAAATATGATTTTTTTTTCTTTTTTTAGCGCACAATTGATTGGTTTATCATTAATTTTACTTTACCTGTTATATTGCACGAGCCACTATGAAATTGCCCTCATTTTCTTTTATAACTTAAGAAATGATCCTATTGTTTTTTTCAATGCTTCCTATAGATTATACAAATGGCTTATTTTTTGTTCCTATTCAAACTGCAATTCTCTAATTTATTGGAGATTCTATATAAGTTTGATTAAACCATGGAGATATCAATATATATCAACCTTCATCTGAAATGTGTTTCATAACCCAAATGTATTGGGAGTGATAATCACATTGAAAGTGACTTCTCCCTATTGCCGATTTGTATTGGTGAGAAACTCTTTTTCAGTTAATTACGTCAATATCTACTCATAGTATTTGTCCATATTTATGATATTGATGTGTTAGATAACATTAAGGTACACTATTCTATCTTGCTTTTCATCATCTTGTTGTTTTGAAGCTTTTATAGTTTATATATGAGATATCTACTTTTATGTTGTTACTATTCTTAAAATCATTTTATTCTCTTGTAGTTTATTTATTTCCTTGTTTCCTTTCCTAATTAGTTAATTTTTCCCTGTTGGAGCCCTTCGACTTATAGCATCCTGCTTTTCCAAATAGGGTTGTAACTTAGCAAGTGATAATAATGATGATAACAACAGCAATATAGATTATAGAGAATAACCCTATTCTAGAAATATTTCAACCTTCGCATCTGACCTTCGTCGAAGACTTCACTTTGAGATTCTTTTCGAGGTAACCTCCTTAGCCGACCCACTCCCCCTTTTCTCGCAGCCTCCCCATCTCCTTTACCATCCTTGAACACCATGTGGGTCTCATTTTCCCTTCATTATGACCCTAACGATGCTAATAGCTTAATAGCCTTAGCTTCTTCGCTCAAGAAATTGTTAAAAGCTTCACTCTAAAATAAAGTTTCCTATGGGAGGAAGTCGAGTGAAGGGCGAATACCAACAGGAGGAAGAAGAGGTGAGGAATAAGTAAAAAACAGATAATAGAATCTTCAAAAACTAGAGTAAGGAGAAATTAGATTACATTGGAGAAAGAACTTGAGAAAAATAACAAAATATACCTTTTTTTTTACTTTTTTTTATCTGAATGATCACTATACTGTAGTAGTCCAAACAACCTTCTTATCAAGAGATACATTAAAAACTCAAAAATTATTAATATAGCTTTCTTCAATAACTTCATATGAATGTATGTATGTATGTATGTACGGTTTTTTAAATGCATATTATAAATTAATATATATATATATATATATATATATATATATAACACACACACACACACACACACACATATATATATATATATATATATATATATATATATATATATATATATATATGCATTTAAAGAAACCGTACGTAATTTTCCAACGAGCATAACTGATTCATGATATGAAAACATATTGAAAATTCGAAACTTAAACGTGATATCTCTTTTGGAAATTACTTGACACTGTGAATATGTCAATAAACAATTAGTTTATATAACCGCCTAGGCAGCCTGGTTAGAGAGAGAGAGAGAGAGAGAGAGAGAGAGAGAGAGAGAGAGAGAGAGAGAGAGAGAGAGAGAGAGAGAGAGAGAGAAACATGGGTCTATGGCAGCTAGAAGAGAGAATGGAAGATGTAGATGAATTAAAGGATTCTAGAATGCCATTACAGTATAAGAAACACGTAGGTTTTTTTTTTTTTTTTTTATAATTACGTTTTGTGGGCTGTAATGAAGTTTAAAGAAAGTCTAAATAATATAATGCTTACCATTAGAATTATATTAGCACCCAAACACAGTTTATCAATACTTCTGATTTATTTATTTTTTTCTTCCTGATCCATTAATTCTTAAGGTTAGAATACTTTATAGAGCATTAGTCCAAGTGTATCTCTACCTAATTCATACATCTTCTCTTCACACGAAAATGCTGTTAATATTTTTCCAATACTAATCAGAAAAAAAAACTCATTTTATTAAAACAATTGTATATTTTTCAACATCAATTGAGGGTTTGGGCGTTGTTTGATTCTTCGCCCTCTTAGTTATTTTATTCCTGAAAAAAAAAAAAAAATACGTGAACACCTCCAGTTCACAAACAATCTCTTTTTCCTTTGTTTTGAAATAAGAAAAAAATCCGACGATAGATATCTTTCATATGCATTAAAACGAATACCTATCTCCACTTATATATTATGGTTAAATCTATGAACGATTCTAATTGCGTTCTTATTATCCAGATGATACAAGTATCTTTGATAATAAAGAAAATCATTCTTTAATTCACTCAATTTTAACGTCCCTTAACATCAAAAGGCAGTCCATGAAAACCTAAATCAAATGTCACGTGTCCTTTTTTTTCCTTTTTTTTTTTTTTTGGTTGTAATTGCAATTTAAATGTAGAAGAGACTCGTTTTTCACGTATCTTATCCCAGTTATTATTATTATTATTATTATTATTATTATTATTATTATTATTATTATTATTATTATTATTATTATTATTATTATTATATACATGGATCCGTTAGATTAATTGACATAAGGAAAGCCCAAACTTAAGTCTAATCTACGAGTATCTGTTCCACGGTTGGGCTGGCAGTGAGTAAAGCAGTTTCTCCGGTTTATGTTCATTCTATTGGAAGGATGACTGAAAACCATGTACGGCTATAAAGGTTATTATTCCGAAAGGATGGATGGCCTCTAAAGGTAGACGTTCCCTTGAACTGACTTCAGCAATAATTCATTTACGTCTCCAGACTGACCAAACCGATATTCATATTTAAGTTGAAGATGTAGAGAACTGAAAAAAAAAATGTATAACCTAGAAGATTGTCTTTAACTGAAATTTAATTCACCATACAGAACAAAACTATTACTCTTGAAATTCAAATGCACTGTGACCATGTAAGTTAATGATCTGTAAAAAGTAGAATAGAGACGGAAGCTTAAAAATTCTATGGTTGAGACAAATCGTAGAAATTATTGATACTGAGAGAGAGAGAGAGAGAGAGAGAGAGAGAGAGAGAGAGAGAGAGAGAGAGAGAGAGAGAGAGAGAGAGAAAGTTGTTATAATACTTTACTATAGAGTGAACGGACTTGATACAGATATGGCGAGTATATGTTGCGTGACATATTTTACCCACTAATGTTGACTAAACGAGCAATGCCAATGCCTAACTGATAATTGATGAAAAAAAAAATGCAAATGGAAAAAAAAAAAAAAACACTGTCCTTATTCATCAGGACGCATCTTGTGCAGCTTTATTCTAAATATACAAGGAAGCAAGTCAATAGTATCTATAATAAGGCTAAATATATAGGAAATATGAATACTCTATCTTTATACTTCTAGATTGAATATACGTTGGTGTCAGCTGTTTCTATGCACTTTCCCATGGCTCTTCGTAAGGGCTACTGTGGTTGGACAAGGGGATTACACTTCAATAAGAGGGCCATGAAGGAAGAAGTTAGAAATAAAAATATAATTAACGGAAATTAATTAACATAAAAAAGTGATAACCAGAAACGAACTCCTTATTTCCATATGCATTTATATTAGCCAACGTTTATAAACAGTTATATTTTCATATATGTCGAAATACTAAAGAGAAATATCATGCATGAATCAAGAATGAGATTGTTTGTGTAAAAGTCTTAAAATATATTGTGAAATGGCTAGATTGAGGCTATTATACTGTATATAAAAACCAAGAATCAGAAGAACTCCTGGTATCTCAAGTGAAAACCCATTGAAATAAAAAAAAGAAAAAGAAAATAAAAAATAAATAAATAAGATAAAAAAAAATAAAAACTATTTTGAAAAAGATGTCAACTTCATCTTATTATGATGCATAAGTGAAAAGAAATGTTTATTTTTTTCTTACTGTTTTTAGATTTATAAGATCAAAATAGCATACAATTATCAATGATATATGTGATATAAGATTAACCAAAACTATTAACACTAAATTTTTTGCCACTTTGAAAACTACTGTATATCATGAAAAAAAAGAAAAAAAAGATAACACTGAAATGTGAACGATGAAATACTGCTTGCAGCCACACGCAATCTCCCAAAGCAATAGCAACATGAGAAAATTCGTCTCCGTGACTCCGAATGGTTGGCATGGTAGAAAAGCGGCCAAAGCAATGCTGCAACAAGCAGCTGAAGTATGTTATTTACAACACTGAGACTGGTTACCTGCTCCATATCTTGAGGAAGAGTTCAGTGGGAAATTATATTGCTAAAAAATCCCCCTAATTGTAAATAGTTGTTGTATACTGACGATAATATAATAGAAATTATGAACACTAAGTTAATGATTTATGATTTAGTTTTCTCCCATTCATATTATAAACTTATAATTGTAAAGTTTATGGAAGCTTAGGTGTTGGGGGAAGTTGAGAACTTGATATTGTTGACTGATTGACCCAGATTCACGAATCAGTGAATCTATTTATGCTTTGCATTATACATAGCACTGCAAGAATGTAAAAGTGATATGTGTGAAGCGAATTTGATGATGTTATTAGTATTATACCTTGATAGAGAAGATAGTTATATTTGCTTCCGTTAACGCCCGAAAGTTTTATACCATAGACCTAATCTATATCCGTGCTTCCATTGTCAATTTCATTGTTATGAATAATTCTATATTATAACAATGATGCATGGCATTGTAATGTTACTATTAGCATTATCTATGCGAAGATTTATAATATAAATGTAAGGAAATACTCGCAATATTCTCCGCAAATTGGACAAAGATATTAAAACAGTAATCAGGAGAATAGAACGTTTCAGTAAAGAGAGAACATCAAGAAGTGGCCTAGAATAAGATGATCTATTGGAAACGTCCCTGTCTGCTATTCGTCGGACTGGTGTTCGAGCCGCGCACAAGTTTGATAGTTTCTTTATTGTCCGCAACCTCACTACGCTTATGAGTCAAAGATAGGGGGCTTTGGGGAGCCTATTGGCTACATGCTGAGTCATCAGCAGCCATTGTCTGGAGAGGGGCCTAGGGTGCTGTTCGTATGTGTACTTGATATGTCTTAAGGACACTGTCCTGTTAGGTAGGGAATGTTACTATTCCTAGCCTCTGCCATTCATCATTGGCCTTTAAACCTCCAAAGTCACATTACAGCCTCTAAAAACTGCTGTCAAAGTCATAACTAGAACTAGGTGTTCAAATCTCCTATATTAGGGCGAGGATTAGAATACACAACCAAGGAATTCATCACCGAAGTCTGGCTTCAAACACCTTTCCTACCTCATTATTTACCATTTGAATAAGGATTCTGGGATAACCTTATATGGTGGGATGAGAAGACTTTTGCAAGCGATGCTCATGGTATACTTCAAGGTAAGTAATTAATACCGCTAGTTTTCATGTAGGATTAGGAAAATGTGTAACATGAACTTTCTTTTCTATATTGATTGGATACCTAAAAGATAGTTAGAATATTATGTTTCATTTTGTTTTCAAGGACAACAATTTAATTCTATTAGAATTCTGACGAATTAACTAGCGAGGAAAAAAAAACATTCTTTATATAAATGTAAAATCCCTGTTGCTAAATTTTATGAAAATTTTATTTAACATTTAAACTGTCGTTTATTTGCGGTAATTCTTCCATTACTGAGAGAGAGAGAGAGAGAGAGAGAGAGAGAGAGAGAGAGAGAGAGAGAGAGAGAGAGAGAGAGAGAGAGACAGAATGTATACACTCGTATACACTTTATATTTCTATTTTGATCTTACGGGAGTTAATTGTTTATTATAATTTAAAATTAGTATTGTAGGAAATTTCATGTTTCATATTTCGATTAAAACATTTAAGTGAATTACCGTCTTTTTATTCCTTTAATCCATTATGAGTCAATTAAATAGGAATATATATTGCATCATTACTTATCGTATTGAAGTCAAGTAGGCATTAAGCCTCACAATGATCAACTCAATAGAAAAATAGACCAATAAACCTATTATTTAATTTAATTCTTTTAAGAGTGCTTGGCAATTGAAACCATACATACTCAAAATGGCATTTTTGTCATTACAGTTTTTAGGTTTTTTAGGTAAAAATATCTGAGCGTGAAATTATTAGTAGTAAGGGCCATCAGGGTTGGATTTTAATCTTCAATGTATTTTTGTGAGGAGTATGAGGAATAAATTTTTCGTTTCGTCATTGGGCTATTTTTTCCTGTTGCAGTCCATGGGCTTGTAGCATCATGCTTTTTTAATGAGGGTTGTAGCTTAGCTTCTAATAATAACAATGATAATAACAATAATAATAATATTAATAATAATAATAATAATAATGATGATAATGATAATAACTTACAACAACAACAACAACAACAACAACAACAACAACAACAATAATAATAATAATAATAATAATAATAATAATAATAATAAAAATAATAATAATAATAATGATAATAACTTACAACAACAAATAATAATAATAATAATAATAATAATAATAATAATAATAATAATAATAATAATAATAATAATATAGAAACCTTATAGTCTAAGCAATCAGAAATATATTGGATTTTACAAAATGCTTGACGTAAAAAATTTGTTTTTCATCTATATATGAGCTTTTGAATAACTTAAAACTTTTATTTTGACAGCTAAATTATCATTTTCAAGACAAGTGAATCCAATGCCCATAGTTGCAGATATGCTGAGAAATTTGTTACAGAATTTCATAGGACATATTGGTCATTAGGCCATACTAAGCACCAACCACAAGGACATGTTTAGTTAGTGATCTGACTTTCGTAGAAAACCTACATTATGTATATTGAACAGTTTATTATACCCTACATGTAAGCTGGTGGTGATTGTACTGAACATCACACTGCCAATAAACGTGGACAGAAAAGAGGAAGCATAATTTTCTAGTATAGGTAAAGCAAGCTGGCTGCAAGTCTACACGAAGACACCTTCAACAGACACAGAGGTGACTAAAGCCATATCGGTCACTCTGGCTATCTTCATATGTGCAGCGTACTCCTCAAGAGGCGCATATATATATATATATATATATATATATATATATATATATATATATATATATATATATATATATATATATATATATATATATATATAAAGAGAGAGAGAGAGAGAGAGAGAGAGAGAGAGAGAGAGAGAGAGAGAGAGAGAGAGAGAGAGAGAGAGAGAGAGAGAGAGAGAGAGAGCATATACGAACTGTGAATGAATTTCTTTTGCAGGCATATGGTAGAAAGTGGCATGCTACCTCCCTATCCTGCTTCAATCTTTGTCAGTGCGGCAGCAGGTCTCACATGAAGACACACCGAAAGAGTATGAAACTGTGGATAATGATACTGATGGTGATGATTTGCAAAAACTCGTTAGTTGCCTGAACTATTAAACCTATGTTGTCATGATTTGCATGTTGGTTTTGAATGGACATTGATTTAGTGAAACGTTCATGTATGATCACATCTAAAACATTCAGTAAAACGGAATATTTCAATGAAATAATTCTGTTTTTAAAATATGACTTATTTATTTTGATACCATTGGATCATTGTGTGGCCATATCAATGTTGGTTTACCTGTTAAAATCATATTTCTAGGTTATTTAGAAGTAGAGGAGCAGAGCTATTTTATGAAGTCTATGATGGAGGAAGCATATGTATTAGTGCAAATAGAAATATTGTTTCTCTGATTGCTTAAACAATAAATTTTTCCAAAATGTATAGCTTTGATAACCACCACAAAAATTGAATAAAATCCCATAGTAAACCTAACTAAAGTAACCCACTACGATAATCCGAAATATAAAATGTCGCATTTGACCATTTTTCCGCAAATCTAGATTGAGTGTACTGAGAATTTTGAACTTGACTGTACATCACAATTAGTGAGGAAAAGGTAAGGCTGCTTTAAAAATCGTTCTAAGAATAGAAACTATTTTCAGCAAGAAATCCTGAAGTTTTCGTATTTGCAGCGAAAACTAGAATACCACCGAGCTGAACTTTAATTACTTTATGGTAGAGAAAAGTTAGAAGATATCTTCAAATGTTAATTCTAAAATACATCAGACTTCTAAACAATATAGAAAATACATATGATGAATAACAATTTATCGAAAAAAATATAAGGTTTATATATTGAATTTGATTTACTCTGATTACTAGCATAATTCATTTTGTAACGGCCCTTGAGAGTTTGATTTAGATTATGAAATAGGATATCTGAGTAATACGGTTATTTTAGATAATTGTCAAGGTTATTACGTTTCTGGAGTATGGCTCTACATGTATTAGCTTTTCAGTGTGCTTACTACTAGAATACATTGGATATCATATAAGTCGTTGAGGGGACATATATATATATATATATATATATATATATATATATATATATATATATATATATATATATATATATATATATATATATATATATATATATATATTCAGATACATCGTTTATTAATTTCTTTCCGGCCTACCTCTATATATATATATATATATATATATATATATATATATATATATATATATATATATATATATATATATATATATATATATATATATATATATATATTACAACTAAGCTTTAAAAGAAGAGCATAAAGAGACATTTGCAATTATTATTATTATTATTATTATTATTATTATTATTATTAATTGGTAAGCTAAAACCCTAGTTGGAAAGGCATGATGCTATAAGCCCCGGGGCCTCGACAGGGAAAATAGCCCAGTGAGGAAAGGAAACAAGGAAAAATAAAATTCTTTAAGAACAGTCATAACATTAAAATAAACATTTCCTATATAAACTATAAAAACTTTAACAAAACAAGAGGAAGAGAAGTTAGATAGAATAGTGTGCCCGAGTGTACCCTTAAGCAAGAGAACTCTAACCCAATACAGTGGAAGACTATGGTAGAGAGGCTATTGCACTACCCAAGACTAGAGAACAATGGTTCGATTTTGGAGTGTCCTCCTAGAAGAGGTGCTTACCATAGCTAAAGAGTCTCTTCTACTCTTACCAAGAGTTAAGTACCCACTGAACAATTAGAGAACAGTAGTTAACCCCTCGGGTGAAGAAGTATAGTCTGGTAATCTCAGCGTTCCCAGGTGTATGAGAACTGAGGTGAATCTGTAAAGAATAGGCCAGACTATTCGGTGTATGTGTAGGGAAAGGGATAGAACCGTAACCAGAGAGAAGGGTCCAATGTAGTACTGTCTGGCTAGTCAAAGGACCCATACCTCTCTAGCAGTAATATCTCAACGGGAGCCTGGTGGCCTGGCCAATCTACTACCTATGTAGTAATGTAGGAATCAATTTTCAGTCTTAGAAACTTTAAGAGATGAATAACAGATAATTAATGAAGAATGTTGTGATATTAAGAAAACTATCAGTCAGTTGGTAGTGAAGTCGTTGGACACATAGTTATAAGGAGAAAGCCATGGGTATGAAATGATACTTGGGATACTATAAAAAGGAGGCAAAGACAGAAATTGATTGTTGAAAGTTTTCGAGGAAGTAATAAATATTACAAGGTAGAACATG
>NC_090734.1:77613149-77628149 GCF_036898095.1 Palaemon carinicauda
GAGAGAGAGTTCAAAAAACTTTTGTTTTACGAAAAAATAATTCATGGTGGATTCAGCGAGTCTCGGTTGTCTTAAAAATATTAAATCATCATTAACCCAAGAAATAACTCCTCTCATTCAAGATTCATTTATGATGATATAATTACCTACATATGGAAGTTAATCTCTAATAATCACAATCATTTAAAAAAAGAAAAAATAACAGACGCTCATGTATAACTTGAGGTTAGTAACAAATTTAAGTTATCGCTCATGGTTCCACAGATGACATTCCAAAATATATATTCATTTTTTTTCTTCTATATTCATATTTGGATTATCAATAAAACGTCATGGATGTTGTAATATTTTTCAAAATAAGAAGCATGAAACATATGAGTATGAGTTAAATTCTGTGTTCTTTGGTTTTGGCAGAAGTAAATCAAATAAGTCATTAGAAGCTTGAGAGAATAATCAAAGAGAGTAATTATTTCCTCTTCAACTCAAGCAGCTCACAAAAACTCGATTTAATAGCTTTTGGATGAACTCCATTCTTCGAGATTATTCTTGGTTACTTAGAACCCAGTGGAGATGCCCTGGAGAATACTGCATACTGGGGAATTGTTTCAGAAGCCTTTGTTATCCATAACTATTCTATTTGATGAGACGATCTATGATTTTAAGGAAAATTAGTCCTGACTATTACGTTAAAACGAAGATATTAAATATTTCTAACAAAGATAAAGAGTACAGGCCCCCTTTTGAGGTTTAAAGGATTAAGGGCAACTCATGAATGTCAGAGGTAAAGGACAGTGACATTGCCCTACCAAGCCGTACATTGCCCTAGAAACTGACCATATATACATATGATTAGCATCCAAGTTACCTCTCCACCCAAGCCAGGAGCAGGGAGGGCCAGGCAATGGCTGCTGATGACTCAGCAGGTAGATCTATAGGCTCCCCCCAAATCCCCATCCTTAGCTCACAAGGATGGTGAGGTTGGAGCCACTAAGGGAACTAACGAGTTTGAGCGGGACATGATGCCCAGCATGGCAATCACCAGGCAGGGACGTTACCAATAGGCCACCACAACCTGCCCCCCACCCCCCCCCCCCCACCCCCAGAAAAGGAAAGTAATTGTAGTGATATACTTACCTTCGATAGGTCTGAATATCTTAATAATCAAGGAAAATGGAAAGGAGATGAATTTGAGGGATTGGAATTAGAATGTTTTTTTTTTTTTTTTTTTTTTTTTTTTTTTTTTTCATGCTTTCAAAATGTAGTATTATAAGGATCCTTATTATGCACAGCTTATTATCAAAAGAGGAGGTTTCCACACGACTGCCAGAAAGAGGGAGTCTACTCTTCAGCTCAAAGGGAACCACGACAGATTTAATGCCAATAGGAGAGAGAGAGAGAGAGAGAGAGAGAGAGAGAGAGAGAGAGAGAGAGAGAGAGAGAGAGAGAGAGAGAATTATCCTCAAAGAGGAGAGATTATTAGAAATTCTCTGTTAATTCCAACCTATCCAAGAGGGAATCAGAACACAATCATGTACTTGAATTAAGAGATAAATTTAAATGTTTGATAACTATGATTAACACATTATTCTTTCTAAGACAAGTTTGAAAACTAAATGGACCAAAATCAAAGTGTTGGGATCCCTGTGATGTTCCATTACATTTTTATCGAAAAATGAAATAGAATTGTATGGATACAATTAGATTGAAAGTACCTGAGTCTTGTATTTAAACAAACAATAAACAGGAAGTATGGGAGGAATATGACAGGAAAAAGAAAGGTATATTCATCAGAAATAACAGGAATTTATGAAGAGGTAGTCTAAAGAACGTCATCCAAAAGGAGTAGGACGAATGTAAGCTAGAGAAAAGAAGGGGGCTGAAGAATACTCTGTCACCAGAACATTATTATTATTATTATTATTATTATAATTATTATTATTATTATTATTATTATTATTATTATTATTATTATTATTATTATTATTATTATTATTACAAGCTAAGCTACCTCCCTAGTTGGAAAAGCAGGATGCTATAAGCCCAACTGCTCCAATAGGGAACATAGTTCAGTTAGGAAAAAAAATAAGTATACTACAAGAGAAGTAAGGAACAATTAAAATATATTATCTAAATAAACAATAATAATATTAGGATAGATCTTTATGAAATAAACAATAAAAAGATAAAGAAAGCAAAAAGAGGAAAAGAAATAAGATAAAATACTGTGCTTTGGTGTACCCTCAAGCACGAGAGCTCTACTTTAAGACAGAGGTTATGGTACTACCTAAAACTACAGAACAATGGCTTGATTTTGGAGTGTCCTTCTAGAAGAGCTGCATACCATAGCTAAAGAATATCTTTTACCCTTACCTGGTGAAATGTAGCCACTGAACAATTACAGTTTAGTAGTTAGTCACTTGAGTGAAGAAGAGCTGTTAGATAAAGAAAATAAACAAATATCGTAAGTTTTGCAGATATCAAAGTGATAATCAAGCAACAATTACTGTAATTTCATTTTGAACACAATATTGGAAAGGGTATTTGATTAAAGAAAACATTTGCAGAAAATCATGTATAAATCTTTGTTGATGGGTTCAGATTTACCTGATAAGGTAACTGTTAAATTGAAATCAATAATTTGTTTCTTAGTAAACTGTAGGTATAGTTGAGTTTCAGCACTGCAGAGTTATTGGTGATAGTCTATTGCTTGGTCTGCACCCGAAACAATTGAAGGTTTTTGTGTTAACGATTTACTGATTTCCTGAAGAAAAAAATCTACTCAAGCTACGGAACACAACACCGGTAATTGACTGAACAAGAAAATAATATAATATAAAAGATTAAATATATCACTCATGTGAAATAAGTATTGTAAATCTACGACTCTATAAGCTACCTGTATAAAAAGGAAAAAACGGACAATTGTATCCAAAATTATGCAGCCCTCGGGATTTAGGGAAAGAATATCACAATACTTAGGTTAAAAGTGTGTTAACCTGATTAATAACGTTTTGAAAAAATTTTCCTCCACTAAGAGAAAATTTGTATCTGTGAGTCACTTAATTTTGAATGTCCGTGCATATTTCTAAATTATGCAGCACTCCTGGTAAGGTAATACGTGAAATTTGGATCCCTTTTTTTATTCTTGTAATGTAATATGACACAGCATCCAAATATGTATTTCAAATGTTGCCTGAACATGTACGATCAAAAGCGACTAAAATACCACAAAATCAGAACGAAATATCAATATTTTCATCCATACTTTATATTTATACACTCTTAGACACACACACACACACACACACACACACATATATATATATATAGATATATATATATATATATATATATATATATATATATATATATATATATATATATATATATATATATATATATATATATATATATATATATATATATATATATATATATATATATATATATATATATCTATATATATATATGTTACAGTGAATCTGTATAATCAGGGAATATATATATTCTCTGATATTTTCAGGGAATGTGCATAATGTCTGATTCACTCAGAGGATATGTATATTCCCTGAAATTTTTAGTGAATATACATATTCCCTGATTATTCGGCCTAATCATTATACAGATTCCCTGAATCGTGTTTGGTATGAAAAAATAATGAAATAAATGGTTGAAACGATAAACAAAGCCTTATTTTCACAATGTAAACTTGTATGGTATGGTAGAATAATGGAGTAAATCACTAAAAACAGTAATACACTTCTGTAATATTTTATTTATCACATAAAACACTTGGATGTAACAAAATTTATTATGAACAGAAAATAAAACTTGTCTGTCACAAAATACTCATTTGAAATAAAACTAGTAAAAAAATAATGAGAATCGTTCTAATATTTAGAACGAAGTCATGTTTTCACAATGTAAACTTGCATGACATCGTGAGTTGCATTTAACTTTCAGTTTAAAACATTTACATCGATTTGTTTGACAACGTTTTGAACCAGTACAGTTGCATTTGGCGAAACCTTGACCACCTGACTTTGACTCTTGCTGCGCAGCAGTTCGAAGCGAAACACTCCTATCGGTTGTCACATGGTCTTTTGAATACAGTTCATACGTACATAAATCAAACTGATTCCGGGTATATTTCCCACACAGTATACCACCCTTCACTGCAATCGTGTAATTGTCATTTTCGTCAATATCCATAATTATTTCCATGATATTCCTTGGATCCCCACGACCCCTATCCACCATTGGTATCGGAATCGTTACATTATTCCCGACGTTTCCACGGTCCATAATACGACGACTTCGTTTAACCATACATTCAGCTTGTGAAAGCTGTGTTTCGCACGCACGTTTTCGCTGAGAGGTAATATTCTTTTGACGAACGGAGAGTGGTGATGTTGGTTCGACAGCAGGTGGTTCAGCAGTAACTGGTTCGACAACAGATGGTTCAGCAGTAACTGGTTCGACAACAGATGGTTCGGCAGTAACTTGTTCGACAGCAGGTGGTTCGACAGCTGCAGAGAGAGAGAGAGAGAGAGAGAGAGAGAGAGAGAGAGAGAGAGAGAGAGAGAGAGAGAAACATTACACTCACTACAATCCACATAATAACATAAAAATACAGTGTATTGAGCGAAATTTGTTATCCGTTCGACCATAAGGATACCCTACTGACTAACCTCTAATCACAGTCGTGCACAATACTCCCAGTGCAGTGACTTGTTCGACAGCAGGAGGTTCAGCAGTAACTTGTTCGACAGCAGGTGGCTCGACAGCAGGTGGTTCAGCAGTAACTGGTTCGACAGCAGGTGGTTCAGCAGTAACTGGTTAAACAGCAAGGTGGTTTAGCAGTAACTGGTTCGACAGCAGGTGGTTCATCTGAAGTTGTTTCTTCCGTAATTACTGCCAGCAAATCGTCCTCACTTTGGAGACGGTGAATTACATCATGTGGAAGAGCTGAAGTGGTCAGTCCTACTTTTGCATTGGATCCAAACAATGCAGCAAATGGTGACCTTCTAATGCCAGAATGGTAGCTAGAGTTTTTTTGAAACTGCACAAATTTTAAACCAACTGTCCAGTCTGTTGTATTATTATCACTCAACCAGGCTACCAACATATCTTTAATATCACAGTTTGCTCGTTCAACTGACCCCTGGCTCTGAGGATGTCTAGGTTTTCCATGAACCATTACAAGATCAGGCCAAAGCAGTTTAAGTTCTTTAATAACACAAGCAGTAAATTCCGATCCGTTGTCATTTCGTAGAATTTCCAGTGCACCAAGTAAAAGAAAAATATCCAACAGCTGATACGCAACTTCTGCAGCACGTTTTGATGTGAGAGGTCTCAATACACAGAACTTTGTAAGATGATCTTGGTAGACCACTATCCACTTATAGTTGCCTTGCTTCATCGCCTGCATGTCTACAAGGTCAACTTGTGATCTGGAGCCAAAGTTCTTTGTCAGAATAGGTGAAACAACAGTCCCTTTGGTTGGTGGTCGCTTACGTTTACGCTGACATTTGATGCACAGTGATTTGTAAATAGATATTGCATCATGGATAATGTTGGCATACTTTTTAGATAATTCCTTTACCCTCTTATCGCACCCTCCGTGGCCAGTTGCAATATGAGCACGCTTAATAATGTCGAATGTATCCTCCAATGTAGCAAAATAGATAGGATCTTCATTGGCAGTCCGTCTTCTAATCAGCTTGAGAACATCACCACACTTGAGGATCTCATACTTCTTCAGAAGGTAGTATTCATGAGGCCTCTTTTTGCCTGACTTGTCAATTGCTGTCAGTTCTGAAATAATTTCATTATACTGTTCTTTTGGAAGCTAGACAGATTTCTTTCCTTCACTTCTTTGGAATAATTCTTCCCGAAAATGTGCTTCTAAATCACACTCAGTTGGATTTGCCATGGTGTTGACAGTAGGAAGGATGGCGTATGACTGGTGAGTTAAACTTTGCCTGACCTTGGGATCGAACGCTAGCCCCTTATAATGAAAGGCCAGGTCGAAACCAACCAAGATTAGCGTCAGGTTCGGATTTCCTTTTATGGGCTCTCGTGGCATGGTTGGTTTCGACCTGGCCTTTCATTAGAAGGGGCTAGCGTTCGATCCCAAGTATGAGGTAGAAATTTATTTCTATTTGAACACGATGTTGTGTTGATATTTATCCATATTGACTCATTAGGGGTAATTTGAATGAATTACTACCAATTGTGTCACGTGGTGGCCCGGGGAAATCGGGTAAAACTCGCTGGTAAGAGACTGATGTCTCGCCAGGTAAATCCTCGGACAGCTAGATTAGCGTCAGGTTCGGATTTCCTTTTATGGGCTCTCGTGGCATGGTTGGTTTCGACCTGGCCTTTCATTAGAAGGGGCTAGCGTTCGATCCCAAGTATGAGGTAGAAATTTATTTCTATTCGAACACGATGTTGTGTTGATATTTATCCATATATATATATATATATATATATATATATATATATATATATATATATATATATATATATATATATATATATATATATATATATATATATATATATATATATATATATATATATATAAAAGGTAGTAGGCGGGTCAGGGCGTTAGCCACCCGTTGAGATACTACCAATAGATGGGATCCCCCTCTAGTTACGGGTCATTTTTCCTTTGCCTATACATACACCGGATAGCCTAGTTTATTTGTTTCCATTTTATCCTCTATCTTCATACACTTGACAACACTGAGATTACCAAAAGAATTTTCTTCGCTCAAGGGGTTAACTACTGAAATGTACAGCAATTGTTCAGTAGCTTCTTTCCTCTTGGTAAGGATAGAATAGACTCGTTAGCTATGGTAAGCAGCTCTTCCATGACACTCCTAAATCAAACCATTGTTCTCTAGTCTGAGCAGTACCATAGTTTCTGTACCATGGTCTTCCACTGTCTTGAGGTAGAGTTCTCTTGCTTGAGGGTAAACACAGGCATACATTCTTATCTTATTTTTCTCCCACTTTTTTAGCATTTATAGTTTATTTAGGAAAGACCTATTTCTATATTGTTACCGTTCCTAAAATATTTTATTTTAACTGTTCCTTACTTCTCATGTAGTTTATCTATTTTCTTATTTCCTTTCCTCACTGGGTTATTATTTCCCGTTGGAGACGTCCATGGCCTAGGATCTATCTGTGGTGAAAATCTCGTCAAAATCCGTCGCTTTCTTCTGGCATTATCTTTAAAATGAGAAAAAATGCAAATCTGAAATTAGAATCTGGATCAGGAGCTGGATCATCTCGAAACCTAAATGGGGTCTTCCAGAACTTAAGATCTATCTGTTATGAGAATTTCATCAAAATCCGTTTGGAGTTTTGACGTTATCTTTAAAATAGCAGAATAGGCAAATCTGAAACTAGAATCCGGATCTGGATCT
The DNA here is from genome assembly GCF_036898095.1 of Palaemon carinicauda. NCBI lineage: Eukaryota > Metazoa > Arthropoda > Malacostraca > Decapoda > Palaemonidae > Palaemon > Palaemon carinicauda. The sequence continues at coordinate 77,620,586 of NC_090734.1, forward strand.
GGATTATCTCCAATTTTTAATTGGGTCCTCTAGGAACTAAGATCTATATGTGATTAAAATATCGTCAAAATCCGGACACTAGTTTTGCGTAATACTGTCCACAAACTCACAGAAAAATAGATAAATAAACTAGAATCGTAATCCGAATCCGAATATTCCCAAAAATTTAATTAGATTGTTCATGAAGTAAGGTGTATCTGAGGCGAAAATTTCGTCAAAATTTACCGTGTAGTTTTGACATAATCCTGTCCACAGATACACAAAAAATGCAAAGATGAATTTATAGTCTAGATCCGGATCCGGCTTATCTCAAAGCTTAAATGAGTTCGCCCAGGACCTAGGATCTATCTGTTGTGAACATTTTGTCAAAATCGGTAGTGTAGTTTTGACGTTATCTTTAAAATAAAGAAATATGCAAATCCTGATCTAGAATGCGGATCTGGATTTGGATTATCTTTAAGTTTTAATTGGGCCATCCAGGACCTAAGATCTATCTGTGATGAAAATATTGTCAAAATCCGTAGGTCTCTGATCCCGAAGTAGAGAGAATCCAGATATTATTATTATTATTATTATTATTATTATTATTATTATTATTATTATTATTATTATTATTATTATTATTTGCTAAGCTACAACCTCAGATGGAAAAGCAAGATGCTATAAGCCCAGGGGCCCCAACATGGGATATATCCCTGTGAGGAAACAAGGAAAATTGAGATATTTTACGAACAGTAACAACATTAAAATAAATATTTCCTATATAAACTATACAAATTTTAACAAAACAAGAAGAAGAGAAATTATATAGAATAGAGTGCCTGAGTTTGGCCTCTAGTAAGAGAACTCTAACCCAAGATAGTGGAAGACCATGGTACAGAGATTATGGCACTACCCAAGACTAGAGAACGATGGTTTGATTTTGGAGTGTCCTTTTCCTGGAAGAGCTCCTTGCCAAAGCTAGAGTCTCTTCAACCCTTACCAAGAGGAAAGTAGCCACTGAACAATCACAGTACAGTAACCCCTTTGGTGAAGAGGAATTGTTTGGTAATCTCAGTGTTGTCAGGTGTATGAGGGCAGAGGAGAACCTGTAAAGAATAGGCCAGACTAGTCGGTGTATGTGTAGGCCACGGTCCAGATATACCAGGTCAGCCAGACAGCGTACCGATTTTAAGCCTCTTCTGCGCACCTACGTCATCTGAGGGGGCATAGTGTTGGCGAGACCCATTAAGAACGTAGATCTATAACACAGTCAATGTAAATAAAACAACATTTTACCTTTGGAAAATATTTTATTAAGTTTCAACTTTCATTTTTTTTCTTAGGGCCTCCCTGCATGGTTCTCCTTGAGGTTTTCTATACTTTATCAAATTATTAAGATATCACATTCGAAAATATACCGATATCTTAACAAAAAAAGCAATAACATCGTCAGGAACTTTAATACCAGACTGTTTTAAATCTAGATAAAGCTTTTTAAAACAAATTTTTCCCTCCATGAGAGCTTCCCCGTGTACAGCATCAAAAATCTCCCGCATTATTAGCAACTGTGAAAAAAACTGACTAGAAGGTGCATGTAATTCCCCCCGATTAACACATGCTATCCAAGTATCATTCCTTAGCACTTCTTCAGTCTTATTTCCTAACTCAGGATATTTTACACAAAATTTCTTTACAATATATCCATCAAAGTATTTGAGAGCTTCTTCCTCGATTACTCCCCCAATATCTTTCTTTATTTCTTTATTTGCCCTCAAAAGGTCTTCTTCCTCGTCTAAAGCATCTTTCTCTAAATCAAAATCTAAATTTCTGAATATCTGCGTTGTTAGGCATATTTCTAACGCTAAGTCCCTTTCTTTCGTGATAGATTCATCGTCTTTGGTTGCTTCATGAGATTTTTCAACAGTGGTGATATTACACTTTTCACTTAATACTTTAATTTCCTTTCCTAGTAACATTTTTTTTTAGCCGAAATTTAAAGTTCACAGCATCAGGATGATCATAGTGCCCATCCATTTGCCTTATACACCCAAAGAAATGTTCAAGGCAATCTTGATTTAGTCTTTGTGTAAGTAGGTAGTCAACACTATAAAAGCCTTTTAACATATCAAACAAAGCAATGGTAGATTTACATGATAAAATTATTCCTTTCTGAAACTTAAAAAGACTTTTTGTAATAGGATTTTTAACTCTCATAGTATTCATTACCTCGATAACCTTGAGCAGTGTACCTGTTTGTTTTTCTACATCAATACCAAAATCATTGCTTTTACCAAACTCTCCATACATGGAGGAAGAATTCATTATGTCGAACCAATCATTTATTAAAAGAATAAAATCATATGTTTGATTCCAATTTTGACACTCCAACAGTCCCTTTTCCCCTAAATATTTTAATGAGTTGGCACATGATCTAGACAGTAATTGAACTGCTAATTTAACGCGCTGTCTTTGTTGACCTGTTACAGTTAAATGCATTTCATTAATCTTATATGCAATCCCATATTCTGTTTTAGTTTTATTAAGCATTTCCCGTATGCCATCATCTGAAATACACTCTCCAGTCTTGAGGAAAAAACCCGAGTCAATAAAATTATTTCTAACTAATTTAATTAAATGTGGAACATCTGGGAAAACAAAAACTTCTCTTTCTGCCTTAGGATTTTTGAAAGAGATCCTATTTTCAAGAGGGTCAATGTTAAGGTTTTTCCACATACGGAGATTTGTAGAACCCATGTCATGCACTACTGCTACCACGGCATAACCTGCATCCTCTTCCTTTGATATTATTTCTAATAGTACTTTATGCATGTCACCTTGATCGAACTGATAGTAAATTGGCTGTTTCCATTTGCCTATAAGACCTCGCAACATGGCCACCTGTACATTTCCATGCAGTTTGTACAAGACATCTGCCCCTTTGTCGTAGCTCCATTCTTTCTTAAAACTCATCTCATCAAATGACAAAACACATTTTTTTTTCTAAAGGGGTAAACGTTTCTGCGTTTGCTTTCAGCACTGTTAACACTGATACGAGAATCCCCGGTTCGCAATAAAACTCTTTCACTCTCTCTTTGAGAGTGCTCTCACAAGGCAATGGATAACCCTTTTTGAGCCTCAGATATCTATAACACTTAGGACTTAAACTTCTAAGAGTAAAAGCGTTTGCAATGTCATCACTACTCCACTCACAAACCTTTTTCTTGTTAATGATGGACTTTATCTGAGTTTTACTATAAAAAAAAAAACAATATTTTTTCGACTCTAACACTAACCTCACGTTCAATCAAAATAAATGCATTTTCATTTAGATAAGCAATTCTTTCCTTCAAGTAATAATTTTCTTCTTCAAGCTGCTTCATTTTCCCCTTTAAATGTTCAAACTCTTCTGTGCTACCAGATGAAAAGGAACTTGTCCCTGGCATAACTTCATCATTTTCTTGCCAATTTATATCATCAGCAGTTACCATCTGAGTATCAATTTCGGAAGAACGGTTAGCACTGGTTAATAGCTCCTTGACGATTTGTTGACGATTCCTATGTTCAACTCGTTCACTTCTTGAACTGACATCTGAGTGCATTGTACCTGAAACAATATCCTAAATATAAACACTGTGCTGCTATATGATTATATTTGACTAATAATTAATTTGAACTAACCTTTGGTTATCACTGTAGAAACTGTTAGCTTGAATGTATTCACTGTTGTACATAAAACAACACTGCAAAAACTAATCTAGCAATATCAATCATCTATATCAACCCCTCACACACACACACACACACACACACACACACACACACACACACATATATATATATATATATATATATATATATATATATATATATATATATATATATATATATATATATATATATATATATATATATATATATATATTGTGTGTGCGCGCGTGTATGTGTGCTTTACCCATTAAACAGTTAAATAGTGTACTTACCACTTGGTATATAAAGACTAGGTACAGCATCCTCTTTAAGCAGCCGATGATTTCTAGGACTTTCAATACCTAGTAACCTGGACTTCATGTCATCTTTGTAATCACCTGGTTTAAAATAAATCGAACAAACAGTAGCATAAACAACGTTAATTCTGTCTGCACGGCAACATGCATGTATCCACTGGTCTATGTATGGTTTTTCTTTTGGAAAGCGATGGTATTTTATGTTTGAGCTTTTAGTTTTATCATGTCTATTATAACAGCCAAATACTGCGCAGTTACTTGGCATTATTACTGACGGAATGAATGAATGAATAAAATGATAAAGAACACAGCGTCTCCTATTGTTTACGTTACCTCTATAGGTAGCTAACTAAGGCAACGGTCCTTTGTTTTGTTTACCCACGTGTGTGAGACAGGGGAGCTTGACGTCACAGTATGGGTGATTCACAGCTTAAGCTGCGCGTTGGCTGACCTGGTATATATAGACCTTGGTGTAGGCAAAGGAAAGTGAACCGTAACCAGAGAGAAATATCAATTGTAGTACTGTCTGGCCAGTCAAAGGACCCCATAACTCTTTAGCTGTAGTATCTTAACGGGTGGCTGGTTCTTTCACTGGTTCTTTCATTTGATAACCAGAATGCTTATATATATATATATATATATATATATATATATATATATATATATATATATATATATATATATATATATATATATATATATATATATATATATATATCATCTACTCCTACGCCTATTGACGCAAAGTGCCCATATATATATATATATATATATATATATATATATATATATATATATATATATATATATATATATATATATATATATATATATATATATATACGGCTGTATATATAAAACGCTATTTATCGATATTATATCATAGATGTTATCACTTATACGCATGTTAATTTGCTCATTACAGAGTGTGAAGAAACACTCTGCACTTACAGTAATGGAAGTACTTTAAATCCTGTTTCAGGAGAACCAAGATGATGCAATCGAAAAGGCCGATGTCTTATTGTACTACATGATGTAGATAAACTGACTGATGACGAGGAGAATATCAGTGAAGACATTATTGGCAAGGTTTCTGTTCAAGATGTACTTTGTTCCCTAGAAGTTCAAGTGAAACAACTGCCAATTGAAAACCATACTAAAGACAGAGGGTCTACTTAATCTTGCAGGAAAAACGAGGATGCAACTGACCCCATTTGGAAACACAGAAATCCTGAATATAACACGGTCAAAGAGCGTTCAGAACAGCGTAAGGAATATTTGCAAGAAATTGTAGAGAACCTTTATAATCTATTCCCCCTGAAACTATTTGAGAAACTGATGAATCCTAACAAATAAGAACACATTCTGAAGGAGACATTGGATATCGATGAACTGAAAACGATCATTGATATATTGCTATTCTCCGGATATCACAAAGTCCCCTCAGAACGGGATTATTGATCAAGTGAAGAAGATCATGGAGTCCCTATTATTAAGAAAGTAATGTCAAGAAACCATTTTTAATTGTTTAAAAGTGTTATAAATTTTTTTAACAATGATGAAGCCAAGGGCAATACACATGGTAAGGTGTTTAAAATTAGGTCTCTTTTATCACTACTCATGGAGTAATTTTAACAGGTGTATATGACGAATGTATATCTGTGGATAAAATGATTGTGAAGTATTATTGTCACAATTCTCTAAAGCAGTTTATGAGAGGGAAATCTATCAAGTTCGGATACAAACTCAGGGCTATATGTAGAGTTTTAGAGTACTGCTAAAATTTTAATATGCATTGTGGGAAGAGTATTAAGGATGAAGGTAACGATGGTTACTTGGAACAAAGGTTGTTTTGAAGATGTAAGAAGCAGTAAATGTCCCAAATGCTATTTCTGTTTTTTTTTTCTCTTTTATCAGATATGATTTGTTGGTTGAATGGTTTAACTTACGAACCTTTGTTATCTAGCCACTAGTATCATTAAGGAAAACAAGCTTAGCAAGTGCCCTCTAAGACCAATAAATATTATGAAGAAATCGAAATGTTTGATACAAATGAAGAAATCCATTTTGAAAGATGGTCAGACAAGTGTGTATGCGTTGGAGCAAACTGTAATACTACTGAGCCTTTCAAAAAAGTAAATCGATAGCTGACTGATGTAAAAATAAACGGTTCTGTTCCTCAGCCGAATGTTTTAATCAACTATAATGTATACATGGGAGACGTAAATGTCCATGATTAGTTCACTGGTAAATATGCAACATCCTTACTATCTGCACTATCATCGCTCATATACTACATAAGATTGTTGTAAATGCATGGATCATCCATAGATTTCCGCATTTAGGAAATCATCATCTCCTCCTGCGCCTATTGACGCAAAGAGCCTCGGTTAGATTTCGCCAGTCGTCTGTATCTTGAGCTTTCAATTCAATACTTCTCCATTCATCATCTCCCACTTCGCGCTTCATAGTCCTCAGTCATGTAGTCCTAGGCCTTCCAACTCTTCTAGCGCCTTGTGGAGCCCAGCTGAACGTTTGGTGGACTAATCTCTCCTGGGAAGTGCAAAGAGCATGCCCGAACCATCTCCATCTACCCCTCATCATGATCTCATCAACATATGAACTTGAGTAATCTCTCTTATAGTTTCATTTCTAATCCGGTCCCGGCATTTAACTCCCAATATCCTTCTGAGGGCTTTGTTCTCAAATTTACTGAATTTATTGGAGATTGTTTCATTGTCATACCATGACTCATATCCATATAATAACACCGGTCTCACTAAACTGATATATAGTCTGATTTTTTTATGTAATTTCAGGCGATTTGATTTCGAAATTTTACTTAACCTAGCCATTGTCTGATTTTCTTTCTTTCAATCTTCAACTAAACTCTAATTCTAAAAACCCTGTATTATAGATCATAGTTCCTAAATACTTAAACGATTCTACCTCATTAATCCTTTCTTATTCCAATGATATTTCATCTCCCATCGTATACTCCGTTCTCATCATCTCTTTCTTTCTTCTATTTATCCATTAGGAGGATAAACAACATAGGTGACAACACATTCCCTTTGAGTACTCCGCTGTTCACTGGAAATTCATTCGATAAGGCTCATTAACATTAACTTTGCACTTACTATGCTCATGAACAGACTTAATCAAGTTCACACATCTAAGAGGAATTCCATAATAACGCAGAACACTTCGGAAAATTGGCCTTTGTACACTATCTTTGATGGTGTGCACATGCCAATTTTCAAAAGTGGATCTCTCTATTCTACGCATTGTTGTATAATATGTCTCAGAATGAAAATTAGGTCATTGTAGCTTAATTTAGGAAGCTTCAGAAGGGCAGTATGGTGAAGCAAATAGAAGAATGGGTAAGAAGAGCACAGCCCCTAACCTATTTGCAAGACCTCTTGGTATTCGGTTTGAAGTATTGCATCAGGAACCTATTGGGCAAAATGCAATATAACAGTTTGCTTGGTGTTTTGTTCTTAATCAGAATTAGTGAACATAAAACTTGTTCCATTCATTTATCTTTCTATATATCATGTTGAGAAGATAACTATATG
>NC_090734.1:77633149-77650649 GCF_036898095.1 Palaemon carinicauda
ACTCAAAGGGCTATGGAAAGAATAATGATGGGATTAACACTGAGAGACAGAAATAGAGCAACATGGACATGTAGGAAATTCCAACAGCATGGAAGAAAAAGAAATGGACATGAGCATGATATACAATGAGAATGGCACACAACAATTAGACATTAGGAATAATAGAATGGGTCCCTACACCTTGCATGGAAACACCATAAACAAATGGTAGTGATAATGCCCGTCGGATACTTTTGTTCTGCAGTGGACTAGTAATGGCCGATGTTATATATATATATATATATATATATATATATATATATATATATATATATATATATATATATATATATATATATATATATATATATATATATTCCTTATAAGCCATCAATATCTTACCAACTCACCAACAGGTACAACGGTGTAGATGAGTTTATTTCAATTCTAAGTACAAAACTTGAATTCAAGAGGAATATATATGGAAGTGTTGTAATAAACTCTCATCTTTCTTAGTGGTCTAATGATAAAGACGGAGTCACTGTAACCTCAGTCTCGATTTGGTCAGGGTTAGAACCCTTGGTCAATCAGAAGCTATTTTCATAAAGTTAATAACCCCTTAGGTCTCTGATCCTGAGGGAGGGCGAATTCGATTATAAAGAGGTATTTATAGTTTATTTAAATAATGAAAATAACGAGTAAATCTCGTGTTCTTATGCATATATATATATATATATATATATATATATATATATATATATATATATATATATATATATATATATATATATATATATATATATATAGCTAGCTTGGACAAATTTCTCCTTTACACTAACTCCAAAAAAGAGACTTGAGAAGAAGTTGAATCCCTTCAAAGACAAGAAATAGATGAATTATATGTCATAATACTTGTAGCTAGCTGTACGGAACCACATCAATACTGAAACTCTATATAGTGAGAAAATTCCGATTGAGAAAGGTGTTAAACATGGAGACTCCAAGTCTTCTAAGTTATTCACAGCATGCCTAGAAGAAGTTTTAGAAAATGTTGATCGGGAAAATAACTTAACAACTTGAGATTTGCAGATGACATAGTTCATTTTAGTGAATAATACGAGGGATTGCAAAAGAAAATTGAAGATTTAAATAGAGAAAACAGAAATGGAGGACTGAAAATGATTATGAATAAAACTAAGATGGCGGTCAATGAAAATGCAGAGTCAATAAATAAGGGTTACGGACGAACTTCTACAGATTTTTAATGAATATATCTATACTTAAGACACAGTAAGAGTTTCCTCAGGACATGAAACCGAAATTATAATAAAGATAGGTATGGAATGGAGAGTTTTTGATAAACAAAATAAGATAATGAAACGTAAAATGCCAATTTCTTAAAATTGAAATGATCTATTCGGTGGGTAGTACCAGTTTTAACGTTTGCATCAGAAACTTTGGGCCTTACTAAAGCCTTAGAACATAAGCTAGATACACCTCAGAGGGCTATGCAAAAAATAATGCTGGGATTAACACTAAGACACAGAAAAAGAACAATATGGATACAAGAGCAAACTAAATTGGAGGATATTCTAATAATAAAAAATTTAAAGAAATTAACCTGGGCGGGACATATAATGAGAATGACGGATAAAATATGGACATTAAGATTAGAATAAAATAACGGATCGCTATATATTGCAGAAGAAGGGGGGAAAAGAAGAGAAGACAATTGATTGACGAGCTAAGAAATTTTGCTGTTATTTACTGGCATAGAACGACCATAAACAGGCGCTAGTGTAAGTATATGCATGAGGTCATTGTTGATAATACGATATATATATATATATATATATATATATATATATATATATATATATATATATATATATATATATATATATATATATATATATATATATATATATATATATATATATATATATATCTGTATGTGATTGTGAGTATGTATAAAATGCACCGGGAAATGGATAGTGAAAGATAAAGTACCAAGAGCTTTCGTGCATCACGCACATTTCTTCAGAGTACATACATAGAATATGCATTAAATTTGCACCATGAAAAAAGTGTACGTAATGCACGAAAGCGTTTGCTACCTGGTGTTTCACTTTCCTGTGAATTTTACACATAGTATTTTTCTCTGGAGCAGCTTTTTTAATTGTTAACATATATATATATATATATATATATATATATATATATATATATATATATATATATATATATATATATATATATATATATATATATATATATATATATATATATATATATATGTATATATATATATATATATATATATATATATATATATATATATATATATATATATATATATATATATATATATATATATATATATATATATATATATATATAGGGTAGCATTAAAATCCCATTTCTTATTGATTCTGAATAAAACAAAAGATAGGAGAAGTAACTGATGACGACAGAAAAAAAAATCTTAAAAAGACTTAGTACTAAGATCAAATATAGCTTGAAAACTCATGTCGATGGCAGATTTAACAAAGGTACTGAAATGAGTTGGATGCTGCCGAACTAGGGATGGGCTTAAGCAGGAAATGAATAAGAGAACTTGAGAGAGGGCCATCATGTGGCGTCTAGGCCAAAGGGTTGGTCGACAAAATGATAAAACACCAATGGAAAAGCGTTTCTTTTTCCCGTTGATCGAAACCGCCATTTCGGGGAGGCATTCCAATTTATTGTTCATTTCAATGGTTCAAGCTGAGGACACTTGATTTAACTCAGAGAGGGATTTCCCCAAGCAATAAACGTCCGTTTCAATTAAAATTTCGGATGAAGTAAAGGTCTTTCCTCCTTACAATGCAATATGGATTTCATCATTATACATATATTCTGTACATGTCTTATAAGAAGAATGAGACTTAAATATACTAGTACTTATTTGGTAGGTTTGATGGGACATATTACCGAGCATTTTCTTATGTTTGCTTTCTTGAGCTCTTACAAGGCAATTATTCGTTGATTTGATTGTTTAAACATGATTGAATGGAGTACCATTTTCCACAACTATCTTTCAGCTTTCTAATATTATTCTTTAAAAAGAAGATATGAATATATAGTTATTGGATATGTGCTTGAAATTCTACTTCTCAGAGTAATATAAAATAATTTTCCCGTAAAATTAAATACAGCGGTTTGTTGATAAGTCAATGTTCAATGAGGCAAGCCCTTGCTAATATATATCATCCTTATTACACATTATTTTCACTTATACTTATTGTAATCACAGGGTAGGTTATTACCTTTTTTTGCAATATAGCAAAGGAAAAAATCATCTGTAAGAAGAAATTATTAGAAAACAAGACCTGTCAATAATAACTTGAAATTTAAACTGAAATAAGGGAAGGATAAATAAATTGATGTTTTTAGAATCCTGACGACTAAAAGACATTACCGTATACCTGGATAAACTGATTCGTGTATATCCCTTCCTGAGATAAATGATGACATATAAATTTTCTTTTCATATTTGTTTACTAATAAGAGAGGGCAGTAGTGAGGAAAACCCACTCGTCTTATCTAATCCATGTCTAATAAGAAAATATGAAGTGGAAGGGGGCAGTGGGCCGGGAAAGGAGTAGGGTAGAACCTCGAAAAGACGAATTTTAATTGCATTGAAATGAGGTTTTAGGTCTTATGAAATAAACAAAAGGACAACCTGCGCAGATTACGCTGCATTAACAATACTGACTTAAAAATTGCCTGTCTTGTAATATAGGGGCTTATTATTGTAAAATGATTGATAGGTCTGATAGCATAAGTTTTTTCAGTTTACTTATCCCAAAAAAATATTAAAACACTGGTCAATGGAAGGGGAAGTGTAAAAAATGATGGGCTTATTATAAAGAGTCATGTCTCTTTCATCTAATAACAATAACACTTGAAGCTTTTCTATTTTCCATGTACTTTACACCTCTATAATTTATGTGCATGGCCTGCTACACAAGCTAGCTATCTCACTTGGCTGGTAATTACTTTATTTTCGAATTAGACCATTATCTAGAACTATATTGTTATTTTGCTAGCTGGTCAGCATATTGAGCTCCACAATGGCCGAGTGTGCAGTATCCTTTATTTCAATGAAATCGTTGTTGCACGTCTGGTTTTAACAGTAAGTTAATGTAATCTAAATAGCAGCGGTTTTCTGATTAGTTGTGGGAGGATAGAGCACTGTGCTTACACCAGTGGGCAGGGATTGACTCCTTGTTGTTACCTATCGAGTGACAAACGCAGTCTAATAAGGACACTAGAAGGTCCTTCGGCAGTCTCAGTGATGTTCCCCTTTTTATCAACCTCACTGCTGATTACGAGGTGAATTGGGCAGCTTTGCTTGTACACTGTCAAAATCTTCGAGATGCCTTCCAACGTTCGGAAAGGAAAAGACAGAAAACCAACAGCTCTTAACCATGCTGACTTGAGCTTCTGGAATATCTCAATTCTATCAAGCACGTCTGGAGATTCTGCTAATTCCTAGGAACTGGCCCCTTGCGCTTTATAGGTCTACAGTATTCACTGCATTGAAATGCCATAAGAATTACTTTAAAAGGGTATTCTGGCACTTTTCCAGCATTGGTTGGCAAGAAAACCTGTCACCTTGTGCGCCATCTCATGCTTTACATCTTTGGTTCCTGTAATGGGGACGTCAGTCAACTACGTAGGCTACCCAGTTTCACATTGAGAAATAATTACCTCATTTTTTAGAATAAAGGATCTCCCTAAAGTATCTGCCACCATATTAATTTTCAGGTAACATTTAAAATTGTTGATTTATTTGTTGTTTTTATTAATAACACTGCGCATCACAAGGAAATGTCAATCCTTTGATGAATTTAGCTATTAAATCCTCTATAGACGACTGGTGAAATCTGTTCGAGGCCCTTTGCGTCAATAGGCATATAAGGGATGATTATGATGATGTTTATTGCAGCTGTCATACTATATTTGAGTCAGTCATGTTGTCAAGTTGTCCTTTTATTTCCTTAAAGTTGTGCAAATATAGTTAATTGTTGGTAAAAACATGTTTTTTTTTCGTTTTTTTTTTTTTTGTGGTTTGGTGTTAATCAACATCCTAATTCAATCTGTTATTGTATTTCATATCAAGATAGGTTTGTGGTAGGATTTGCGTTGGTAGCCATGATAAGCATGAAGCTGATTCTGAGAAAGCCTTAAGAATTATCAAATTTAGATTTTACAGTTCATTTCCTATAGGTCCTTTATATTTTCGTTTTTCTTGATATGATAATCATTTCGATTTAAATTTTACAGTAAAACAATAGGTATTTTAATTGATTCATCATAATTATGGGGACTAAGTATATGAAGATATATGAAACATACCTATCAAATGTTGTATAAAAACGGGTTTGTGCATATATATATATATATATATATATATATATATATATATATATATATATATATATATATATATATATATATATATATATGTATATATATATATATATATATATATATATATATATATATATATATATATATATATATATATATATATATATATATATATATATATATATATATATATATATATATATATATATATATATATATATATATATATAAATATATACTTATTAATCCTGGTGGTTAACACATTTGATTGACAAGGAAAATGTTGTAGAGCAATAAACAGTGCTATTAAGATCATTTTCCCGAGCGAACCCTATCTCCGACCAGCAACCTCTACTCCTACTGAGATAATTATTTTATAGCCAAACACCCGAAAAAAGAACAGTGGTGGTTAAATATTAATACATTTCAGAAAAATATAACGTTTCAAACGGGGAAAAAAATGATATTATTCCCTGGATTAACAGCACACGTGTTGCGTATTACATTCCTGGATTAATTTAAATTCTATTCTAGCTCTGCATAAGATTCAAATGTGTTCCCGACCATAATTTTTCGTTGTTGGTTACCTTCTATCAATATAGAATTTGTAAGCAATAATTCATTAAAACAAATTTTATAATCTAGTGCACTGCATACCATTACCCACCCCCTAAAAAATCTATGGACGCATAATCTAACCCATAATAATTTAGTTGTTTGGATAGAGAATGCGAGACAGATTCTTTACATTGCCTGCCATTAAGGTAGATAAATACACCCCTGCACATGATAGTAATGTTAACATCATAAGAAGGGTACATTCAGGGTAAACTATTACACATCTTTTGCGTGTGTCAATCACACTGGTACATAATGAATAATGTTTATATGACGTAAGACTTTTTTATCATTATAATGTATAAAAGATACCTTTCTTTGAACGCTATTAAAGCGTTCGCGAAGCTCTGGGAACTCTTCGTATATAATAGAGAAATTAGATCAGAGATAAAACTTACCTAACGTGATATTACATTGTTTGACACCCAGACTAAATGTCATTTCCAAAAACATTATTTCCCTACTGGAATCAATATTTGGAAAATTGTCTTTTGTAAAAATCCAGATACTTATCTATCTCTTAAAACTTTAAAGGTTTTTATTTTATCATTTCCCCAAAAAGTGAAAGAATATCTGAGGCTCAGGCCAATGTTATATACCTACTCTTTTTAAAACATGTTGTGGGTTCAGCAAGATTAACTTATGTAGGTCAACTAGTATAAGATGATATTCTCGTATACGTTTCTAGCTGTTCTTCGGAAGGAAAGTAGATGTTTAGGAATGGCTACCAATAAATCTGTGTATTTGCATCCTTATCAGGAAAAAAAAATTAATAAATAAAAAATAAGGCGCATTGGACTGATCAAATCTATGAAATTCTTATTAAGTTTATATATAGTATTACCTTCCCTTCTTTAATGGACACTCTTTTTATTCTATATCATTGACGTTCAGGAAACCATATACATGAGATTCCCTGAATTCTTTTCAATAAAAAAAAAAAAAATCTTCGTAGTGAAGCTGTGGAGAACACCTTCAGCCGATATGTGTCCTAAATAAACTTTTATTGTCAGACACTGAGATTTGGCAATTCTGATTGTTGTTTTGAGGAGTTTTACCTCAAAGGATGGCGCGTTCTGTGTATCATGAGGCGGCAGCAAGATTATTAAAATCATAACACAAAGGAGGGGTGTTGCTATGGTGACTGAAATGAAGTGGGTACCATGACTTGGATGGGAATAACTCGCTCATTGCTAACATCAATGAGGAAAGAAAACTGATCCTCTCTCTCTCTCTTATTTTCTGTGCGATATCTGATATTATCCAATGTTTCTGATATTTCTTAGTAATATCTAAGGTTTCAAGGTGGAATCATGTATATATATATATATATATATATATATATATATATATATATATATATATATATATATATATATATATATATATATACACACACACACACACACACACACATATATGTATATATATATATATATATATATATATATATATATATATATATATATATATATATATATATATATATATATATATATATACACACACACACACATATATATATATATATATATATATATATATATATATATATATATATATATATATATATATATATATATATATATATATATATATATATATAGTCTTGGTTTAATGGCCTGTGGAGGTGCGTAGCTATTTGCTAACAATATCGTGGTACAATACTCCTGGAAGATTTGTGAATATGCAGCAGGTACGTACAATACCCCCTTACCCGTTCCTTGGTGGAAAGATAATTTTCGGAGGTGAAAATTTAGCTACTCTGAACCTTGAGAAAGTCTACTTACAGCTAATAGAAGGTTTGGTGTCCTGGAATCATTGGAAATGACCTTGACCTTGCGGAAGATTCTTATGTTTGTCTTTTTTTATCTTACCTTCATCGAAATCCATAGTGCTGTTCACGATACTACCGAAATTTTCATCTTATGAGAGAATGATCGACCTTGGTGGAGTTGGAGTCATTCTGTGTCATCTTCAAACTATTAAAAAACGGTGAACCTAATTGTTTGGTAATAATTTTTCAAAATCTTAGTAATTATATATTATCCTTCTTGTGCTGGTCTTCCCTTTAAAAATGTGTTTTATCATGATGGCGGTTACCCGATATTAGTGGAATCCAGTGAAAAAATAATAAATCAAGCTGAAATTGCTGACTCCCAGTCGGAAATAAGATAAGTTCTAGTGGGTAATGGTGGAGCCATAGTAGAATCTGCCGAGAAAGTATCTTAAAGAAATTATCTCAATAATGACCAGTTAAAGTAACCTTGTACACTTATATATTAGAAAAATAGCACGAAGGTATTTTAAAGAGATGGTCTGTAACATTAATTATTCTTATTTAAAAGCTATGACAAAATTATGCTGAAATACAAAATTGATATTTCATTAAATTTAATGGTTTTTTTTTTTTCTATTTCCATTTCCTTTCGTTAACCTTTAAAAATATCAAATAATGTCTCCTTTTTGAGATTTGTGAAATAGAATTGACATTCGACCTTTTGAACTCCAAAACCTTCGCCTCTTTTCGAAAAAGTCGTACCTCAACGCTTCACACAGTGTTCCGAATAAGAAATTAATATATGACATTTAGCTTTTATTACATTCAGAAATGAGCACACTACTTTGCTGACAATTACTACGACTCTAACGGTAGCAGTTGCACTGACTAAATCCATAGAAGATTCATTGGCTAAATTCATCAAAGAGTAACCAATTCCTTGAGATACGCAGTGAACATATAAGGCAAGTGACCCCTGCCGGTCCATACGAATTCCATTAACATCATCAACCAAGGCATCAGGAGTTGAAGCCGAAAAGACATCCTGTCTCTCGCTTTAAACCTATTGCCTCCACACCTAAGTTCTCGTTACTCCATCAGGGGCTTATATAGCCGTTGGCCAACATGGATTGCTAAGATATACCGTATCAAGATTTGGAAGATATAGATCCTTTGTGTCAATAGGAATAGGAGGAGATTATGATGATGATGATGATGATGATGATGATGATGAGTAGTTTACGTTTATATTTCGAACCTTTGCTGTAACATTACCATTCATCTACCAATTGTCCATTTTGTTTTCGTATACAAGATGGAGTAACGCTTACTACTGGAGTAGTCTTTTCTAAGATTACTTCCTCACCCCCCTTTAATCGATTAAGTTATTTTCTTGGAGTCTTTTCTTTGAGTATATTTTGATTTTTCACGTTTTTTTCCCTTTTTAGCAGGCTTAAATTATTATATATGTACTCTAGTTTGCAATTAACAACTTTTAACTATTCTCTAATCTTTTATATTTTAATATTTCTTATATATATTGATATTACTAATAAAAAAAGTAATTTCATTAAGATTGATTGATTGATTGATTTAAAAGTTTTCAGGCAAATGAAAACTTTTAAATCAATCTTAATGAAATTACTTTTTTTTTATTAGAAATACCCTTCTAAAGAGCATCAAGGTTTCAACACAACTTTTTTTATCAGAAATAACCAGTTACGTCAAGACCTAACCTGAATAAATTATAAGTTGAAAATTTCACGAAACGAAGTTCAAATACAAAACATGAAACTATCTATTGCTCATTCAGATAAAAACGTTGCTTATTTGTATATCAGATGATGATCTTTATATTGATGAGGTTTTTAATAGAATATGTTCAAAATAAGTACTTGAATGCTTATTCCCGTGAACAAACACTTCTTGACAAAACGATACGAGATTATCGGAAGGTGTCCCAAGAAGGAGAAAGATGCAAACGAAACTGATATTTCATTTCTAGTAATAAGCAATCCGCCTCCACCCAAAAGGCAAACAAAACAGAATAGCTGCCAAAAATATACATGTTCATTACCTTCACCAACTTTGTTGCGAAGGTTATGTTTGATAGGTTTATGTTTGTGTCTGTCTGTGTTAGTGACTCGCATATCTCAAAATTTCTTTGACCGAACCTTATTAAATTTGTAGGCATGATTAGCCATGATCCAAGGACAATTCAATTATTTTTTGTGAGTGATTGGGTCAAAATTGAAGGTCAAGGTCACAAAACGGTATAAAAGAATCACAAAACTCAAAAACTATCCTACTGTATGTAATGAAATTTAGTAAGATGATTGGCCATGATCCAAGGATAATTTGATCAGTTTTTGGGAGGGATTGGCTTAAAGGTCAAGGTCACAGTGACGAAAAGGTAAAAGAAGAGTCATCGACCTCGTGTTAAATTTCACTGCACGCGATGCCCTCTCTCTGCTCTTAATTTAAATGTCTCGGATTTACCTTTTCATCATATTTTGTATCATTTATCCAATAAATGTTTTGTCTTCCTCTCCTATTCCCACTAACACCCAAGATATAAAAGAGTTTTTAATTAGCATTTGATCCAACATTCTCCCAACATGATTGAACCATTATAAAATATTTTTATCACTTCTCTACATAGTTCAGCCCTTTTCCCTTACTTATTCTACGTATATATTCACATTTCCCAACCCCTTCTGTTCCTTCTTGGCAACAAATACTTAATAATCAACTAATTTCTACAGCTTTAACCAATTGTATGTCATTCATATTCAACTCTCCTTATGACGGTGCTATCTATTAATGAAAAATATGTGTGTGCTGGTTCTCTTAACATAGATCTAGCTGATATTGTTTCATGATGCAAAATTATTTCAGATGAAGTTAAACCTTGATATAGATTAGTGTATGTTGATTAATAAATCTAAGATAATGGATCCCTTCTACAAATATTTTTGACTACATGCGACTCATTTACTTTTCAACGGATCATCATGAAAGCAAATTCGCTTGCAAAAACCTATCCATTTACCCTATTTATCTGCAAAAATACCAGCAATTTATCTTTGAGTTTCTGATTAAAAACTGGTGGTGTTTAATTTCTTATCCTTGATTTGGATGCTAATAATTTAGATAATTGTTAACACGTACCCAAAGTTTCCAAAAAACACACTATCACCTGAAGAAAATAAGCAGGTTATGAAATACTACTGAAAATTTGGGTAGTCGTTATTTGCAGACAAGTTCAACTCAACTCCGTAGCCACGGGCGCTACACGAACGTAAGATATCTTCTGTCAAATACATAATGTTGGACATTGCTCTTAAATTCCCAGCATACCATCTCCATATGTAATTTCTCTCTCTCCTATATGTTACTTATTCCATCCAGGCCTTATACTTCTAATTATGATGCAAAATGCATTTAATAACGATAGGAAAATCAATGCAATCAATATTGGTGCAAAACTAACGTTCCTAGACTCTTGGTAGGTAGTACACTTGAGTTATTGAGTCCTTTGACTGGCCAGAGAGTACTACATTGGATCCCGCTGTCTGTTTAGGGCTCATGTTTCCTTTGCCTACGCATACATCGAATAGTCTGATCTATTCAATCCACATTCTCATCTGTCCTCATACACATGACAACACTGAGATAAACAAACAATTCTTCTTTGCTCGAAGGGTTAACTACTGTATAATTCAGACTCTTTACTATGGTAAGCCACTCATCTATGAGGATACTTCAAAATCAAACCACTGTTCTCAAGATTTGGGTAGTGTCATTGCCGCTGTACTAGGGTCTTCTACTGTTTTGGGGTAGAATTCTCTTGCTTGAGGGTACAATATTCTATATCACATTTATAGTTTGCATATGAAAGACCTGTTTTAATGTTATTAAGGTTTTTATGATCTCTTTTTAGTTACTCATCACATCTCTTGTAGTTTATTTCCTTATTTCCATTCCAAAATGGGATAGTTTTCTCTGTTAGATCCATTTTGCTCATTGCATCCTGCTTTTCTAGCTAGGCTCATACTTTACCATTCAATAATAATAATAATAATAATAATAATAATAATAATAATAATAATATCGTGAGCCTTCGCCTTTTCTTTTTATTTTCTATACGGACTCTTACAGCTGGCCCTTCTCTCTCTTTCTCTCTCTCTCTCTCTCTCTCTCTCTCTCTCTCTCTCTCTCTCTCTCTCTCTCTCTCTCTCTCTCTCTCTCTCTCTCTCCAAGCGAAAGATCAGATAAAATAAAATTTCAATATTTACAAACATGACCCCTTTTAATTAAATAAACATCTTTCGGAACCAAGATAAACAAACTTACTGATACACATCACTCATATGATCTAACAAACACCCACAAAAGTCATGAAACATGCGTTATCTCTCTCTCTCTCTCTCTCTCTCTCTCTCTCTCTCCTCTCTCTCTCTCTCTCTCTCTATCTCTCTCTCTCTCTCTCTCTCTCTCTCTCTCTCTCTCTCTCTCTCTCTCTCTCTCTACATAATTGTGTCTGATTTCAGGATGGAAAAAAAACCAGTAAAACGTAAAGTGTAACATGATCCAGTTTTTTTTTCTTTCTTTTTTTTATAAATATTATTATTATATATTGACTGTTAATTTTCATTTTCATTAAAAGAAAGATATTAATTTCTTTATAATCAATTCTAAGATACATATATTGTGAGTTACTAATCACTAATTATTATTATTCATTTGTATATATTAAATTTTGCCTGTAATAAATTTCACAAATAGGACAAGATTTTCCTTTTTCTTTATTCCCACCTAAACCTGTGGGTTGCATCCCCTTTCTTCTTAGCACACGTGGCACTTTGATAGGATTTCCATAAAACTTACTCTGAGTTTGATCTTGTTTAGTGAACAATAATGGCGGGCAATGCCATTCTCCATTTATTATACTTTACGGTTTATGTCATCACTTCCTACGCCTTCATGAAGACATCGAACTATCTTAGTATTTTATACAGTAAAAGTTAATAACATTCGTGTTTGGCCAATTGTGTTTACGTTAGCTCTTACTCTTTTTGCGTAAGCGAATGCCAGTGAGATTTAGGGTAAACTATAAGCTGATTTCTTTATTTTGTAATTTAAATCTAGTGCTTGAAATTCCAACCATGTAGCTTGCTTAAGAGGAAATTATGGACTGTAAATCATTTTGAGTTATAGGAGATTAGAATATAATTTTCTCTCAGTAATAATTTTTCTTATGATTCTTCGAACCTGTCCCGATCGTCGTAGCATAATTTTTCCTGGTTTTTGGTTCTCGTTTTCATAAACAAGTCGGCTATCGTCACGGCGGTGTTTAACCTTGTTTACATTTGTATAGGCTCGGCTAAAATTTCGTTTTTATTCGGATGCATTTGTAACTCTCGTTTACATAATATAACTCTTCAGTAGCTTAACATGGATGTTAGCCCAATTTTACCCTTTATTTCCATCTCTAGATTTCAGAGCAAATATTTTAATATAGCCTCCTCATTATATTTATACAAATTGTAAGGATTTTTTTACATTATCAAATTAATGCATTTTTTTCTAGTTATATTTGGAAGGCAAATTCTGAGATTTGAGTATTATTATCAACCAATTTGGAAGTTTTGGTCTAATTTATTTTCAAGTTAATGCATTTAAAATGTGTATTAAAATTCAATAAAGGTGCACCAAGTGAGTTTTTAGCTTAATTTTATTCGTCCATTCTTATCAGCTGCGTATTTATTTGTGGAATTTGCCTAGGGTAGCATAAGGTTTTAGCTATTTGTAACAGCTTTTGTTTTTTACATTCAGCCCATTTGACTGTGTGATTAAGCTTTTACCGTTGTCTCTGTTGATCTTTTGGTTTGGCTTCTTTAGTCTCTTGTTTCTGGCTCTTGCTTTTGCCTACTGATTTAGACTATTTCACAGCTAGCATTTGTCTGTTGTTTACAGCAATTACTTAAATTTAATTATGATCCATATTGAAGATTTATAATTGTGCTAATGAATCATATTCAATTTAGCTGTATTGTGGCAACTTTTAATCTTACTGATCGCTCACTTAGTGTGTAGGCCTACAAGGGAGCCGTTACAAGAGCACTATACAGTAGTGATATAACATTTGTTAGTGTAGCTAGTCAAGCTTTAATAAATGTAAAATTCAATGTGGAAACGTCACAAAAGCGATTGAAAGCATATTTGCTTGTGAGGGGTCAATATATCTCCGAGAGAGATTCTGTGACGGCTGATGAGTTTTATGCACTTGAGAAAAATCACACGCAATATAAGGTTTTGTATGATACAGGGATTGATAATACATTCGATGTTTTAGATCAGCTCCAGAGAGCGTTTCTTGGAATTTCCAAATCTCTTCTTACACAACAGATTGCAAAGGTTTGCTGTCCTGAAGTAGACATTAACAGCTTTAATAGAATGGTAGTAGAATGACAAATTTGGTGGGACAATTTCAGTTCCTTTGTTCGTGATCATAAGGATATGAAGAAAGTTTATATATATATATATATATATATATATATATATATATATATATATATATATATATATATATATATATATATATATGTGTGTGTGTGTGTGTGTGTGTGTGTGTGTGTGTGTGTATAACATCCTGAGTCTTGTTTGAAAGGCTAAACATTGTTAATTGTCTCAAGATTTCAAGTCACAGACCAAGAACTTTATGATGCTATGGCAGCTTTGCAAGATAGATTTACTAACACTGAGGAGGTGAAACGAACATTAGTGTTTCACTTGGTCAATGTGGTTTACCCTAAGAATACTGTTAAGAAATTGGAGCAGTTTAAGTTGGATTTTGAAAGTTTTATGAAGACTTTTCAACATTATGGTAATTATTTACAGTCTTCCTGGTACCCTATGGGTATTCTATTGAAGAGTAAGTTTCTTACAGAGTCAGAGAAGTTAATTTTTCTGAGAATTTACAGAATTTACACTAAATATCTTACAAGTGATCAAATCATCAAAGGTCCTGCTTACCACTTTGGATTCTTTGATAGGATACCAATTAGTGGATAACTACATTTTCATAAGTACGAATTTCATGAGGATAGTAGCAAAGCTCACGTTTGAGATAAAATGAAATTCTCCAACCAGGTGTAGCAGGCATCTACAGATAAGACTTAAATTTAAACTTATTCAATTGAACCAACACCTTCTAAAAACCAGTACTTATTATATTCTTCAGAATATAATAAATGCTGCTCAAAATAGGCTGAAGTAACTTCTCGAAAAATAAGGCTGATAGATAGTGTATGAACTAACCGTTTGATAGTGACTCATAAAAATGATTTAATCATGACACAATAAGAACCCCAAACTGTATCTCTGATAGATGTAGCAAAACCGTGGTACAAAAGATTTATGAAGAAAGGCAGAGAAACAGAGAATTACTAATATCTTAGGGTAAAAATAATGAGACTACAATCCAAGGAATACTAGAAAAAATTCAAGAGGACCTCAAAGGAAACTTGAAGAGGATTGAATGCTCAATTATTGAACTAGGGTGTTTCTGTAGTAATTTCTGCCAATTTTAACTATAATCAATACTGAATTACCTTGAATGTTCTAAATGATCTCTCTTTGGTATCTCCATATCATGATGTATAAATATCAATTTTACAATGAGCAACAAACACTATTCAAGCTTTGTCCTCAACTTTAGAACGTGAGAGTAATTCCTCTATATCTTCAGCACGTGAAATAAGTTTAGTATTGTTAGAGTAAACTATAATAAGTGACAAACTAAGGAAAAGAAGCTTCTAAAAAATGAAGATCATTAAATGAGTCTCCACCTTCTTTCCCTTTTCATCCTTAAGCCATATTGGCCCTGCATAATCCTCAACAGTACACTCAAAAGACACGCAAATTGACAATACTTAAACGACAAGTTTGAGAATAATATACAGTATAACTGAGCAAGTATTTTACTGTCTGTATTTGATACATTAATCAAGTGGTCCTTGGACAGCTTGACAAGCTTTCAATACCCAAGTGCTATTGTTCTCTAAAAGTTGAAAATGGACTTGCATGCCCCCTACTGTTAACTGAATATTCTTATTCGTCTACTGCAAAACATAGAAATTATCGTTATAAAACGCATTTCTCTGGTTATCACATTTCCCATTTGCTTAATTTTTCCATTGGTTCCCATGGGAGTTATTGTCACTCTTCCTACTGACTACCTATTTATTTTCAGAGGGACTTAGCTAGATAGTTTCATAAAGTTGCCTGTCCTATTGGCCTCTATTCTAAAATAAAAAGTTCCGGTTATAGGTTTATATCGGAACAACACTATAGAAGCAGTTTTAATTAATAGAATTTTACTATCTTGGAATACTATCAGACTAACCGTTGTATATTGTGACTTATATTGTCAGTTTACTGATATTTCTTTAATTCTAAGGGTGTACAGCTGGACGCAGGAGTCCCTGGTACACCTGGCTCCAAAGAAGTGCACTCAGTGACACCCTTGCTTAGCGGCGAATAACCAAACCAATAGTGTAGGGAAAAATCACAGTTACTCTCCGCGCAGTAAAGGTGTGACTGGGTGCACTTTTTCGAAGCTAGCTGCACCAGGAATTCCTGTGACCAACTGTACTTTAGCCTACAGCCCCTTCAAGACAATAACAAGTTTCAGCACTCCTTATTTAATGGGTATCAAAATAGCCAGTAATAATATGAATATCTTAATTATGATTTTTGTTAGGATTTTTCTTAATTTGCTTAAGAGACTTACTCTCCCACGAGTGAAAAATTTATCAAATCTATCAAAAGTACTTTCTTATCAAAAGATACCAAGACATTTAAAACAAAATTGAGAATAAGAAAATAAATCGTAGGAGGTTCTTGATATTTTGATTTACTCTCACTTCTGAAAACTATTTTTTCTCTCTCTCTCTCTCTCTCTCTCTCTCTCTCTCTCTCTCTCTCTCTCTCTCTCTCTCTCTCTCTCTCTCTCTCTATCCCCTAACAATTTTTGTTTTAATTCGTGTTTTGCTTTTCAGTAATCTTATTAAGACAATTCTTACACCAGTTTTGTATAAATTTCTTGGAGAATGTTATCTACATTTCTTTTATCATATAATTCTATTTCTTCATTTAGAGAACTGTATAGAATAACCATGACAGTTTGGCTATTGATATTTTCGTAGCACGAGGAATGTTTGAAAAGTTTTTTTTCATGTATTGAAATTCTTTTTTTTTTTTTTTATGGCCAATAACCATAAAGTAAAGGTTGTGCTATAAGAAAACTTAAGTCATTTACATTTATTTGAATACTGACTGTATAAAAGGACACCGTGTTACAGCCTCATTTTGTTCAAGTACACACTAAATGTCTCAGAGATGACAATGCAAGAACGAATGCTACCGCTCTCATATGCTGTAGCCAACTCCGACCCCTTATTTCCTTGAGCAATATATATGCAAATTGAATTTGATAATAGTACATTCTATGACCATTACAAAGATTGAAAAGAGGCCTCTGGGATACCTCTTCTTCTTAGAATGCATAATATGAAAGCGGTAGTTCCAAAAGTTTCTCGATTCTTACTCCGGTTATGCTAAGTACAAGTCAAGAAAGGACAGACCGAGAATCTTATTGAGATGAGACAGGTGATGGGCTATTCGCCTCTTTGTTTATTC
>NC_090734.1:77660649-77678720 GCF_036898095.1 Palaemon carinicauda
TTTCCTGGGAAAATCATTAAAGAGAGTTGAATGGCTAGAGATTACATTCTTTAAGTCTTGCGACTACCAAGGAGAGAGGTGGTTCAGGAATAGATCCAGGTTATTTAGAACCTCAGTATTGGTTTGTGGCATGGAGGAAGCAATAAGGTCTTCCAATGAATTGTCCTCTCCTGGAGTCTCTACCTTAAAATTAAGATTAACAACCGTCTCACTGGAACCATTTCCAGCTTCCCTAGAGTGATAAGCCTTAAGTAAATTAACATGAATGATCTGAGTGAGTTTTCTACGATCTGGAGTTTTGATAATGTAGGTATTATTATTAACATTTTTTATGATGGGATAGGGCCCACAAAACTTAGCTTTAAGAGGGGAACCACGGACAGGAAGGTAGGCTAACACAAGGTCATTAGGTTTAAATTTTCTGACTTTACAAGCTTTGTCATAGTTTCTCTTCATTAAGATTTGTTGACCCCTTAATTTCTCCCCAGCAATTTTCCTAACCTGCATTAATGTGCTTTTAAGTTTATTCATATATTGTTGAATGGTTTGGCTAGACTCAGAAGGAGTGTTCAACCATTCCTCTTTAATTACTGAAAGTGGTCCTCTAACTGACCTCCCAAACAACATCTCGTAGGGTGAAAAACCAAGGGACTCATGGGGAACTTCCCTGATAGCAAACAGAAGAAAATCAATGCCCTCATCCCACTCAAGTTGACTTTCAACACAAAATTTCCTAAGCATACTCTTAAAAGTTTGATGCCAACGCTCAAGGGCACCCTGAGACTCTGGGTGATAGGCAGCAGACAAAGTTTGTTTAATATTTAGTTCTTTAAGTACCTGGGCAAAAAGGTCACTGGTGAAATTCGAACCTCTATCACTTTGTATTTCCTTTGGGATACCAAAATTTGTGAAAACTTTCAGTAAAGAATTAGCAATGTTCTTAGCAGAAAGGTTACGAAGAGGGATGGCAATAGGATATCGGGTCGTAGGACATATTAAAGTGAGCAAGTATTGATTACCTTTCTTGGTTTTTGGTAAAGGACCAACGCTATCTATAATTATCTTACTAAAAGGTTCATCAGGGACTAAGATCGGTTGTAAAGGTGCCTTGGGTATTACCTGGTTCGGTTTTCCTGATATCTGACATACATGACAAGTGCGAACAAATTCTGCTACATCTTTTTTCATATTAGGCCAATAGAAACTATTCAAAATCTTACAATAGGTCTTATGAATTCCTAAATGTCCTCCATAGGCCTCATGAGCTATTTCCATTACAGAATCCTAACAGAAAGAGGCAGCACAATTTGTCGCTTTTCGCTCCATGTGTCTTCACTAGATCTCTTAGGGGAACGGTAAAACCTCATTAACAAATCAGATTCAAAGTAAAAACATGGGGATTTGCTAATCTCACTTCTAGAAACTGCTTGGTCATGAAGCTTACTTAAAGTGTTATCGTGCTTCTGAGCTTTAATAAGGTTATCTCTACTCATAACATTTCGTGCTTCAAAATTTACAGAAGTGACTTTAGATTCATCCGAACTAGATTTCTGGCTACGAGTGACAACACAGGAAGGATTTACAGAGCAATCAGGATCAGGCTCAATGTTTACACCTACAGGTTTTTCCATTACAATGACGTTGGGAACTACCAAACGCCCTACAAGGTCATTAGCCAATAATAAAGTTACACCTTTTACTGGAAATTCAATATCTCTTATGCCTACCAGCACATTACCCTTCTTTATAGGACAATCAAGATGAACATTAGCAAGAGGAACTTTAGATATTTGTGAAAGGTCTTTCACGAGAACATGTTCATTAGTTACGTTAGCTTCAATATTAGGGAGAGCATTTCTCAATAGTAAACTTTGCGAAGCACCCGTGTCCCGAAGTATCCTGACTTTATATTTATCCCCATCAGAGTTCAAAGCTACAGTTCCATCAAAAGTAAAATCATCAAATAGATTTACAGGCTTTTCAGAATGAATATGGGAGACAGGCTTAATCTGACCATCCGTTTTACCTTTAAAGTTAAGAAAAGGGTTAAATGGGTTCCGAAAAGGCAAAGAAGTTTTACATTTAGGATCTGGATAGTTTTTAATTGTGTGACCGTCTTTCTTACATTAACTACAACGAACATTAGACGCTTTTGCCATATCAGTCAGAGTTTCAGAGTTTTTAGCTGGAAATGGTTTTACATTCTGGTCGGTTCTCTTACTGTTGCCAAATTTATGTATTAAAGAGTAAGTGTCTGCTAGAGAAGCTGCCTTTAACAAGTCTTTTTCTTCCCTATCCTCTAAATACATCATAATGTTCAAAGGAAGCTTTCGTTTAAACTCTTCAAGTACAACCAAATTCTCTAATTCAACAAAAGTATTTACTGCAGCAGATTTTACCCATTTCCTAAACTCCCTTAATTTCTCCGAAGCGAATTCTACATAGGTTTGAGTTGTGAACTTAGTTTTGTTACGAAAGGTCTGACGATATCCCTCGACAGAGATTGAAAACGCATCCAAAATTGCTTGTTTAACATTCTGGTAATCTGTCGTATTTTCGAGATGTCTACAAACTTTCGCAGCTTTCCCAGTTAACTTCGGCCTTAATAGCCAAACCCACTGATCGCGTGGCCAATCCAAATGCAAGGCAGTCTCTTCAAAAGTCTTAAAATAATCTTCAGGATCATAATCTGTAAATGTGGGAACGAATTTAATGTTTTTTGCTAAATCAAAGGGTTTCTACTGAGCTTCCAAAAGCGAAATTTCATGTTCCTTATTCTCTCTAGAAAGCTTTGCTTTTTCCTGTTCAAATTTAAGTGCTAACGAAGATTCATAGTTCATTTTTTCTTTCTCTCTATCTAAAGCTAACTGAAGTTTAGCTTTCTCTATCTCGAATTCTAATTTAAGTTTCGACATATGTCTCTCTGACTAACCTTTGAGCTTCTGCTGATCTCTCAGATTCTACCCTTTGGGCTTCCGCTAATCTCTCAGATTCTAACCTTTGAGCTTCCGCTAATCTTTCAGATTCTAACCTTTGAGCTTCCGCTAATCTTTCAGATTCTAACCTTCTCTCTTCGGCTTGTTTCTCCAACCACGCAAATTGTCTCTCCGATTCTAATTTCTGTACTGCAAGTTTCTCGTGTTCAAGGGAAATGCGCTCATATTCTAACTGCTGCTCGTAGGCTAGTACTGCTGGTTCACGAGTTATATACTGTCTAGCTTCACTGCCTAGTTCACCCACACGCATATAATGCTCAAGAATCAAGTTGCGATTTTCATTCTTCCGCATACTACTCCTAGTTGCAATTGACAAATGACTAGCTAACTCAAGAAGCTCTAGTTTCTTAGCATTTGGGATACTAGCTAACTCAGCAGAGGGATCCGCAGCAAACTTCTGAACGTTAAATTGAGCCATGGTTAAAGTTTAAAGAAAACTTCCTTTAGTAAACAACTGAATTCCTGTTTTACAATTATGATAGATTAACACGTTCCTGCTGCCATTCAAGTACTTGCATCACAATCCACAATACAAAATTATAATGTTAGCGATTTTATAGTTTCCCGACAAAATTAAACAAACATTACAAGTAATACGATTATTTTTAGAGTTTAAAGGGAAAAGGGACAGCCCCGATTCGAAAGCAAAAGGTAATAAAGAATACGAGGGAGTGAAAAATTTTACATTCCCGATTCAAGCTGATAGGGAGGAACTAAGGAAATAACCTGTTGGTCCTAAACAAGCGTTATTTACTCCAAACAACTTGAATGACAACTTAAAAAATTGAACGTCGGCGCAGAGAAAAATTAAAGTAAATAAAAGGTTTAAACGATTCCTCACCTATCGTATGAACTACGCGATCCTGGTATCGTCTAACCCAGGGGAAATGACTGCACAAGTTGTAGTTGTAATTATATAAGGACAAAATATGGATAAGAGCTTCCGGATAACTCTCGTGAGTCTCGAGGAGTCGTCGACTCGGTGAGGGCGAAAATGAAAAAAATATACTACTGCGTTGTTATTACCCAAAAGAGCAAACCGTCCATAACCAATAATACGAAAATGGTTTCACAGCGCGCACATATATATCATTAACCCTAATAACAGGTATTCAGAATGTTTACAATAAATCTTGAGTGAAACTAAAAATATTGAACACTATTTGCGGCGACAATTGTTTAACTGAATGAATCCTCAATATGGTAAAAGAGATATTTCCCGGATTAGGCCCCCAATTTATGGGACGACTTTATGGCCAAGGTTCAGAGAATAATAAGTTCCATAGGTCACATAAAATAATTAATGAAAGGTTTAATTTCAAAACAGAACAAAATTTAACACTTTAATAATGAAACAGTTTACATAATTACGTTAATCTCTTTCTTACCGAAATAAACCAGAAGACACTCAAACAATCTTGCACTGCACAAATAACAAAATCAATAACCTTAATATACTAAATTTCAAATATAAAACACGTTACCAATTCCACTAAGGTTCACTCAAGACTTATATTAAAGAACATTAATACATTACAAAAACCGAGGAATAAGAAGACAGCTACTCCAATAGGACACTTATCACAGTAGAGGACCAGGTGAGACTAACTATGCATGAAATAAGTGGTCCGAAGAAAACTGAAAAGAAGGCGGGGAAAACAAAGCACTCTGAAAACGGGATAACTAAAGACACAGCCAAGGATGTTAAAAACAGGTACAGGAAAGAACTGTATACATTCCCAAATTAAAAGAAGATTACAACTATATACAAAATTAAGATGCCAATCTGGCAGATGGGTGACAATATATATATATATATATATATATATATATAACGGATTTTGAGCGAAGCGAAAAATCTATTTTTGGGTGAGATGGCCATGTCGTCCTGATGGAAGTTCCTATAGGGTAGCTTCCTAGGGTATATTACAACTACGGCGATATTCCCAGAGAATTTACCTTAAGGTACCAGAATTCTAACTCCTGGAGCGAGTATCCCTCCTGAAAGGGATATCGCGACATATCAGAGGACGTATTCTTGACACGCCACATGGCAATCTGCATCCCGAACAGAGATTTCATCTCGCAGGGGGCGACTGGCAAGAAACGAATTCGGGAAAGAAAAAGGGGGAGCCGCTCCCAAGGCTCCCTATCTTCCGATTCGTATGCGCGCCTGGCGCCAATCCTGGCGCCATCTGTATTCCTTGTAGCGTACACGAGGTGCTACAGATACTGTATGTAGGGAGGGGTCCTACGGCCCTTTCTTAGAAAGGCAAGGGCGTGTCCATCAGGACGACATGGCCATCTCACCCAAAAATAGATTTTTCGCTTCGCTCAAAATCCGTTTTTTGGGCTCAAGCCATGTCGTCCTGATGGAAGTATACCAGAGCATTACTGTATATGTGGATTCTCAGAACGTGCCGTACTCCCCGGATGTAATTTTTCCCGGTCGACTAGACCTAGAGACCTAAGATGTTACCGTTATACATCTTTTCAACTAACTATAAACCATGTTAGAGCTTCCTGCCCCCTACAGGGAAGAGTCCTACTAGACTCTGGAAAAGTCTCGAAGAGTACATAGACCTATGTATGAATACCAGGCAAGCTAATATAGTGGTCTCGCCCTATATTAAGTAAAGCATAGTTTGTAAAGAATCACTGCGTCAATATGTAATATCGACCAGTTCTCCGCACAATACTTGTATTGGACAAAGGTTTTATATCCGCATAGGAGGAAAACCAATGCAACATAGCTTGCATAAAGGAACAATTCTATTAGAATTATCCCAGATAAGGTACATAGAATAAATGCTCAATTATACCAATAAATTGACACAGGTGAAGGAGACGCAAGGTTCTCAAGAACCAGTTTATTGACCGGCAATAAATAGACAGGTTAACCACAATTATATATATATATATATATATATATATATATACATAAGAAGAGGATAACCCAAAACTTTAAGCATAAGTATGATAGTAAACAGAACTTGTTTGTCTGAAAGAAAAAACATTAAATGCCACTTTTAAGATACCGAGGTATCCAAGTCATAAAAGTCTGTATTACAAATCAATGACATTAGCGTTAGAAACGCTTGGCACACATGTCTGCACTTATGCTAGGTTCACCTTCGGAAATGGAACAGTCTACATGGGCAACACAGTGCCCTCACTTAGTTTGTAGTACAGTATGTAACTACACACTCACCCTGGAATTAATCGTCCCAATTAAGACCACTGTTCCTCGCAGAGTTAAACAGTAGGGTTAACACCGCGCCCCACTGCTACCACAGATCTCTTTAGTTCCTCAACTTGCTTCGCATAGTGGCGAAAGAACACTCTGGAAGACTTCCAGCCAGTGTATGAACGGAGATGTTCAAAATCCATACAATTAAAGAAATTTAAGGATGAGGCAACTTTCCTCGGATCGTGACCTGCGGGTGTACTGTCAGGATCCGCTCTGCGAATAAAATATGTGATTTTCGCTCTGAGTTGATTCAGAGATAAATTTGAGCCTGATGTTTCTCCCCTGAATAGTTGACCACCCTTGAAGTATGAATTTCTATGAAGATAGACCTTTAGGCATTCTACTGGACATAGAGATGCATCTTCTTTCAGAGGGCAGATTCTCCAGGGACCCCACCTGTTGGTGGGTAACTCATTCTTGGCGAGAAACGTAGGATCCGGAAACAGGTTCAGTTCTCCCCCATCCAGGAACTGAACACGACCTGCCTCTCTCGAGAGGGATACAATCTCACTAACCCTGGCCCCGGACGCGAGTGCAAAATAGGAAAATAACTTTTTGTGTCAAATCCTTTAACGCACACTCTTCATTGCTCAACAGAGAAGCGAAATGAAGAACTTGTCTAAAGACCATGAAATGGGCTTTGGAGGTGCTGAAGGTCTGAGCCTAGCACAGGCTTTCGGGACTTTATTGAAGATCTCGTTACCTAGGTCGACCTGGAAGGCATATAGAATGGGTCTTGTCAAAGCAGACTTACACGCTGAAATCGTGTTAGCTGCCAATCCTTGACCATGGAGGTGGAGAAGAAAGATAAGCAGAAGTCTGTCAAGATCTCCTGCGGATTCTTCGCCTTGACAAAAGGCCACCCATTTTCTCCAAGATAACTGATATTGCCTTCTAGTAGATTTGCACTTATATTCCTCAAGGAAGTCTATGCTAGCTTTCGAAATCCCGAAACGCTTTCTCACCGCTAGGGAGAGAAAATCATGAGCTGCAGGGTCCGGGTTTTCTGTAATGAAGCGCAGACAGTTGACTTCAGGACTCGCTGGGTCAGAACTGGATCTGGTAGCGGTACAAACTTCAGCTACAGTTCCAATGCCAGGGGGAACCACACGCTGTTCGGCCACTTGTGGGCCACTATTGCCGTTACCCCTTGAAGGATCTCAGTTTGTTGAGGACCCTCAACAGAAGGTTGTGAGGAGGGAACAGATAAATCTTGGACCATCTGTTCCAGTTGAGGGACATCGCGTCCACTGCTTCCGCTATGGGGTCCTCGTACGGGGCACGTACAGGGGCAACTTCTTGTTGTCTTGCGTCGCAAAGAGGTCTATCTGCAGTTCTGGGACTTGATTCAGAATGAAGGAGAATGATCCTGCGTTTAAGGACCATTCCGACTCTATCGGTGTGAACCTGAATAGAGCGTCCGCCGTCACATTGCGGACTCCTTGAAGGTGAACTGCCGACAGGTACCACTTCTTCTTTTCCGCCAATCGGAAGATGGCCAACATCACCTGGTTGAGAGGTGGTGACCTCGATCCTTGTCGATTCAAGTATCTCACAACTACCTCGCTGTCCATCACCAACCTTATGTGGATCGAGTGACGCGGGGAGACTTTCTTTAAGGTAAGGAGCACTGCCATAGCTTCTAGAAAGTTTTATGTGAAAGGTCTTGAATAGCTTGGACCAAGTCCCCTGGACTTTTTTCCGATGAGAGTGACCTCCCCATCCCTCCTTCGAGGCGTCTGAGTGAATCGTCACCGACGGGGGAGGTGGCTGAAGAAGAACCGACTTCTTTAGATGTCTGGCTTGGGACCAAGGCCTGAGAAGAGTACTTAGCCGCAGCGGCTGGTCTTCTCAGATCTCTTCGCGCGTTTGATGCATAACTTCTCCAAACTCCGATTGCATCCTTTAGCTGTGCTCTTAGCACTGGGTCTGTCACCGAAGCAAACTGGAGAGAGCTCAGTACCCTCTCCTGCTCGCGTCTTGATATCCTTTCGGAATCTAGAAGTCTCTTGACAGAACCCGCTATCTCCTTCCTTTTCTTCGCCGGGATGGAGAAACGGTGTGACAAAAGGTCCCAGTGGATTCCCAGCCACTGGAACCTTTGAGATGGAGAAAGTCGAGACTTTTTTCTGTTGATCTTGAAGCCTAGGTACTCTAGGAACTGGATCACTTGACTGGAAGCTTGCAAGCATTCTGTCTCGGATGCTGCCCACACCACCCAGTCGTCCAGGTAGGCTACTACCTGAATTCCCTTTAGGCGTAATTGTTTGAGAGCTACGCTCGCAAACTTCGTAAAAATCCTTGGGGCTATGTTTAGCCCGAATGGCATGGCTCCGAAGGCGTATAGTCTTCGTTGTAGCCTGAACCCTAGGTAGGGGGAGAGTCGATGGCGTATTGGAATGTGCCAATAGGCGTCTGACAAGTCTATAGAGACGGAATATGCCCTCTTGGGCAGTAAGGTCCTTATGTGTTGCAGTGTTAGCATTTTGAATTTCCAATTCACTATGAACTTGTTGAGTGGCGACAAGTCCAGAATGACTCTGAGCTTTTCCGAGTCTTTCTTGGGAACACAAAACAGCCTCCCTTAGAAATTGATGGGCTTCACCCTTTGGATCACCTTTTTTCTCCAACCGTTCTTGAACGTACTGCTCCATAACGGGGGTGGAGTGTTGGAAAAACCGAAGGCACGGGGTTGGAGTGCTGTACCAGCTCCAGCCCAGTCCATTCTTGAGTACGCTGTGGGCCCAGGGATCGAAGGTCCACCGATCCCGAAATTTCAGAAGTCTCCTTCCTACCGGTATGACCTCACTTGGACTGCCGTCCTGAGGTCTTGCCTTCCTGACCACGACCACCCTTGAATCCCCTTCCCCTTGAGGGGCGTCTAGACGAGCCTCTGGCTGCTCCTCTAGGCTTTGCTCGAAAGGAAGTAGACTGCCCTTCGAACGCTGGGGTGATTGCCGTGGACTGTGTCGACACGGCCTGGGGTACCCACTGAAAAGTGGTCGGGGTTTGTGCCACGATCTGGGGCACTGGGGGCAATGGCAATTGCAGTTGCTGTTGCTGTCTAACAGGCTTGGCTAGCCGAGACGGTAGCCTAGTCCTCATAGTCTTCCTCTTTGGTTGAGGACCCTCATCCGGGGAAGACTTTCTTTTGATAGCCAGGCCCCACTTCTGGAGAAGGTTTCTATTCTCCAAGGCGGCCTTATCAAAAACTTCTTTGACCAAGTCGGTAGGGAAAAGGTCTTTTCCCCAAATGTTGGAGGAGATTAGTTTCCTTGGCTCGTGCCTCACCGTAGCCGAGGTGAACACAAACTCCCTACAAGCTCTCCTTGCCTTGACGAAGCCATAAAGGTCCTTCGTCACTGTGGCCAGATGAGTCTTGGCCACCACCATGAACATTTCATGGACCTTGGGGTCACTTGCTATCGTCTCGAGAGTAGTCTGAAGAGACATTGAGGCAGCCAGTCTTTCTTTTGTCTCGAACTCTCTTCGCAAAAGAAAGTCAGACAGCTTAGGGAGGTCCTTGCCGAACTGACGTCCGGCAATATCAACCTCCAACTTTCCAACTGAAAACGTAAGATGGACGTCCTTCCAGTCTTTGTGGTCCATAGGCAGGGCCAGCGACAAGGGTTTACACTCCTCTAGGGAGGGGCAAGGCTTGCCGGCCTCGACTGCTTTTAGTATAGCCGCAAACCCTTTCTGTAAAAAGGGGAAGGCTCTAGTAGGCGAGGACACAAAGGAAGGGAGCTTCCTGTTCAATGCTGCTACCTTTGAGTTAGAGAAGCCCCTCTCTTTCATCGAGGATGAAAGTAGAGCTTGAGCCTTAGCATGGTCCATCACTATGACCTCCTTCGGCTCTGTCTCCTCCTTTGAAGCTGGTTCCTTCCTCAGCCGGACATAACAGTCCGGATATGATGCCTTGCTGGGCCAGAATTCCACCTCCTCCAGTGGAACTGAGCCCAGCTTATCCGAGATGACGATCTTTCCAGTCGTCATCGGCATGTGCTCAGCATACCTCCATGGGTTAGCATCTGAGCACAAGGGAAGGTCTTTCACATTGAGCTTTTTCTGGGGCCCATGTGATTCTGCAAGGCACTGCATTCGCAGTTCCATTGCAGCCGCCTTCTCCTGATTCTCCTTCTGCATTTGTTGGATCATTCCAACAATAGAAGAGAGGGCCTGTCCCAGCTCTACTGGGAGACCGGCCGATGTTGAGGGAATAGGCTCCGGAATCTGAACCGGAGTAGCCGACACCTCGTCGGCCTCTACCTTTACAACGTCTGGGGCTTGAACTTCATCCTGGGCTTCTGCCAAGAGGTCTTCCTCCAGACACTCGTTCACATCAGACATCCTGTCATCTAACTGGATGTCTTGCATCGCGACCGCGACTTCAGCATCCACCTGGATCTGAACTTGGGGGATCTCCTCTTGAGGCTGGGGAATCACTGCATCAGCTGATGCCTTAGGGAAAAGATACGCCCTCATCTTCTCACTTGGAAGATAAGGGCCAGAAGTGTTCTTTTGGAAGCCCCTTACCCAGGTACGAAGCTTCTTCCTAGCTATATCCCTTGATTCCGCCGTCCTAGGGGGATCAAAGGCCTCAGTAATCAGGTTAGTGCACACAGTACATACCTGAGGGTCCCAATACCGGAGATCATCCTTGGAGACAGCGCATGCTGCGTGTCTCCTACAAAACTCATGTCCGCAGAGGTTCTTGCTGCGGACGTTGCAGAAAGCACTTCCGCACTTCGGAGGGTCCTTCTGTAAAGAGAAGAAATTTCCATGAGTATCAAGTGAACTATGTATCACTGGATATGCATAGTATAGCATAACAATTCAGAAAGGAAAGACACACACTTGTGTTTCCCTCACAACCCATTGTTGCAGCCTTCCAGATAATAAAATCAAATGGTTAATCTCTTCTAGAGTAACCAATGCAAAGTTTCCAGAGGAAACAGGTGGAGCTCACACCTAAGCAATGATTTTAAAATCCTGGATAATAGACAGGAAAGAACTCACTTTCCTATCTGTAGGGCAACAGCAAAGGACTGTGCAAGAAAACACAAAAGTGTTAGAACACACAGTGCTGTACCAAAACCCATACTATAGTTTTCCTCTTACTGTATATGTTATACTGAAGAATACTAGTACAGTATAGGAGGATACGTGCCGGCCGGCACACCATAACTAGCTTTAAAGTATACTACTTATCAGCAATAAGGCGGCAGAACTCTGGTTCAAATGCATGTGCCGGCCGGCAGTTGCTGCCGACCGGCAACAGCCAATGTCGGCCGGCAATGGCTGCCGGCCGGCAACTACACAAGGTAGTACCCAGCTGCTGGCCACACTCTGGTGACCGGCAGACAAGGGCTGACATTAGCCGGCCGGCAAAGGTACAGGACCGATGCCAGCCGGCAGCAAAAGAACCAGAGGACTACATCTGCCCCGGCTGCCGGCCTATGAGGCCGGCAGCCGGGTCGGGTACAGCACTAGAAGAAAAATAGGATGGATGCCGGGATAAGAGTGTACACTACCTCCAAGCCCGGCAATCCGAAAGAGTGCATATAAGGAAGGGGAGAATCTAATTCAGCTTCCTGGCCAATGCCGTCTGGCTCTACAGGCAGGCATGGATGAGGGACCAAGGGAGGTCCGGGCAGCACTCAAAACATAAGACCCTTGCCGGCTGGCAGCTCTGCCGGCCGGCAGGGGGCTGAGTCAATTCCACATCCTAACCTATACTAGGTCCAGATGTAGAACGACATACAGTACTGTAATGGCTAGGCCATTACGGAGATAGAGGGGGAAGGGACAAAAGAGGGTCCTACCAACCTTGCTTTAGTGACGGATCACCCGCAGCCAAGAAACTTATCTTAGCCTAAGGGAGATCTAAGGGGGGAGGCCAGCAATACTTGCCAGCTCCCAGAGCACCAAAGCAAGGAAGGTGTTGCCACTCCCAGGAAAGAAACTTATCCTCCCCCGAGAACAGCAACAAGGACTAGTCTGGTAGATCACAAAAGAAGGAATCA
Organism: Palaemon carinicauda; assembly: GCF_036898095.1. Lineage (NCBI taxonomy): Eukaryota > Metazoa > Arthropoda > Malacostraca > Decapoda > Palaemonidae > Palaemon > Palaemon carinicauda. Next base: position 77,672,922 of record NC_090734.1, read on the forward strand.
TATCCACAGAAACCTTCGGTAGAGACCTAAGGAGGCTAAGCCACCTTTGTCTGTGTCAGGCCAGCGAGGGAAACTCTACCCCAAGCCAGACAAGCACAGACTCAGACTAAAAACTCTGTTGTTCTGTCCCTCTCTGAACCAGACTTACTGGAACAGGAAGGTACAGTAACACCCCAGTATAGTTTTATCGAAAATTAATTCGGAAAAAACCACTTAGGGATAAGCCCAAGGCTTAAACAGAGGGAAAGGGATTGCAGACCTTCTCCGAAGAAAAGAAAGCAACCGGGGAGAAAGTATACTAAGGCTCCATAAGCAACTTAGCCTAGGTACCAAGAGAATCGATTACCTAAATCACCGAAACTCACTCGTATACTATCTTGGAAATATTCCACACAATCTTAAATGTATAAAAACATAGCCTAAAGCTTCAATAAAATTTTTATTACACTCGGAAAAACCAAAATCATGCATGAAGTACTAGGACCAAACGACTAGGCTACATGGCCTAGCGTAGGCCAGAATGGCGAATACTTCACCAAAATAATACTAAGCACGAAAGGAAATCCTATGTAAAGCTAAATAGCTAAAATTTATTAAAGCAAAACAACCGGGAATGTCGCTCTGACTAACTAAACTTATACCTAGCGAGCGACAGCGTCCATGACGCCTCCGGTAAGCTACGGCTCTTGTATCAAAGATTAATCCTATTAATCACTCAAAAATTTACCAGAGCCTACATTTATACATAAAACGGATTTTGAGCGAAGCGAAAAATCTATTTTTGGGTGAGATAGCCATGGCGTCCTGATGGAAGGTTCCTGTTTGGTAGCTTCCTTGGGTATAAGACTACTAAGATATTCCCAGAGAATTTAACCACAGGTTATCACAGAATTCTAACTTCTGGAGCGAGTATCTCAAAGGTTTCCCTTTAAGACATCGTAATACAACAGGGGACACGCATGTCTGAACGTGCCACATAGCTATCTTCACCCCGAACAGAGTTAATGCTTCGGTGTGTAAGGGCTGAGAATAGCTGGGAGCCGTTCCACAGCTAATCTCACTCGTGGCTACTACTGATACTCGAGACGTAAACAAACGGACGCCATTGCTCTGATGACGTCACGCCCGTCTTCATCCTGAAGCCAGTTGCTGCCCATCACCATGATACAATTGTGTAGGGTGGGGAACAAAACTGGACGAAGTAGTAGGGAGGGTCCATCAGGACGCCATGGCTATCTCACCTAAAAATAGATTTTTCGCTTCGCTCAAAATCCGTTTTTTGGGCTCAAGCCATGGCGTCCTGATGGAAGAGTACCAGAGAATCAATGTATCGTGGTAGATTTTCCCCCAGTGTTAAGTGCCTAGGCATTGACAAAACAGCAAAGTAATCTTAGGTAAAGAACCATAGGAACGAAGTATCCTGCCCCCCATTGGTAGGAAGTTCCCATGGGCTATGCCGACGTCAAAGTGGTATTGAAGGGCTATTTATCCTGACAGAAGAACTTGAAGAACTTAGAGATGAAGCAGAATGTTTGATATTTGTATAGGAACATTCTGAATTAGACCAGTGGTGGTTGGGCACTGTGTATAGAGTTCATCTCTTGGGTATCAGAAGTAAGTGTTCGTGTAGGAACCTTACTGAGACAGGGTGAATATAATTTAGGATTAGACATCTTAAATTCTTCATGACCATAAGAAAGGAGGAATAAATAAAACTATGACAGTATGTATTTCATAGTAGGTAGGAGCTGAAAGAGACGCATAAGTAATAAAATAGAAATTTTATTTCACAATGCAGAAATTAAATAATTTACAGCAAAAGTAAAGTTCATTTACAGTAATAATAATGTACATAGAAATAAAGGCTTGCTCTTGAATCTGAAAAGGAATTTCAGGATTAGTAGGTACTCGTTCTCGAGGAACGCAAGTCTTTAAACAACACATCATGCTCAAGGCATGCGGCACTTGTGTGACACTATGACATTTCACCTGGGATAAGAACAGTTATAAAAGCACTAAGTGTTTTAGACATCACTATGAATCGCTCGAGGGTCAACATAGGCACCCGAAGAGTTAGAGTCCCAAGTAACTCACTGTTCTACGCAGAGTTAGGTGCAGGTTTCATAACACTACCTGCGGCTACCACAAAATGTTTGACTTCGTGCACTTGTTTCGCATAATGTTTAAAGAAAACTCGCGAGGACTTCCAGCCCGTAAAGTTTTTAAGGCTTTCAAAGTCCATGCTCTGAAAGAAGTTCAGAGAAGATGCCACTTTTCTAGGATCATGACCAGCGGGTGTACTGTTCGGATCCGCTCTGCGAATGAAGTAGGTGATTTTCGCTCTTAATTGTTTCAGTGACAGGTCGCTGCCCGATGTTTCTCCTTTGAAGAGTTGGCCTCCACCAAAGTTCGAAGTTCTGCGAAGATAGACCTTGAGACTCTCTACTGGACATAGAGAGACATCCTCCTTCAGGGGGCATATTCTCCAAGGGCCCCATCTTTTGGTGGGTAATTCGTTTTTAGCGAGAAACGTCGGATCAGGGGAGAGGGTCACTTCTCCTGAATCGGCAAACAGGATGTGTCCCCTCTTCTCTTGATAATGCCACTATTTCGCTGACTCGAGCTCCCGAGGCGAGAGCAAATAAAAATATAACTTTCTGAGTCAGATCCTTGAGGGGGCATGAATCGTTGTCCAAGTTGGAGGCGAAATGGAGTACCTTGTCTAGTGACCAGGAGATCGGTTTCGGAGGGGGTGCTGGGCGTAGGCGAGCACATGCTTTTGGTAATTTGGTAAAGATGTCGTTGGACAGATCAATTTGGAAAGCATATAGAATTGGTCTAGTCAAGGCCGATTTGCAGGTTGAAATCGTATTGGCTGCTAATCCTTGTCCCATGAAGGTGAATGAAGAAGGACATACAGAAATCAATGGTGATTTCTTTAGGATTTTTTGCCTTGACAAAAGAGACCCATTTCCTCCAGGATGATTCATATTGCCGTCTCGTGGATTCGGGTCTTGTATTCCTCTAGGAAGTCTAGACTTTTCTTCGAGATCCCAAACCTCTTCTTTGCGGCAAGGGAGAGAAAATCATGAGATGAAGTCCTTGATTTTCGATGATGAAGCGAAGACAGTCGACTTCTGTACTTGTTGAGAGAGAACTGGGCCCGGGAGAGGGATCAGCTTGGGCTGCAGCTCCAGGACCAGGGGGTACCAGTTGCTCCGGGGCCACTTGGGAGCCACTAGGGCCGCTGTCCCTTTGAAGGTTCTCAGTTTGGAGAGGACTTTCAACAGAAGGTTGGTGGGAGGGAACAGGTATATCTTGGACCATCTGTTCCAGTCCAGTGACATGGCGTCCACCGCTTCTGCTTTGGGGTCCTCGTACGGGGCTACGTACAGAGGAAGTTGATTGTTGTCGCTCGTTGCAAAGAGATCTATCTGAAGTTCTGGGACTTGATGAGAGATGAAGGAGAACGATCTTGCGTCTAGAGACCATTCCGACTCTATCGGGTTTGTCCGAGATAGAGCATCCGCTGTCACATTGCGGAATCCTTGTAGGTGAACTGCAGACAGGTGCCACTTCTTCTTCTCCGCCAGACGGAAGATTGGGAGAAGCACCTGATTTATCTGGGGCGATCTTGAGCCTTGGCGATTGAGACAAAGAACTACCACCGAGTTGTCTAGGGTTAGACGGATGTGGATCGAGGGCGGCGGGGATAACTTCTTCAGAGTTAGAAGGACCGCCATGGCCTCCAAGATGTTTATGTGGAACGTCTTGAATAGTGGAGACCAGGTCCCTTGAGCCTGTTTCAGGTGGGAGTGACCTCCCCAGCCTTCCAGTGAGGCATCCGTGTGGATGTTGAGTGATGGAGGAGGGTATTGGAGAGGAATGGACCTTTTCAGGGCCTTTGCTTCCGACCACGGCTTTAGGAGGCGTCGAAGTCTGTTTGGAAGCCGTCTCTTGAGGTCTCTTCGAGCGATGGATGCCGAGCGTCTCCAGACTCCCGCGCATCCTTTAGCTGTGCACGAAGCACTGGGTTTGTCACTGAGGCGAATTGTAGAGAGCCTAGAACTCGTCCTGCTGTCGTCTTGAAATGCGTTTGGATTTCAGTAGTCGCTTGACAGACCCTGCTATTTCCTTCCTTTTCTTCTGGGGGATGGAAATGCGGTGTGACTGAAGATTCCAGTGGATTCCCAACCACTGAAACTTCTGAGCTGGAGAGAGGCGAGATTTCTTCTCGTTGATCTTGAATCCCAGGTGTTCTAGGTACTGGGTAACTTCGTTGCAAGACTTTGCACACTCTTCGGGCGATGGAGCCCAGACTAGCCAGTCGTCGAGGTAGGCCATCACCTGGACGTTTCTTAGGAGGAGCTGTTGTACTATGGCATCTGCCAGTTTTGTGAAGATCCGAGGGGCCACATTGAGGCCGAATGGCATGGCCCGGAAGGCGTAGCTTTTCCTTTGGAGTCGAAATCCTAGGTAGGAGGAAGCGTGATGGTTCATTGGAATGTGCCAATAGGCATCCGCCAGGTCTATAGAGACCGTGTAGGAACCTTGAGGCAGAAGGGTCCTTATTTGTTGAAGCGTCAGCATCTTGAATTTGTTGTTCTCTATGAACTTGTTGAGGGGGGATAAGTCCAGAATGACTCTGAGTTTGTCTGAGTCCTTCTTGGGAACGCAAAACAGTCTCCCTTGGAACCTGGTGGACTTTACCTTCCTTATCACCTTCTTGTTCAAGAGGTCTAGAACATATTCTTCCAGAATGGGGGTCGATTGTTGGAAGAACCGCTGGAAGATTGGGGGTGGTTGCGTCCAACTCCAGCCTAGACCGTTCTTGATGATGCTGTGTGCCAGGGATCGAAGGTCCAAGGATCCTGGAATTGGCGGAGTCTTCCTCCCACGGAAGCACTTCATTGCTTCTGGTGTCCCGAGGACTTGTTGCCTCGGCCGCTAGCTCCCTTTCCTCCTCTACCTCTGGAGGGACGACGAGATGCGTCTCTGCTTGCACCCCTGGACGAGCCTCTACCTTTGGCATGAAAGGTAGTGGATGGTTGCTCAAAGGCAGGGGTGAAGACCGGTGACTGTGACAACACCGGTTGGGGGACCAATTGAAAGGTCTGTTGTGGTTGGGCAACCACTTGGGAGGTAGCGGGTCCCGGAAACTGACGTCGTTGCTGACGTTGCTGGGGTTTTGGCTTTTGAGGTTTCCTCTTAGGCTGAGGTCCATCGTCCTGAGAGGGTTTCCTTTTTCTGGACATGCCCCACTTGTGGAGAAGGTTCCTATTCTCCGTGGCGGCTCTGTCAGTTATTTCCTTGACAAGGTCAGAAGGAAACAGGTGCTTTCCCCAGATGTTGGAGGAAATCAGCCTCCGGGGTTCGTGTTTCACGGTGGCACCGGCAAACACGAATTCACGACAGGCTCTACGAGCCTTTATGAAGTGGTACAAGTCCTTCATTACTGTCAGTAAGTGGGATTTGCTAGTACCATGTAGTGATCTGGTACTCTTGTGTCACAGGCCATCACTTCCAGTTGGACTTGATGAGAAAGAGATGCCGCAAGCCTCTCCTTCGTGTCTTGTTCCCGGCGAAGGAGGTGATCGTTGAGCTTAGGGAGGTCTTCATTAAACTGACGTCCGGCGACGTCAGGATCGAGCCTTCCCACGACGAAAGTATGCTGAACATCTTTCCAGTGTCGAGCGTCAGGGGGGTCACGATGGAGAAGGGTCTGCACTCCTCCAGTGCAGGGCAGGGTTTCCCTTCTTCCGCCGCTTTAAGGCATGCAGCTAAGGCCTTTTCCAAGAA
>NC_090734.1:77679220-77694220 GCF_036898095.1 Palaemon carinicauda
GTAGCCTAGTCCTCATAGTCTTCCTCTTTGGTTGAGGACCCTCATCCGGGGAAGACTTTCTTTTGATAGCCAGGCCCCACTTCTGGAGAAGGTTTCTATTCTCCAAGGCGGCCTTATCAAAAACTTCTTTGACCAAGTCGGTAGGGAAAAGGTCTTTTCCCCAAATGTTGGAGGAGATTAGTTTCCTTGGCTCGTGCCTCACCGTAGCCGAGGTGAACACAAACTCCCTACAAGCTCTCCTTGCCTTGACGAAGCCATAAAGGTCCTTCGTCACTGTGGCCAGATGAGTCTTGGCCACCACCATGAACATTTCATGGACCTTGGGGTCACTTGCTATCGTCTCGAGAGTAGTCTGAAGAGACATTGAGGCAGCCAGTCTTTCTTTTGTCTCGAACTCTCTTCGCAAAAGAAAGTCAGACAGCTTAGGGAGGTCCTTGCCGAACTGACGTCCGGCAATATCAACCTCCAACTTTCCAACTGAAAACGTAAGATGGACGTCCTTCCAGTCTTTGTGGTCCATAGGCAGGGCCAGCGACAAGGGTTTACACTCCTCTAGGGAGGGGCAAGGCTTGCCGGCCTCGACTGCTTTTAGTATAGCCGCAAACCCTTTCTGTAAAAAGGGGAAGGCTCTAGTAGGCGAGGACACAAAGGAAGGGAGCTTCCTGTTCAATGCTGCTACCTTTGAGTTAGAGAAGCCCCTCTCTTTCATCGAGGATGAAAGTAGAGCTTGAGCCTTAGCATGGTCCATCACTATGACCTCCTTCGGCTCTGTCTCCTCCTTTGAAGCTGGTTCCTTCCTCAGCCGGACATAACAGTCCGGATATGATGCCTTGCTGGGCCAGAATTCCACCTCCTCCAGTGGAACTGAGCCCAGCTTATCCGAGATGACGATCTTTCCAGTCGTCATCGGCATGTGCTCAGCATACCTCCATGGGTTAGCATCTGAGCACAAGGGAAGGTCTTTCACATTGAGCTTTTTCTGGGGCCCATGTGATTCTGCAAGGCACTGCATTCGCAGTTCCATTGCAGCCGCCTTCTCCTGATTCTCCTTCTGCATTTGTTGGATCATTCCAACAATAGAAGAGAGGGCCTGTCCCAGCTCTACTGGGAGACCGGCCGATGTTGAGGGAATAGGCTCCGGAATCTGAACCGGAGTAGCCGACACCTCGTCGGCCTCTACCTTTACAACGTCTGGGGCTTGAACTTCATCCTGGGCTTCTGCCAAGAGGTCTTCCTCCAGACACTCGTTCACATCAGACATCCTGTCATCTAACTGGATGTCTTGCATCGCGACCGCGACTTCAGCATCCACCTGGATCTGAACTTGGGGGATCTCCTCTTGAGGCTGGGGAATCACTGCATCAGCTGATGCCTTAGGGAAAAGATACGCCCTCATCTTCTCACTTGGAAGATAAGGGCCAGAAGTGTTCTTTTGGAAGCCCCTTACCCAGGTACGAAGCTTCTTCCTAGCTATATCCCTTGATTCCGCCGTCCTAGGGGGATCAAAGGCCTCAGTAATCAGGTTAGTGCACACAGTACATACCTGAGGGTCCCAATACCGGAGATCATCCTTGGAGACAGCGCATGCTGCGTGTCTCCTACAAAACTCATGTCCGCAGAGGTTCTTGCTGCGGACGTTGCAGAAAGCACTTCCGCACTTCGGAGGGTCCTTCTGTAAAGAGAAGAAATTTCCATGAGTATCAAGTGAACTATGTATCACTGGATATGCATAGTATAGCATAACAATTCAGAAAGGAAAGACACACACTTGTGTTTCCCTCACAACCCATTGTTGCAGCCTTCCAGATAATAAAATCAAATGGTTAATCTCTTCTAGAGTAACCAATGCAAAGTTTCCAGAGGAAACAGGTGGAGCTCACACCTAAGCAATGATTTTAAAATCCTGGATAATAGACAGGAAAGAACTCACTTTCCTATCTGTAGGGCAACAGCAAAGGACTGTGCAAGAAAACACAAAAGTGTTAGAACACACAGTGCTGTACCAAAACCCATACTATAGTTTTCCTCTTACTGTATATGTTATACTGAAGAATACTAGTACAGTATAGGAGGATACGTGCCGGCCGGCACACCATAACTAGCTTTAAAGTATACTACTTATCAGCAATAAGGCGGCAGAACTCTGGTTCAAATGCATGTGCCGGCCGGCAGTTGCTGCCGACCGGCAACAGCCAATGTCGGCCGGCAATGGCTGCCGGCCGGCAACTACACAAGGTAGTACCCAGCTGCTGGCCACACTCTTGGTGACCGGCAGACAAGGGCTGACATTAGCCGGCCGGCAAAGGTACAGGACCGATGCCAGCCGGCAGCAAAAGAACCAGAGGACTACATCTGCCCGGCTGCCGGCCTATGAGGCCGGCAGCCGGGTCGGGTACAGCACTAGAAGAAAAATAGGATGGATGCCGGGATAAGAGTGTACACTACCTCCAAGCCCGGCAATCCGAAAGAGTGCATATAAGGAAGGGGAGAATCTAATTCAGGCTTCCTGGCCAATGCCGTCTGGCTCTACAGGCAGGCATGGATGAGGGACCAAGGGAGGTCCGGGCAGCACTCAAAACATAAGACCCTTGCCGGCTGGCAGCTCTGCCGGCCGGCAGGGGGCTGAGTCAATTCCACATCCTAACCTATACTAGGTCCAGATGTAGAACGACATACAGTACTGTAATGGCTAGGCCATTACGGAGATAGAGGGGGAAGGGACAAAAGAGGGTCCTACCAACCTTGCTTTAGTGACGGATCACCCGCAGCCAAGAAACTTATCTTAGCCTAAGGGAGATCTAAGGGGGGAGGCCAGCAATACTTGCCAGCTCCCAGAGCACCAAAGCAAGGAAGGTGTTGCCACTCCCAGGGAAAGAAACTTATCCTCCCCCGAGAACAGCAACAAGGACTAGTCTGGTAGATCACAAAAGAAGGAATCATATCCACAGAAACCTTCGGTAGAGACCTAAGGAGGCTAAGCCACCTTTGTCTGTGTCAGGCCAGCGAGGGAAACTCTACCCCAAGCCAGACAAGCACAGACTCAGACTAAAAACTCTGTTGTTCTGTCCCTCTCTGAACCAGACTTACTGGAACAGGAAGGTACAGTAACACCCCAGTATAGTTTTATCGAAAATTAATTCGGAAAAAACCACTTAGGGATAAGCCCAAGGCTTAAACAGAGGGAAAGGGATTGCAGACCTTCTCCGAAGAAAAGAAAGCAACCGGGGAGAAAGTATACTAAGGCTCCATAAGCAACTTAGCCTAGGTACCAAGAGAATCGATTACCTAAATCACCGAAACTCACTCGTATACTATCTTGGAAATATTCCACACAATCTTAAATGTATAAAACATAGCCTAAAGCTTCAATAAAATTTTTATTACACTCGGAAAAACCAAAATCATGCATGAAGTACTAGGACCAAACGACTAGGCTACATGGCCTAGCGTAGGCCAGAATGGCGAATACTTCACCAAAATAATACTAAGCACGAAAGGAAATCCTATGTAAAGCTAAATAGCTAAAATTTATTAAAGCAAAACAACCGGGAATGTCGCTCTGACTAACTAAACTTATACCTAGCGAGCGACAGCGTCCATGACGCCTCCGGTAAGCTACGGCTCTTGTATCAAAGATTAATCCTATTAATCACTCAAAAATTTACCAAGAGCCTACATTTATACATAAAACGGATTTTGAGCGAAGCGAAAAATCTATTTTTGGGTGAGATAGCCATGGCGTCCTGATGGAAGGTTCCTGTTTGGTAGCTTCCTTGGGTATAAGACTACTAAGATATTCCCAGAGAATTTAACCACAGGTTATCACAGAATTCTAACTTCTGGAGCGAGTATCTCAAAGGTTTCCCTTTAAGACATCGTAATACAACAGGGGACACGCATGTCTGAACGTGCCACATAGCTATCTTCACCCCGAACAGAGTTAATGCTTCGGTGTGTAAGGGCTGAGAATAGCTGGGAGCCGTTCCACAGCTAATCTCACTCGTGGCTACTACTGATACTCGAGACGTAAACAAACGGACGCCATTGCTCTGATGACGTCACGCCCGTCTTCATCCTGAAGCCAGTTGCTGCCCATCACCATGATACAATTGTGTAGGGTGGGAACAAAACTGGACGAAGTAGTAGGGAGGGTCCATCAGGACGCCATGGCTATCTCACCTAAAAATAGATTTTTCGCTTCGCTCAAAATCCGTTTTTTGGGCTCAAGCCATGGCGTCCTGATGGAAGAGTACCAGAGAATCAATGTATCGTGGTAGATTTTCCCCCAGTGTTAAGTGCCTAGGCATTGACAAAACAGCAAAGTAATCTTAGGTAAAGAACCATAGGAACGAAGTATCCTGCCCCCCATTGGTAGGAAGTTCCCATGGGCTATGCCGACGTCAAAGTGGTATTGAAGGGCTATTTATCCTGACAGAAGAACTTGAAGAACTTAGAGATGAAGCAGAATGTTTGATATTTGTATAGGAACATTCTGAATTAGACCAGTGGTGGTTGGGCACTGTGTATAGAGTTCATCTCTTGGGTATCAGAAGTAAGTGTTCGTGTAGGAACCTTACTGAGACAGGGTGAATATAATTTAGGATTAGACATCTTAAATTCTTCATGACCATAAGAAAGGAGGAATAAATAAAACTATGACAGTATGTATTTCATAGTAGGTAGGAGCTGAAAGAGACGCATAAGTAATAAAATAGAAATTTTATTTCACAATGCAGAAATTAAATAATTTACAGCAAAAGTAAAGTTCATTTACAGTAATAATAATGTACATAGAAATAAAGGCTTGCTCTTGAATCTGAAAAGGAATTTCAGGATTAGTAGGTACTCGTTCTCGAGGAACGCAAGTCTTTAAACAACACATCATGCTCAAGGCATGCGGCACTTGTGTGACACTATGACATTTCACCTGGGATAAGAACAGTTATAAAAGCACTAAGTGTTTTTAGACATCACTATGAATCGCTCGAGGGTCAACATAGGCACCCGAAGAGTTAGAGTCCCAAGTAACTCACTGTTCTACGCAGAGTTAGGTGCAGGTTTCATAACACTACCTGCGGCTACCACAAAATGTTTGACTTCGTGCACTTGTTTCGCATAATGTTTAAAGAAAACTCGCGAGGACTTCCAGCCCGTAAAGTTTTTAAGGCTTTCAAAGTCCATGCTCTGAAAGAAGTTCAGAGAAGATGCCACTTTTCTAGGATCATGACCAGCGGGTGTACTGTTCGGATCCGCTCTGCGAATGAAGTAGGTGATTTTCGCTCTTAATTGTTTCAGTGACAGGTCGCTGCCCGATGTTTCTCCTTTGAAGAGTTGGCCTCCACCAAAGTTCGAAGTTCTGCGAAGATAGACCTTGAGACTCTCTACTGGACATAGAGAGACATCCTCCTTCAGGGGGCATATTCTCCAAGGGCCCCATCTTTTGGTGGGTAATTCGTTTTTAGCGAGAAACGTCGGATCAGGGGAGAGGGTCACTTCTCCTGAATCGGCAAACAGGATGTGTCCCTCTTCTCTTGATAATGCCACTATTTCGCTGACTCGAGCTCCCGAGGCGAGAGCAAATAAAAATATAACTTTCTGAGTCAGATCCTTGAGGGGGCATGAATCGTTGTCCAAGTTGGAGGCGAAATGGAGTACCTTGTCTAGTGACCAGGAGATCGGTTTCGGAGGGGGTGCTGGGCGTAGGCGAGCACATGCTTTTGGTAATTTGGTAAAGATGTCGTTGGACAGATCAATTTGGAAAGCATATAGAATTGGTCTAGTCAAGGCCGATTTGCAGGTTGAAATCGTATTGGCTGCTAATCCTTGTCCATGAAGGTGAATGAAGAAGGACATACAGAAATCAATGGTGATTTCTTTAGGATTTTTTGCCTTGACAAAAGAGACCCATTTCCTCCAGGATGATTCATATTGCCGTCTCGTGGATTCGGTCTTGTATTCCTCTAGGAAGTCTAGACTTTTCTTCGAGATCCCAAACCTCTTCTTTGCGGCAAGGGAGAGAAAATCATGAGATGAAGGTCCTTGATTTTCGATGATGAAGCGAAGACAGTCGACTTCTGTACTTGTTGAGAGAGAACTGGGCCCGGGAGAGGGATCAGCTTGGGCTGCAGCTCCAGGACCAGGGGGTACCAGTTGCTCCGGGGCCACTTGGGAGCCACTAGGGCCGCTGTCCCTTTGAAGGTTCTCAGTTTGGAGAGGACTTTCAACAGAAGGTTGGTGGGAGGGAACAGGTATATCTTGGACCATCTGTTCCAGTCCAGTGACATGGCGTCCACCGCTTCTGCTTTGGGGTCCTCGTACGGGGCTACGTACAGAGGAAGTTGATTGTTGTCGCTCGTTGCAAAGAGATCTATCTGAAGTTCTGGGACTTGATGAGAGATGAAGGAGAACGATCTTGCGTCTAGAGACCATTCCGACTCTATCGGGTTTGTCCGAGATAGAGCATCCGCTGTCACATTGCGGAATCCTTGTAGGTGAACTGCAGACAGGTGCCACTTCTTCTTCTCCGCCAGACGGAAGATTGGGAGAAGCACCTGATTTATCTGGGGCGATCTTGAGCCTTGGCGATTGAGACAAAGAACTACCACCGAGTTGTCTAGGGTTAGACGGATGTGGATCGAGGGCGGCGGGGATAACTTCTTCAGAGTTAGAAGGACCGCCATGGCCTCCAAGATGTTTATGTGGAACGTCTTGAATAGTGGAGACCAGGTCCCTTGAGCCTGTTTCAGGTGGGAGTGACCTCCCCAGCCTTCCAGTGAGGCATCCGTGTGGATGTTGAGTGATGGAGGAGGGTATTGGAGAGGAATGGACCTTTTCAGGGCCTTTGCTTCCGACCACGGCTTTAGGAGGCGTCGAAGTCTGTTTGGAAGCCGTCTCTTGAGGTCTCTTCGAGCGATGGATGCCGAGCGTCTCCAGACTCCCGCGGCATCCTTTAGCTGTGCACGAAGCACTGGGTTTGTCACTGAGGCGAATTGTAGAGAGCCTAGAACTCGTTCCTGCTGTCGTCTTGAAATGCGTTTGGATTTCAGTAGTCGCTTGACAGACCCTGCTATTTCCTTCCTTTTCTTCTGGGGGATGGAAATGCGGTGTGACTGAAGATTCCAGTGGATTCCCAACCACTGAAACTTCTGAGCTGGAGAGAGGCGAGATTTCTTCTCGTTGATCTTGAATCCCAGGTGTTCTAGGTACTGGGTAACTTCGTTGCAAGACTTTGCACACTCTTCGGGCGATGGAGCCCAGACTAGCCAGTCGTCGAGGTAGGCCATCACCTGGACGTTTCTTAGGAGGAGCTGTTGTACTATGGCATCTGCCAGTTTTGTGAAGATCCGAGGGGCCACATTGAGGCCGAATGGCATGGCCCGGAAGGCGTAGCTTTTCCTTTGGAGTCGAAATCCTAGGTAGGAGGAAGCGTGATGGTTCATTGGAATGTGCCAATAGGCATCCGCCAGGTCTATAGAGACCGTGTAGGAACCTTGAGGCAGAAGGGTCCTTATTTGTTGAAGCGTCAGCATCTTGAATTTGTTGTTCTCTATGAACTTGTTGAGGGGGGATAAGTCCAGAATGACTCTGAGTTTGTCTGAGTCCTTCTTGGGAACGCAAAACAGTCTCCCTTGGAACCTGGTGGACTTTACCTTCCTTATCACCTTCTTGTTCAAGAGGTCTAGAACATATTCTTCCAGAATGGGGGTCGATTGTTGGAAGAACCGCTGGAAGATTGGGGGTGGTTGCGTCCAACTCCAGCCTAGACCGTTCTTGATGATGCTGTGTGCCCAGGGATCGAAGGTCCAAGGATCCTGGAATTGGCGGAGTCTTCCTCCCACCGGAAGCACTTCATTGCTTCTGGTGTCCCGAGGACTTGTTGCCTCGGCCGCTAGCTCCCTTTCCTCCTCTACCTCTGGAGGGACGACGAGATGCGTCTCTGCTTGCACCCCTGGACGAGCCTCTACCTTTGGCATGAAAGGTAGTGGATGGTTGCTCAAAGGCAGGGGTGAAGACCGGTGACTGTGACAACACCGGTTGGGGGACCAATTGAAAGGTCTGTTGTGGTTGGGCAACCACTTGGGAGGTAGCGGGTCCCGGAAACTGACGTCGTTGCTGACGTTGCTGGGGTTTTGGCTTTTGAGGTTTCCTCTTAGGCTGAGGTCCATCGTCCTGAGAGGGTTTCCTTTTTCTGGACATGCCCCACTTGTGGAGAAGGTTCCTATTCTCCGTGGCGGCTCTGTCAGTTATTTCCTTGACAAGGTCAGAAGGAAACAGGTGCTTTCCCCAGATGTTGGAGGAAATCAGCCTCCGGGGTTCGTGTTTCACGGTGGCACCGGCAAACACGAATTCACGACAGGCTCTACGAGCCTTTATGAAGTGGTACAAGTCCTTCATTACTGTCAGTAAGTGGGATTTGGCTAGTACCATGTAGTGATCTGGTACTCTTGTGTCACAGGCCATCACTTCCAGTTGGACTTGATGAGAAAGAGATGCCGCAAGCCTCTCCTTCGTGTCTTGTTCCCGGCGAAGGAGGTGATCGTTGAGCTTAGGGAGGTCTTCATTAAACTGACGTCCGGCGACGTCAGGATCGAGCCTTCCCACGACGAAAGTATGCTGAACATCTTTCCAGTGTCGAGCGTCAGGGGGGGTCACGATGGAGAAGGGTCTGCACTCCTCCAGTGCAGGGCAGGGTTTCCCTTCTTCCGCCGCTTTAAGGCATGCAGCTAAGGCCTTTTCCAAGAAAGGAAGAACCGCAGTGTCAGGTGCAACGTACGTAGGATGCTTCTTGCTCAAAGCCGGAAGCTTAGAGCAGGTAAAGCCCCTACTCTTAAATGCGGAGGCTAGCATAGCCTGGGCCTTTGCGAGATCGAACACTATCTCTTCTTTAGGTTCGGTCTCTTCCTTCGAGGCAGGTTCGGAACGAAGCCGGACGTAACAGTCCGGGTAGGCCTCGAAGCTTGGGAAGAACTCCACATCTTCCAACGGGACCGTGCCGATCTTGTCACTAACAAAGATCCTGCCGGTCGCAATAACCATATGCTCTGCATACCTCCACGGGTTGGCATGAGAGCAAGCTGGGAGATCCTTGACCGAAATCTTCTTCGGTTCTCTGGATCCAATCATCGACCTGATGGACTCCTGGTTCTCCTTCAGCCTGTCGTCCATGACGGCTCTAATCAGCCGGATCAGTTCTTGGGTAGAAGAGGAAGGATCCGGAGTCGAGGAGGTAGACGGAATGGACATTTCCGTCGGTGTAGGAGTAGGAGGAGGGATGGACGAGGGAGCAGCTTCAAGCTCCGACTCGGTGTATTCCACCTTGTCTTCGTCCTCTTCGGCTCCTTGAGCCATAAGCGTCTTCTCCGTGTCTTCCGAGACGTCTGAGATCTGTTCATCATCCTCGGAATCTAAACGACACTCGTGCATGGACTGAGCCATGACCACATCAGGTTCCACCGTAATTTGGACAGTGGGGATTGCTTCTTTTGGTACCACTGAGTCAGGGGAGGCCTTAGGGAACAACAGGGACCTCAGTTCTTCGGTGGCCAGGTACGGTCCAGTAGCATTTTTCTGAAAGCCACGCACCCACTTGCGCATCTTTTCACGAGAAATGTCTCTAACCTCCGCTGAGGGAGGGTTATGGAAGGCCTCAACTAGGTGGGCCTGGCAGACCGTACAATCCAGTGGATTCCAGAACTTCAAATCCCCTTTCTTGTCTGCACAAGGGGCGTGAGTCCTGCAAGCCGTATGCCCGTAAAACTGCGGGCGTTTCACAGCGCAGAAGGCGAAGTCACACTTCATCTGCTCCACCTGTGGAAGAAAGAGAAAATGAGTATGGGGGAGTCATAAGAATGGCTCTTAAACTAAGTTAATATTAATCATTAATTTTAACTTAAAGAAGGTGTGATGCATAGAGAATGAAAACAGTAAAGGAGAACATGCTCCATGCATCTCGCCCGGCTGGTTACCATAAGCTTGGTCCTCGGATAATCCAAATGACCGAGATCATTGGATATAGTTTCCTAGGATTCCCAGTATTTTGGAACTCCATGGAAAACCAAGGACAAGATTGGGATCGAATTCATTCGGTTCCCAGTTAAGAGCCAGAAGGCCTCATTAAAGGGTAACTGCTTCTGGCAACCAGCCGTGCTAAGATGCACATAGCATGCTGGAATTAGAAGAATGCAAAGAGACAGCATGATCACTAATAGAGCAGTACTAGGTACTGATCTTAATAGCAGAAGCAGCTTATCTGTTTGCCATATAGGGCTATCCTAGTCTTATGATAGCTACAGTAAGGGGGTGCAAGTATTCTTGACGCCTCCGAGGCATCCGGCAAGCCGCCGGCATGCCGGAGCTCGCTCCAGCATAGATTCTGGCATTAGAACAGACAATTTTCAAAAGTCAGTTAGATACCAGGATGGCGGCCGCCGGCACAACGGCGGCACGCCGGCAGGAAGCGGCGGCTCCGGCAGTCGGAGGATGCCAGGTTGGTGACTGGGATAAGGATGGTAAAGGTAGTATCGGGTTGCCGGCAGTATATGCCGGCACTCCGGTGATCGACCGGCAAGCGGACGATTAGATAGGAGTAGGAGAGCCGCCGGTAGTAGCCGGCGGCAGCCGGCAGTCCCTCGGTACACGGGGGGCTGGCGGCAAGGGTAGGGAAGTCACCAAGAAGGAGGCAGGTATTGCCGACAGTAGAGGCGGCAAGAGACCGGCACCCGGATAGATAGAGAGACAGGGGGAGGGGGGAAAGGGATGCAGGAAGTACCGTCAGGGTTCCAGACATCCCTCCCCCTCCCTGAGAGGGTGTACCCATGATAGAGGCAGGCTCTAACATCCATGAGCAGGGGTCACTAGGGACCGGGAGCTAGGTAGCCCAAGGGAGGGCTAGGGAACACCCAAGAGGGGGGGGGGGAGACTCCCATATGCAGAACTATACTAGTAACTAACCTTATAGGACACTAAGAAGGTATATGTACCAGAGTGGACTGCACAAAGAAGCTCGGGTAGCCCTACTCATCCACCCTAAGGAGGAGTTGTAGGACAGGGGACAGATGAGTATAAACTAACCTAAGCATAGGCTAGGCTATACAAGAGATAGGTGGGGAGGGAGAAGAGAGAAGTCTTCCCAGGAAGGGTTTCTGTACCAGAGCGGCCACTAAGGGAAGGGAGGACACTCCCTAACCTAAGATCAGGCTGATCGGCTAAAACGGTGCAAGAGTACAGTTTCAGCATGGAACAGAGAAACCTTCCTAACCCGACCTAGAACAGGGCTAAAAGTCCTGAACTAGGTAAGGAAGAAGACATATCGCTATCGCAGGAAAGTCATAGACTATCCTAGCCATAGAGGTAGGCTAGCCTAACCTCACTCTCAGACGCAATCCTAAAGGGGGTTCATTCCTTTAGGGAGGACCGAGAGGCGATATATACTCTATTAGACAATTAATCCCTTTACTCAGAAAAGGGATCAAGGCTAAATAGAGGGAATGCCAAGGCAGGGGATGAAGGAAGCATATAGGGGTCCTAATATTAGGTTAGGCTAGAAAGAATCACTGACTAGCCTATCCCCTATATGGTCCCTGAAGGCGAAAACATTTGCATCACTGTCAAAAGTATTGTAAAATAATAATGCCACTATCTTCATAACTTAGTCTAGGATCACTAATAAATCATGCATGAACACTTGTATGTAGGCTCCTGGCCTGGGGGCTATAGTAGCCGACTGGTATGAGGTCAATCGATGACCGATAAAAAGCGTCTAAACACGATATAAAAGTTCCTAGCTATGAAGACTAAATAAACTAATGTATTCGATTAGTATATAAAGCCGGAAGCGTTGTTGTGGCTAACTAAATAAGACATGCATAACAACAACAACGCCATAAAATGGCGGGTCCGGTAGAGGCACAGCTCTGCCACAAAACATCAATTATTTCGCAAAATAATATTTACTTTACGGCCAGAGCTTAATTAAACAATACTGGAACCTTGTACTCAACTTTCCAGAAGAAGGCGAGGCTGAAGGTAACGACATAGCGAAGATGCAAAGCGATAAAGATAACACAGGGAAAATCCGTCTAAGTAGGGCAGCTACTAAACAAAGGATGAAGACGGGCGTGACGTCATCAGAGCAATGGCGTCCGTTTGTTTACGTCTCGAGTATCAGTAGTAGCCACGAGTGAGATTAGCTGTGGAACGGCTCCCAGCTATTCTCAGCCCTTACACACCGAAGCATTAACTCTGTTCGGGGTGAAGATAGCTATGTGGCACGTTCAGACATGCGTGTCCCCTGTTGTATTACGATGTCTTAAAGGGAAACCTTTGAGATACTCGCTCCAGAAGTTAGAAATCTGTGATAACCTGTGGTTAAATTCTCTGGGAATATCTTAGTAGTCTTATACCCAAGGAAGCTACCAAACAGGAACCTTCCATCAGGACGCCATGGCTTGAGCCCAAAAAAGACATTATACTCAACTTATCGGAGGCCGACAAAGACGGAGAAGCCATGAAAAGTAGAATAAATCCAAGATTTGCGAGAAACACAGGAAAAAACACCGAGTTGTTAAGCTACGCAAAAAGGAATACAGATGGCGCCAGGATTGGCGCCAGGCACGCATACGAATCGGAAGATAGGGAGCCTTGGGAGCAGCTCCCCCTTTTTCTTTCCCGAATTCGTTTCTTGCCAATCGCCCCCTGCGATATGAAATCTCTGTTCGGGATGCAGATTGCCATGTGGCGTTTCAAGAATACATCCTCTGATATGTCGCGATATCCCTTTCAGGAGGGATACTCGCTCCAGGAGTTAGAATTCTGGTACCTTAAGGTAAATTCTCTGGGAATATCGCCGTAGTTGTAATATACCCTAGGAAGCTACCCTATAGGAACTTCCATCAGGACGACATGGCTTGAGCCCAAATATATATATATATATATATATATATATATATATATATATATATATATATATATATATATATATATATATATATATATATATATATATATATATATATATATATATATATATATCTATATATATTTGCAGAGGCTCTTCCCCCAATTTTGGTGGGTAGATGATATAAATAAGGAACATAAGGGGCTTTTCTTCTCTTTGCTCCTCCCAGCTTGACAAGGGATTCTACCAAGTTTAGTTGGTACTGCTAGGTGCCGCAGCCCTCTCTTCTCCCTTATCCATCACAGATGAAGCTTCATATGCTGAATCCCCTACTTCCTCTACCTCAGTGGTCAACAAGGTGACCGGAGGAAGCAGCAGGTCCTACCGGAATATCGTCGCAATCACTTGCCATTCATTCCTATTTCTATCATGCTCTTTTCCCTCTCTCACTTATACCCTTCTATCACCTTGAGTTTTCTTCACTCCATCCGTCCACTCCATTCCTCTTCTACTTCTCCCATCAACTCTTGCATTCCTCGCCTTCTTCAGATGACAGCCAATTTGCAATCCCTCTATATGGCCAAACCACCTCAACACATTCATATCCACTCCACCTGCTAAATAATCTTTTTACCCTTGTTCTCACTCTCTCTATTTCGTTCTTACCCCTATCTAATTGAGATACTTCACCGTTACTCCTCAGACACTTCATCTCAAACACATTGAATCTCTGTCTCTCCATCACTTCCATGTTTTACAAAACCAATCCATACATCACAGTTGGTATAATCACTTTCTCATACAGAATTCTTTTTACATACATTTATAACCCTCTATTCTTTCACACCTTCACTGCCCCCAGCACTTCACATCCTTCATTCATTCTCTGAAGTACATTTGCTTCCATTCCACCATTTGCAGCACCCACAGACAAAAAGTACTTAAACTGCTCTACATCCTCAAGTAATTCTCCATTCAACATGACATTCAATTAAGCAACCTCCTCCCTTCTCATGCATCTCCTAATCTTACTCTTACCCACATTGATTGTTACCTTCCTTCACTCCCACACCCTTCCAAACTCTGTCAATAATTCACCAAGCTTCTCCTCTGAGTCAGAAACCAATACGATATCATCTGCAAACAACAACTGATCCACTTCCCACTCACGATCACTATCAGTTTTAATCCTCAACCAAGCACTCCATCATTCACCTTTCTCACAGCTCCATCAACCAAAATATTGAACAACAATAGCGACATAACATATCCCTCTCTCAGCCCCACTCTCACTAGAAACCACTCACTTAATTAATTAATTTCCTATCCTAACACATGCTTTACTGCCAATGTAAAAACTCTTCATTGCATGTAACAACCTTCCAGCAAATACGTATAATCTTATCACATTCAACATCACCTCCATATCATTTCTATCATAAACTCTCTCCAGATTCATAATCGCAACATACACCTCCTTGCCTTTTGCTAAGTATTTCTCATATATCTCCTTAATTGTAAAAATGTGATCCATACACCCCATACCTCTTCTAAAACCACCCTGAGGTTCTAAAATTGCATCCTCTTTTTTATCCTTAATCCTATTAATTGGTACTCTACCATACACTTTTCCAAGCGTACTCAACAAACTAATACCCCTTGAATCACAATACTTATGCACATCTCCCTTACCTTTGCATAGCGGAACAATACACGCACACACCCAGTCCACTGGTACCATTGACAACATAAAACATTGAACAATATAACCAACTATTCAAGTACAGCCACACCTTTTCCTTCAACATCTCAGCCCTCACACCATCCATACCAGGTGCTTTTCCTGCACTCGTTTCATCTTGTCCTATCTTCACTGGCTCTCTTTTAAGCTCTCTCATTCTCATCTCCCATCACTGGCACCTCAACACCTACGAGCAGGAGGCATATCGTCTTTGGAAGGGTAACAGATCAGTTTTGACTGGGAAAAACTATACTTAGCTAAGAACTGTTGCTCGGAGAGTTTATGCTTTAACTGCAAAGGAATACAATTTGCTCATAAAAAAAAAACAAAAAAAAACTTTTGGTACAACCTGGGAACATAAGAG
>NC_090734.1:77704220-77729220 GCF_036898095.1 Palaemon carinicauda
TTCCTTAATGTGATGCTGTCCCTATTTCAGTGTTTGAGCTCATAGCTGTCTGATTTTTCCACCTAGATGTGCAGCTCCACTAGCAAAGATGACGAGAATAGTTAGAATACTAATTATAATGATAATAATGCGTTAACTAAAGGTTCTTAAGACTCGATGCAGCTAATGTATATATAAGACTAGGAGATAAAAAATAAGGAATAACTGTTTATTCCACCTTGAAAATTATATCCAGTTAAAGATATTATGAAGAATATAATCAATGCCCAAAAAAGTCTTGATATAAATTTACTCAAAATCGGAGAAAATAAAAATTCTGCCTTCCACCTCATCTTTTACCTCAGTTATGAATATTAGACACCTTTTAATGGTACATTTATAACAAGTTTCATAAAATTTCACTAAAAGTATGCTGTAAAACTACAGTAGGTGACGGTTAATCTTAATAAAGAAAAAAAAATATTTGAGATATAATAACCAAATTAAGACACCTGTTCATAACATGTCATGAGAGTCAGAGGAGTAATATAGTCTTGGAATTGACATGGTGATAAGAAAAAAAAAGCTTCATAAATATGAAAAAAAAAAAAAAAAAAAAATGAGAACCACTTACATCCTGCTACCCTTAGTTATCGGTGGAAATATCCAAAAGCGTCAAAAAATAGACAGAGTGTTTAATTTATACCAGCAGTGCAGTCTGAATACTAAAATAAATTCAAAGCTATGATACAGGTTGAGATGCAGGGGGATAAGGGAGGCCATAATTCCTCAAATTGATGATTTTCATGAAAGAAAATGACAGGGAAGCCGAGCTGTTAAATTTTTGGCTGATGAGATTACATGTTTGACCACACCAAATGTGGTAATTTTGACCATGTGTATTATCAGTCTGGCTGTGGTGATACCGTGGAGTCACGAAGAAGCTGACACAGATCTTTGTGCATGTTAGGCATGCAACAGAACCAGTCCACAGAGTACTCATGGTCTAAGCCAGCGATACAGATGTTGTCACCATTTCGATCAGTTATCTACAAGCACTCCAGCAGCTAGGTATGCAGCAGTTGCTTTTGGCCAATCACAGAACCTGAGCTGGGTTCCTGCACTTGACTTTTGTTTCAATCTTTCAGAAAAGTGCAAAGGGATGCTCTTTTTCTGTGCCTTTACTGCTTGCAATGTCTGCTAAGACAACATGTCATTTTATGGATGACTCTTAATTTTTCTTAGAAGACACTGCCAGTACCCACTGGTAGTGAATGATGAAGAACTGGAAACTTTGAAAATTTTCGTGGTTACGATGTACGACAGGTCCAACACAGCAGAAGGAGTTGGTGATGTAATGTTTGGCATGTTACCTCGGATGCAAAAGCCATTAGAAGCCATTCCTTTAGCTCGAGCAACACTAAAGCACCATGTGAACGTTGCTATCTACCAGGCTGAATGTATCTGGAATTAATTAACTGTTCGTTAACCAGAAACCCAGACTCTTGCCAACTACGGCTGGACCAAGAAACGAAATCTGTGGCAGATTGTTTGGAAAGAGGTCTTACCAATTGGAAAGATTTACCAGCAGCTGACCAAGTGTGGGTACAAGTTGAAATGTTTTGGTCGATGCAAATGTTTCTGCTTTGGTCAACTTACATGGGACTGTACAGCCATAGATGCAAGGTTGAGAAGAGTTGTAGTATAATCATCCAGGTAGCAAGACAATATGTGGCAAAAAAGTTTAGGACTATTACGTACAATACATGTATATCCAGTAATAACATCCGACCGAATGTGCCTGTGATACGAGCACTTTTTTACCATACGTATGAATCTGGGATGGATATTTTTTTTACAAAGAAACTGATGAGTAGGTACATATATCTACATTCATTTTCTATATAGTAAAGATATATGATTTGACACACAGATCATTTAAATAGGGCAAATCATTATATTTCAATTGAAAAATGAAATGTGTCTGCATTTTCAATGGCATCCCTCTTGAAAATAGGTGTTCGTCATCTTAAATGTTTAGTGGGCTACAAGATTTTAACAAAAGAGCAATACCCAAGGATATGTCTACCAATTTAGGTGTTTGTTTCTGGAAATGAAAAACTGTTTTAGTTATCTGCTCCAGTGCTTATTCCACTCTCATTAAAGAACAATCTATCTCCTTCAGCAGATATTATGATAAAGACAGTTTGGTCTGATGAAGAGCTGTATAGCAAAGACAAATCTTATGAATGACTCCACAGACTTTCTAACGATTCATTGAATGCAACAACCCAAAAAACTTAGAGAAATGCTAGGAATACATACGCATTATAGCATGAAGAATCCTAAAACAATTATATGACCTACTGATAAATTAAGTCCCTTTTGTTATTGTTGTCGATTCTTCTGGTGAAGTCTTCTTGAAGAAAATATATTTGTTTTTCTGGGGGCTTGTATATATGTATAAGAACAGAATATCTTCACACTGTGTACCTCTGTGTAATGTGTGCATACAACTTGTGTGAGTGTAATCACAATAAACAAATACAATGCGAGTATGTTTATTTGCGTAAACGCCCCTACAAAACTATATTGCTAGTTTAAAATTATTTCCAAATATATGCTATGAAGATAAGAAACGTCTTGCTGCAAAAAGAAAGAAAAAATCTATAAGATCTGTAAAAAAAATAATTTAGAATAAAAATCCACACAACTTCAAAATCATTGCATTCTCCTAATAATGGAGAATATTAAATTTATTTCGAGTGGGCTTAGAGAAATGCAACCCCCCCCCAGGGGTACCTACAAAAAATTAACATAAAAAACTATCTTGGATCACGAGCAAGCACAGATGCATTGGTTGTGATCGTGCAAGCGTGTAAACGTGAATTTTGCTACATTACTATATATTATCACTCATACTATTTGTGCCGATGTTGCTGTTTTCATTAATAAATCTATATAGAAAAGGATAATTGTCAAGGATTTCAAGCAAAACAATAATTTATTAAGAATGATTACATTTTACAACATTGGGGATTACCATAGCACATAATGAATATTATATATATACTGTATATATATATTATATATATATATATATATATATATATATATATATATATATATATATATATATATATATAGATATATACATATATATATATATATATATATATATATATATATATATATATATATATACATATATATATATATATATATATATATATATATATATATATATATATATATATATATATATATATATATATATATATATATATATATATATATATATATATATATATAAATACACACACACACACACACATATATATATATATATATATATATATATATATATATATATATATATATATATATATATATATATATATATATGTGTGTGTGTGTGTGTGCGTGGGTATGTGTGTTTGTGTCTGTGTGTCTGTGTGTACCAGCATACAGTGGGGTCTAGAAAACATCAAAATGGCCATAATTTACGTTTAGAAATATTCTATATTCATCATTAATATGTAATTATAAAAGAAAAAATGTTATTACTCATAAATAATATTTTCCAACAGATTAAAGAATATATTAAAGCCATATGATATATAAGGAATTAACGTTAGTCAGAATATCACTAAGGCTTGTTTTATTAAGAATAATGAAATGTTTTCAATTTATCTTTTATTTTCAACCTGAATGATATCTTTTTCATGTTTCCTTATATTTCTAATCAGAATGGTATCTTTTTCATGTTTCCTTATATTTTAAAGCTGAATGATATCTTTCTCATGTTTTCTTATATTTTCAAGCAGAATTATATCTTTTTCCGGTTTCCTTATATTTTCAATCTGAATGTTATCTTTTTCATGTTTTCTTATATTTTCAAGTTGAAGGATATCTTTTACATGTTTCCATATATTTTGAAGCTTAATGATATCTTCTCCATGTTTCCTTATATTTTAAGCTGAATAATTTCTCCTTCATATTGCCTTATATTTTCAAGCTGAGTGATACCCTTTTCTATTCCCTTATATTTTCAAGCTGAATGGTATCTTTTTCACGTTTCCTTATATTTTCAAGCTGAATGGTATCTTTTTCATGTTTCCTTATATTTTCAAGATTAATTATATATTTCTCATGTTTCCTTATACTTTCAAGCTAAATAACATCTTTTCTTAATTTTTCCTTATATTTTCAAGCTCAATGATATATTTTTCATGTTTCCTTATATTTCAAGCTAAAAGATGTCTTTTTACTGTTTCCTTATATTATCAAGTTGAATTATGTCTTTTTCATGTTTGCTTATATTTCTAATCAGAATGGTATCCTTTTCATATTTCTTTATATTTTAAAACTGAAGGATATCTTTTTCATATTTCATTATATTTTCAAGCAGAATGATATCTTTTTCCTGTTTCCTTATATTTTCAAGCTGAATATCTTTTTCATGTTTCCTTAAATTTCAAGCTGAATATTATCTTTTTAATTTTTTCTTATATTTTCAAGTTGAAGGATACCTTTTCTAAGTATCCTTATATTTTGAAGCTGAATGATATCTTCTCCATGTTTCCTTATATTTTCAAGCTGAATGATACCCTTTTCATGTTTCCTTATATTTTCAAGCAAAATGATACATTTTTCTATTTCCTTCTTTTTTCAAGTTAAATGGTATCTTTTTCACGTCTCCTTATATTTTCCAGCTGAATGATATCTTTTTCATATTTCCCTATATATTCAAGGTTAATGTTATCTCTCTCATGTTTCCTTATACTTTCAAGCTAAATGATATCTTTTTCGTGTTTCCTTATATTTTCGAGCGGAATGATATCTTTTTCGTGTTTCCTTAGATTTTCGAGCTGAATGATATTTTTTTCGTGTTTCCGTATACTTTCAAGCTAAATTATATCTTTCTCATGTTTCCTTATACTTTCAAGCTAAATGGTATCTTTTTCGTGTTTCCTTATATTTTCAAGCTGGATGATATCTTTTTCGTGTTTCTTTATATTTTCAAGCTAAAAGATATATTTTTCCTGTTTCCTTATATTTTCAAGTTGAATGATATCTTTTTCATGTTTCTTTATATTTTTCAAGCTGAATGATATCTTTTTCATGTTTCCTCACATTTAAAGACTGAATTATATCTTTTTCGTGTTTCCTCATATTTTCAAGTTGAATAATATATTTTTCATGATTCTTTATATTTTCAAGCTAAAAGATATCTTTTTCATGTCACCTTACATTTTTCAAGCTGAATGATATATTTTTTATGTTTCCTTATATTTTCAAGCTGAGTGATATAATTTTCATGTTTTCTTATATTTTCAAGCTGAATATTATTTTCATGTTTCCCTATATTTTCAAGCATAATGATATGTTTTTCAAGTTTCCTTATATTTTAAAGTTGAATGATATGATTTTCAAGTTTCCTTATATTTTATAGTTGAATGATATCTTTTTCATGTTTCCATATATCTTCAAGCTGAAAGATATTTTTTTTTTCATGTGTTCTTATATGTTCAAGTTGAATTATATCTTTTTTAGGTTTCCTTTTATTCTGAAAATACATGGTATCTTTTTCATGTTTCCTTATATTTTCGAGCTGAATACCTTTTTCAAGTTTTCCTATATTTTTAAGCTGAATGATATCATTTTCAAGTTTCCTTATATTTTTTAGCTGAATGATCGGTTTTCCTGTTTCCTTATATTTTGAAGCTGAATGATATCTTTTTCATGTTTCCTTTCATTTTCAAGCTGAATGGTATATTTTTCATGTTTTCTAATATTTTTAAAGCTGAATGATATCTTTTTCATGTTTCCTCCTATTTTCAAGTTGAATGATATCTTATAAAGATTGCTTATATTTTCAAGTTGCTTGATATCTTTTTCATGTTTCCTCATATTTTGTAGCTGAATATCTTTTTTTCTAGTTTCCTTGTATTTTCAAGTTGAATGATATCTTTTTCATGTTTTTTTTTTATGTTTTCAGGTTGAATGGTATCTTTTTCATGTTTTCTAATATTTTCAATCTGAATTATATCTTTTTGATGTTTTCTTGTATTTTGAAGCTGAATGATATCTTTTTTACATTTCCTTATATTCTCAAGCTTAATGATATCTTTTTCATATTTCCCTGTATTTTAAATACGAATGATATCTTTTACATGTTCCCTTATATTTTCAAGCTGAATGATATCTTTTTCAAGTTTCTTTATATTTTAAAGCTGAATGATATCTTTCCATGATTCCTCATAATTTCAATCTGAGTTTTATGTATTTCATGTTTCCTGTTTTTTTTCAAGTAGAATTAATTCTTTTCCATATTTCTCCCCGATTGCTTTTCTTTGCTCGTTCGAAAAAAAAAAAAAAGTATATACCGTCCTTTTCCGAACGCTATGACGTCGAATCTTTACTTAATTCAGTTCATTCCATCGGATTCCAGAATCTGACTAAATGAAGCAACTGTAATATAGAGTTCAAAGAGGCTACTGAAAATCATGGCAGAACAGCCGATAAAAGTTTGGCATAAAACTCAAAATACTAATTGATCCCGTAGCCCATTCATATAAACTGTCATCTATTCCTGTTTGTTCCTTTAGTCCTTTATTATGCTCAGTAGAGTATTTATAAATCAAACATAGATTAATTTAGCTAGATTCCATGGAATAACGACGGGAACAAAAGTAGTTATGATAATAATAATAATAATAATAATAATAATAATAATAATAATAATAATAATAATAATAATAATAATAATAGTTCCTCAAGAAACTAATCGGAAAAGAATTTCATGAAATGAAAATCTGGTATGAGGCAGTATTGAGAGAATGTAATTAAAAAGACTTGCCTCGGAAATCAGGTCAAAATCATTAACTGTTTCTTAAGTCACCGACGAATGTTTTTGTCCAGCCTTTAGTTTTAAGACTCCAATTTCTTTTTTGTAATATTTATTCTGTTACAACGATAATAAATATATGGTGAAGATTAAAAATAGTAACTTTCCGGACTTATGTTAACAAAAAGGGAAATTTTAATAATCATGTAATTACTTTAAATTTACTTTTGATATGCTGATGAGTACCATTTTTTCCAGTCAAATTGCATACTGTAGAGGTTAATAGTGATTCCACGATTAAGAATATGACGATAGCATCATTATTCTGTGACGGGCCGAGAGAAGGTTGTGACTCAAAGACAATATAAAAGCAACTGAGTAAATTTATTATAGAACAATCTCCTTTATATACAAAAGCTCAAAGCAACAAGAAATTTCAAGTTCACAAAACAGGCACTGTTACAGAGGAGAAAAGCAGACATGTTTATTCTGGTTCTTTTTAGTGCGAGGGAAGAGCGAAGATACAAACATAATGAACTATGATGTACGATCGTGTGACATACGGTTGGTACATGGCTCCCCCCCTAAAAATGACATACTGTACATGTTAAATAGGGCGCCCTGATCTAGAGAGCCGAACTGTAGGCGGGTCATCTGGCAGGAGATAAGCCGGTTTTAGACGATCAATGGAGACCCAGTCTTCTTTGCCACGAATGTAGGAATGCTTTCGGACTGCAGCAGATCACAAGGAAAGGGCCCGTGTAAGGGGGCGTTAGCGGTGGTTTGCTAGTGTCATTGCGCAGCAAGACATGCGTTGCAGAGTGCAAGTCTGTTGGTATGTGATGCTTTGCTGGGGGCTTGTAAGTCTGGCGGCATGGAGTAAATTATCCCATGACATGATGTATGCACTGGAGATCGTCGGAGGAGGTTGTAGAAGGAAAAAATTCGGCAGGGATGACCAACGGGTCGCCATACGCCATTTCAGCTGCCGACACGTCGAGGGCATCTTTAGGAGTGGTCCTTAGTCCCAGGAGGACCCAGGGAAGCTGAGTAAACCAGTTGGAATCCTTGCAGCGGGACATCAAAGCTGCTTTGAGGGTGCGATGAAAACGTTCAACTATTCTATTGGCAGCGGGGTTGTAGGACGTTGTCTGATGTAGGGTGATGCCCAGGAGATTCGGTAATGATGTCCACAATTGAGAGGTGAAAGTGGTGCCCCTGTCAGAAGTAATATGCTCAGGGATACCAAATCTTGAAATCCATCCTGAGAGTAAGGCAGATGTACATGAGGCGGACGTTGCAGTTTCCATGGAAATGGTTTCAGGCCAACGAGTGGAGCGGTCGATGACAGTAAACAGGTAACGATGTTCTTGTGATGTGGGTAGGGGGCCTACAACGTCGACGTGAATGTGTGCAAAACGACGCTGAAGTTGAGGAAAGATGCCCACTCCTGAATCCGTGTGTCGATGTACTTTGGAAGTTTGGCAAGAAGTACAGGCGCGGACCCAATCCTTAGTATCCTTAGAAATGCCGTGTCAAATGAACTTCGCCTTCAGCAGATGTGCAGTAGAACGGCACGAGGGATGTGAAAGGCCGTGAATGAAATCACACCCCTGCCGGCGCATGGGAGCAGGAATCCAAGGTCACGGTCTACCAGTATTGACGTCACAGAGGAGTGTGGTGTAGGAGTCGTAGAGGGGGAAGTCTTCCCAACAAAAGGACGTGCAGGATGTCCTACATGCTTGATATTCTAGATCCTGTCGTTGGGCTTCAGCCAGGGCATTGTAATCCTATCCCAGTTGAACGGCAGCCAACGTGTTTCTTGACAGGGCATCGGCAACGGGATTCATTTTCCCAGGGACATATTGAAGGGTGCAATTGTATTCAGCCACGGCGGAGAGATGTTGGCGTTGCAGGGCGGACCAGGCATCAGACTGTCGAGTGAAGGCATGCACCAGAGGCATTTGGTCTGTGCGAATGACGAAGGGCGTACCTTCTAAGAAATGGCGAAAGTGACGGACAGCCAAATGCACCGCCAGCAATTCGCGATCGAAGGTAGAATAACCCGATTCGGCCTTGGACAGTTTTCTGCTGAAGAAGGCCAATGGGTGGGGCGAGCCGTTGACCACCTGTTCGAGTACTGCACCAATAGCGACGTTACTGGCATCGTTGGAGAATAGGAGAGGGGCATGTGGGATAGGGAAAGTGAGAGCCGCAGCAATTGATAGGGCCTTCTTTGCATTGCAGAAGGCCGCTTCTTGAAGGGGACCCCACTTCAGGTCCTTTGGCTTGCCTTGAGGAAGGCGTAGAGGGGAGCAAGAGTGGCGGCAATGGCTGGCAGAAAACGGTGATAATAGTTGATCATGCCCAAGAATTCCTGCAGAGCTTTGACGGTCGAGGGCACGGGGAAGTTCTGAACGGCTGCTACCTTCTCAGGGAGGGGATGGACTCCTTCAGGAGTGATGTGGTGCCCTAAGAACGACACTTCGTTGGCGCCAAAGGTACACTTGTCGTACCGGACTACAAGGCTGTTTTGTTGCAGACGGAGGTGTTCCTCTTTTGAGGAAGAGAACACAAGTATGTCGTCCACATAACATACAGAGAAAGGGAGGTCCCTTAAGATGCCATCCATGAGACGTTGAAATGTGGCCCCAGCATTATGAAGGCCAAAACAGGAGTAATTGGTGTATATACCAAACGGAGTGGTGATGGCGGTCTTGGGGATGTCTTCTGGGTTCATAGGCACCTGATAATACCCCTTCAGGAGGTCGAGCATAGAGAAAACCTTCTCTTTGTGCAGGTAGGAGGTCACGTCGGCAATGTTCGGGATGGGATAGTGATCCGGTTCTGTTTTTATGTTCAGGCGCCTGTAATCCCCGCAAGGACGGAGAGAGCCGTCTTTCTTCAGAACGATGTGTTAGGGTGACGACCATGGGCTGGAGGCCTTTTGGCAAAGGCCTATTTCCTCCATTTCGGCGAACGTCTGTTTGGCGGCTGCCAATCGTTCCGGTGCCAGACATCTGAATTTTGCGAAGACTTGGGGTCCCGTCGTCTTGATATGGTGATAAATACCATGCTTAGCAGGAACCATTCGCGTTTGGCAAAGTTCTGGACAGAAAACTTCTGGGTACGACGTGAGGAGGTGGTCATAGGCATCCGTGGGTGTGGTGATGTGGAGAGCGAGGTTAGAGGGGGCGGGTTGAAGAGGTGTCGACAAGTACGAGTCTGCGTTGACCAATCGTTGGTGGGCGACATCAACCAGAAGGTGGAAATTAGAGAGGAAATCCGCACCGAGGATTGGCAATGTGACGTCAGCAATGAGAAACTTCCAATTAAATTTACTGTTTCCAAACGATAATGTGAGGTTCTCGTAACCGTAGGTGGGTATCGCAGATCCATTGGCAGCTACCAGGCGGACATCGGCAGACGTAGACAGACTACGTCGTGTCCTGAAGAGTTCCCTTGGCCAAAGAGAACAACAAGCACTTGTGTCTGCCAAGAATCGCACGCCCGTTCCTGAATCATGGAAAAAGAAAATATTAGAAACACGGGAGGCCACCGCCACGAGCGATGGCCTACTTACACGTTTTTTTGGCCACTACCAATCCTTGGCACATGTCTTCGCGGTTCCCCCGAATCTGAAGTGGTAGAAGCAAAACTGCGGCGGATGGGATGTAGCAAGTGGCTGTAAAAGTCATTGGTGGGTGGTGGGTGGCCTTGTCGCCGCTTCGGCACGTCACGGGGTAGGCGTGTATGTCCTACGGCATTCACGTCAGCTTCGGTTGATGTTAAATAGGCATCCTCTTCGTCAGGGGTGGAGGCGTTGATGGAGGTCTTGAAGTGGCTGTCCATAAGGGCGTCGGCTTTGGTCATCAAGTCCTTTATTGGTAAACTATTGACATCGGGTATGGCAGCGCGTATAGGTCCGGGTAAACGGCGTATCCAAAGGGCACGAAGTAGGTTCACCTCCTTAGGAGAGCCATCTGCAGCAGGTTGCAGGCGAGCGATACTGGTCATTTCCCTGAGGGCAAGCGAAGCCCTTTGGTCCCCCAACGGTTGTTGCGAGAGCTGAAAAAGCTTTGCTATACGGGCGGCTGGCGACAGCGAGTACTGCTGCAGAAGGTATGTTTTGAGGGCGTCATACGCTATTAGGGTGTCTCCTTGTTCACATAGCCAGTCGGATATTTTCGGGAAGGTGTCCTCGGGTATCGCCGCGAGAACATAATCTGCTTTGGTGGTTGAGCGAGTCACGCCCTTGATGCGAAACTGGACTTCTGCGCGCTGAAACCAAGCAAATGCTTCTCCGCTGGCGAACGATGAAAGTTTCAATGGGGCAGCCACAGCACCAACTTCCGTAGAGTCCGGCATAGTACCAACGATGGAGGGGTGAGGGGGGGGGGTGTGGAAGGCGGTGGGAGTGAGTCGACATCCGGGGTCACCAATGTGACGGGCCGAGAGAAGGTTGTGACTCAAAGACAATATGAAAGCAACTGAGTAAATTTATTATAGAACACTCTCCTCTATATACAAAAGCTCAAAGCAACAGGAAATTCATGTTCACTAAACAGACACTGTTACAGAGGAGAAAAGCAGACATATTTATTCTGGTTCTTTTTAGTGCGAGGGAAGAGCGAAGATACAAGCATAATATATACACAAAATGAACTATGTACAATTTTGTGACACACGGTAGGTACAATTCATATAAAAACCTAAAGTTTTTATCTGATATCCTACATATGAGAAAGGTTTGCCATTTCTTAAAAATATCTGAATACAGTCAATGAAGGGGTTGTAATGGCCTGTTAGAAAAGACCTTGCCTAGTAATCGCCAAACTGGGGTTCGGGTCCCGCTCAAACTCGTTTGTTCCATTGGTCGCTGCAACCTTACCATCCTTGTTAGCTAAGGACTGGGGTATTGTGAAGCCTATATGTCTATCTGCTGAGTATTCAGCAGCGGTTGTCTGGCTTTCCTTGGTTCTAGCTTCGTTAGAGAGTGGGCTTGGGAGCTGACCATATTATATATGGTTAGCCTCGAGGGCATTGTCCTGCTTGATAGGTCACTGTCGCTCTCCTTTGCCTCTGCCATTCAAAAGTGGCCTTCAAACTTTTAAAGTGCAATTCACCTTGATATATTGCACTTCAAGTTTAATATGGCCATGGGAAATTCATTATCATCAGCAGTAAATAACTCATACATTGAATGTCTGGGGAGAATATCAAGATATTTTAGAGGGATAGAAGTTATCTAGTATTAAGAATATATATGTGTGTGGTTGGAATAGGAGAGCGAAACTTTGTTTTATAGATTAAAATTGTTAGCGTCATGGATAAATTCTATAGGAATATAAAGTGTTTCCAACTCACCCTTTTCGGGATAACAGTAAACATTTGGTGTTAATGTAACAATTCAAATAACCTTCATAAAATATTCTCCGGATATAATACCAAATCCCATGTGAATTACTTTGAAAGATAGTGGAGCACCTGCAGTATTTATTTCTTCTGCAATCTAATTTTGTCCTTCACACGTGAAAGGTATTAAAAAAGTTTCCCTTCTTTATCATCGAGGAGTTGTAGGTCCTTTTCTCATTAAAGGCACTGACCCTGAATTCGCTAAAAAATTATTTCACTGAATGTTATCAACATATATCTCTTTTGATCATTGAAGTAATAAGTAAATATTATAGATATCAACATATATCTCTTTTGAGCATTGGGGTAATAAATAAACATTATAGATATCAACATATATCTCTTTTGAGCATTGAAGTAATATGTAAATATTATAGATATCAACAAATATCTCTTTTGAGCATTGTAGTAAATATTATAGATGATCATAAATTAGATATAACTTAGTAAATTATAATTAAAGTATATTTCTAGCTTGATATTTTCATGAATGAATATTTTTTAATATGACAATTATCTAAAAATGAAAAATCATAAAATTCGCGTTTAATTATCATCCTGATCTCAATTGGGAGTACAAAACAACCTAAATCTGAAAGTGTTTTGCAAAACAGAGCAGAGCTAGCCTTTACATCTCTCATGAATATTGAATGAATAAGCTATTGTCTTTTATGTATCAAATCCAGAAGGCATAGGCATGAATTCTTGGTAAGGGTAATGTAGTTAACATATAAATTCCTATTTGGATATGTTATTATCATCATTATGTGAATTAAACATTAAACGATACTAGGTATTTGACATTTCAATGTATAAGAAGTAATAAGAAATTAGTAACAAAACTGTCATAAGTAACCACTTGTTACAAACGTGCAGCAAAACTGGAATATGCTGAGTCAAAATCAAATCATATCTTGCCAGATGTAAAAAGAGAAGTGATAGTGTCATATCTGTATAAAGCCTAGAACTCATGATTTAATTCCTGGAGGTGAGAGATACACTTACCATATACTGTATATACCATTTTCATATAGATTATACCCAACGTTATGTCAATTTGGTGTAAGGTATATATGTACCTTGATATTTGCATATATAAAAACACACTGAAGAATGATTTATTTCGAGTCTAAAACTAAAAATTCAATGGGACAGGATAATGAATAGTGGATTGCAAAGTTGATTATATCACTCGAAAGGTCATTGAATTAGTCATAGTAAATTTTTATCATATCCAAAAGATGTAGGTTAAACTAATAGTTATAAGGATATGAACTTACAAAATTAAGTATAACTATGTTATTTCCAAATGTGAATGACATCCATTTATCGGACATTTGCGACAAGATAGTTGATTGTATGATAATTATCTAGAGTTTTAGTAACAAAACTATCATGAATAGTCACATATTACAATTTGTAAGTATCTAAGCAGAAATTAGACGATTTCTAAACTACGCACGAAGAGCCTAATAACAAATACTTTTGTATAACGCTGTCAAATGATATACCTTTTTGCTACTGAATGAATAAGTCCACCTCAAGCCCAAAGGGCATCAGCTGGAATCCTTGCCAAGGAAGTTGTAATCATCATAAAAGATTTTCTTTATAGGTATGTTACCGTGAAAAATAAGTTAATATTGGGAAATATTGGTTTTCTTATATATATATATATATATATATATATATATATATATATATATATATATATATATATATATATATATATATATATATATATATACATATATATATATATATATATATATATATATATATATATATATATATATATATATTGTATATGTACATATATATATATATATATATATATATATATATATATATATATATATATATATATATATATATATATATATATATATATATATATATATATATATATGTGTGTGTGTGTGTGTGTGTGTATATATATATATATGTGTGTGTGTGTGCGTGTGTGAGTATGTTTGTGTGTGGGCGTGTGTATGTGTGTGTTTGTATGTGTACCTGTCTGTCATTGATATATAGAATGATCAAGAAAGGCGAATTTTCTAACGAAATAAAATTTACGTATTTACCCTTTTCGTTTATTAAATTTTGGAAACTACTGTTGAATTATTCTACTGCATTAAGTTTCGTGTTCAGAAGCAGTTAGGAGGAATTCCTGGACCAGAAAACTGTTAAGATTTTCTTTCTTGCTAGATGTGATAAGGTAGTGAGAAGATTCTAAAAAGATTTCACTTTTGCTTATAAAAAAATTCTTTTTAGAGAGAGAGAGAGAGAGAGAGAGAGAGAGAGAGAGAGAGAGAGAGAGAGAGAGAGAGAGAGAGAGAGAGAATATTATTAGTTGCAAATTAAATTTTTAATTTAATTTTCTATAATGTTACAGTGTTGTGTTTGTAGAGAGAAAATTTTCGTATTTTTTATATTTATCTAGAAAGTTCCATGTTTAATTTCTGAATCCTTATCTGAAGATTACATGATATTGATCAATGTATTGTAATTTCGAGCATTTAATAACCAAGAGGCTAATTGACGAAACAAATTATTTTTTATTCTTTTCCTTTTTGGTTTTATTTCCTCTTTCAAATACCGCCTATTTAAAATGCATACACAAATGGAATGCTCTTGAATAAGAAAAATGAAGGTAGTTGGTATTACATTATTAAAAGGAAGCTGTAGGAAAACAGACGGATGGAGAATCCTTAGTATACCCATTAAATCTGAGCAACGTAATGTTAGATGCAGTTTGTGGAGCATTTATGAAAACGTTCTAAAAACATGGAATACAGCAAACTCCTCACTGCAGGCGCACTTGAATCCTTGTTAAACGTTTCCAAAGACAATTTGTAATGATCTTGCATAAAGCCCCTCAGGGGAAGACTCTGGCAGGCCTTTCGCTCATTATATGAAACATAGAGGCTAGATGTTAAGAGAAGATCACCAAACATTTAATTCCTAGTCATCCTCTCTATCTTTGCGTGGCGATACCATTTAGATTACTAAGCACTAGGAATAAAGTATAATTTACATCAAGGAAAATTAAATGAAGTAGTTACATTATCAATGTTATTTCTTTAGCAAAATTACTGTTTTCAATACAACTTGATAAAAGAAATGTATATGATATCAAATTACGGAATGAGAATGAAAAAGAATATAATAAGGTCTCATAGCTATATCCGAAGATTCCACTTTATCTTGAGTATGCTGTGTACCGTAATATTAACACGGGTACACTGAATTAGCTTGGAGAGGGGTTGACAACTTATAATGTAAGGTCATGCGAACTCCATCCCGTGCATCGCACTATCAGGACAGATAATGCTCTTTGCCATTAATCGCTTGTTTTTCTAGTGAGTAAGGAAACACCCTACAACCAGGGCCATGTGGTGCTGTCAGCTATTTCATTCCATGTCCAATATATGCGGTGCTGTCAGCCATTTCATTCCATGTCCAATATATGCGGTGCTGTCAGCTATTTCATTCCATGTCCAATATTCAAGTTGTTTTCAAGGGTTTCTTTCATGAAACTGGACTCTTATGATGTTTCTTTTCTGTTTTATAAAGGAAACCTTTGAAAACTGCTTGAATATTGGACATGGAATGGATAGACTCGACTCCTTTATTTGTAAAGAGATTTGCAGGCTACACACAAAAAAAAACTTCAACCACTTAATGTAAAACTGACTTTACTGTGAATAATTAACGTTACTGTGAAACTAACATTTAGACCTAAGCTGCCATTCACAGATGAGTACAATTATTTCCTATATTATACATAAGTACGTTGGCACTATATGTTGTTATGTTAGATATAAGTACTGATTTATACGTAATTGTATGTTTATGGTGATAATGTTATTTGTGCATAACTATATATACATGTTAATCTTGTGTCGAAGCATGTATATGTAAGTCTATGTATGTGTCTGTTTATGTATACCTGTATGTGTACACGTATGTATATGCCTATGTATATATCATGCATGTGTGTATATGAATGCCTGTCTGTGTACGTATATATATATATATATATATATATATATATATATATATATATATATATATATATATATATATATATATATACATATATATATATATATATATATATATATATATATATATATATATATATATATATGTCTATGTATACATTTATATATATATATATATATATATATATATATATATATATATATATATATATATATATATATATATATATATATATATATATATATATATATATGTCTATGTATACATTTATATATATATATATATATATATATATATATATATATATATATATATATATATATATATATATATATATATATATCTGTTATTGGCTAAGTATTAAAATTTTCAGATTCTTGAAAATTAAAATGATACTCAAAAGATTAATAAAAATATAATTAGAATATTTTTAGTCAGTTTTTTTTAATAATTCATACGTAAAATTCAGCTAAATATAATCAGCAAGATTATATTGAGAAAGTTTTTTATACGTTCATTGAGGCAGCTTTATAGATATTTGATAATACCTGTTTTTCTTTTTTTTTTTTTGGGCAATTAACTGAAGATGCAACTGTTTTTTTCTGTATTTTTAATCGCTTTTTTATTTTTTTTTCTTTATTCATTTGTTTTACCGGTTTTATGCACCTGACATTTTTCTCATTCTCAAGTGGACATAAACTTGACAACTGAATGCAATCTATTTTTCATGTAGATTAAATTTCACGTATTTCGGGCAACTTTGATAGTAGAGGAAAATTTACAAATCGAAATATTAATACTCAATAATCCACACTACATCATTTTTTGGTTAGCAAGCATCGTCCACAGTCGGATAGGACATTACTCTGAGTGAGTCAAAGACTGGCTTAAAATAGGATAATTATAATACATGTGGCCAAAGATACATATTGAACCTGTTAGATTTGTGTATACTGTAAGAACTGTTTCCTAGCGTCTCACATCGATATTAAGGTCACCAAAACATGACCTTCGTGGGCAGCATGAAAATGGTCTTACAAGAAACACTTAGACAACGTCGGAGATACTTTTGTTATCTTTAGAGGAGAAACTAATATTCTATACGGACTGCTGTAAGTTTTCAATTCAAATGATTTGATTGGTTTTGTTCATCTGAATCAAATATATTCCATGCATTTACCAAGTGTGCAGAAAGACATCTAGTTTCAAATCATATACCTTTTTAGATGTGCATGTTTCTTTCTACCTTTCCGCTCGCAAGGAGTAGCTATATATTAGATTTCTGTTTAAATAAATCAGTTAAACCCATCCAACGTTTCCGTCTAAACCCTGACTTGCTAACACTACCTGCCGATAGAAAAGAAAAAATATTAGATATCGAAAGAAAATATACGTGCTTAACATTTCCTGCTTATTATGAATCCAAATTCCTTATATGTTAGAAATTCATATTAGTACTTATCGTTTTAATAATTCCGAACAATTATTGCTTAGCCAAAACAATAAAATATCATCATAGATAAGATATAGATGGAAAAAAATAAGTACGATGTAAAAGAAATAATTTTCTCAAAAATAAAATCCATAAAAACTCAAATATTGCAACGCTCAGTTGCAGGTTATTAGGAATGTCCAATCCTGGCTTAAGTATCTCCCATTACGGTTT
This sequence comes from Palaemon carinicauda, assembly GCF_036898095.1. Classification (NCBI taxonomy): domain Eukaryota; kingdom Metazoa; phylum Arthropoda; class Malacostraca; order Decapoda; family Palaemonidae; genus Palaemon; species Palaemon carinicauda. The sequence continues at coordinate 77,722,136 of NC_090734.1, forward strand.
TCAGGACGAAGTTTGTTTTCAATACATGAGTACATTCCCTAATAAGGTCCCATAAGTATTTGTAGATATTCATAGTAAATTTTCTATTCTTTCAAAACGCACGCAAGGTAGTTGCTTTCGAATTTATCTCCTTTGGGACATACAAATTGTTCCTTGAAATAAATGTTCTTATAGTTCGTGAGGATTCTTACTGTTTTTCTTTTTAGTTTAGAATAAGCTTTTGGGAATCTGAAAATATTCAAAAATGTAGATGTGGCAAGATCTTCGAATATCTCCAAATATATAAATAGTAAGAGAAGTAATATATAGTTAAACGAAAATCTCAAACACAAGAAAACGACTTATTTAAGAAATTGAACAAACAGTATATACCATGTTTAACCTCTAGTCTCTTGATGCTATTAGCAGCTCTTTTTTTAGTGCTGTTTTAATTTTGAGGCCGTATTTGGTAGATTACCTACTGGAATATCAAGATAAATATCTTTAATAAAAAATTTCTTACTTCTTATGTTGAAGATAGTATTTTGAAAAGAGTTCACCATAATAAAGCTCACTTTTATTGTAAAATACATTTTTGGAGGGGAAAATGCGTTAAACTATGTATAGGTATACCAAACCCTCTGAGGATCTAAATGACACACTCTGGTGACACACGTTCATGTAACCGTAAGAGCACCGATAGAGCACTTGGAGCATCATTCAACGTTTATTTCGCAGAAATATTCTCCAGAAATCACATCGTCATCTAAGGAAAACATGATTTGTATCTAGGTGTAAGCAGACCTTCATGCTACCTGTGAACAAGAGATAAAATGAATAGCATCAGCACATGTGTAGTCTATGGCCCTAGTAATACTGGGAACCAACATCCACAGTGCCGAGTTTAAAGTATCCTTAACACCGGTAGAACCACGCCCATGAAAGGTTGCAACTGCATTGTCTGAAGGCCATCTCCGACTACAATTCATTCGTGGGTGGTATCGATCATTTTGAGCAAATGATCAGATACTAAATGTTTATGAGCCATACCAGCAAGTGTTCCAAGACGTTTGTGATATACTGTTTTCAGATGAAGCTTTCAATGCATGCACCATACAAAGGTTCAAAGATTTTTCCTTGCTCTGTGTCTATGTCCTCGTAAACTTTGATTTTAAAAATAACCTTCAGAGAAATTGTTATCGTATACATGGTATAAGATAAAACCCCTCTTAACTCTCTGATGATAAGAACCTCAAATCAGTACTGGCACAGAAAACCCTCATGATCTGGCACCACCGACAGTGGTGACTCCAGGAATGATGAAACGTTGAGAAGAACATGCTGAAGCAAGAATCCCACCTCCAAGACGTACCCTTGTCATGGATTCTGTTGTCTGGTTCCAAACCACTGTGGTCCACAGGCCAAAAGCTATTCAGAGAGGCTAACAGAAAAGGTGACGATTAAAGGGGATCCGCCAGGACACCAGCTGGTTCTTCACTGCTGCAAGGTGCATCTTTCCAAGGAGGCTTGCTTACAAGCATATTACTGAAAAAGCAATAGCAGCAGATACCTATCTCTTATCAACGATAACAGTCCAGTAGCTGTCTGAGTGTTTTAACGTTGGACATGCAACATTTTGGAGACGTAGCAAAATAGACGTCCTATACCAGTGCAAGAATGGATATTTGTGTATTTATGTGTGAATGTAATATTCAAATTTTTCTAATGCATGCTTTTACATTACGTCTGTTACATTGAAAAAATCAGTACAAGAACTCTGAGACCATTAAATAACCCCCTGACAGAAATATATAAACTACTGAATATCCAAACACTCAAAAACTCAAAACAAACTGGGTAGTTATTAGTACGAATATTCAAACAACTCTAACTTCCGTTCATTAACAGAATACGAGTGAATATACATTGAAAACTGATGATTGAAATAATGTACTCTTAACAAAGGTATATGTATTATATATAATTTACAACAATATGAAAGAATTTACTTAAAACAAATAAATCACATGAAATATTAAGTCTGAGCAAAACTTAGATTTAGACAAATATGTTACAATCTGAAAATTTTATAATTTTTTGACTTAACATATTAAATCTGAATAAGCCTTATTCTAAAACAAAAGAAATACTTATGAAAATTATATAATAACTTGCTTCACTTGAAATTAAATCTAAATACAATATTTAAGTATGACACTTGCTGAAAATAAATGACTAGATCATAATACAAGAACCTGTCACCTTCCTACAGGGCCGTTTACAAAACCTCTAAGAGAAGTTTTATAAGTACTCACTATGATTACAAAAACTCGTCACACCAAATCTTTGATATTTCATTGAACACTTTTAACACAATACACTAAACTGCGTGCGAGAGTTAGAGGGAGGGGGAGATGGCTGTCTTAAGGAGGGAATTCTCTATCTCTCTATGCAACCCTGGGGTTGTTTTATTATATGAAACTTAGCTACTTCCATATGATTCCAGGAGAGAGAGTTCTGGAAGCGTGGTGGCTGGACTAAGGCATCAGAGTTACCAAGGATTGCTCTCTCAGACACATATTCATACAATATAAGACAAACTCTCTCACTCAGCTAGCTCCGCCAACACTTTGTCCCCAAAATAAAAAGAAGAGGAAACCCAGCAATAGGGCCCACCAGAAACTTCCAAAGTACATGGCATATTGTGTATTATCTCACAAACAGGATGCACTACCTCATAAAAATGAAAAATAAAAAAAAAACGTTACATAAGCCCTTGTTCCTATCTTGTAAGGTCACATAATACTCTCAAACAGATTTTGGAAATCTTCGTAACAAATTTACGTGAAATAAAAAAGTTAATTCTTAAAAATAACGTAAATTTACATATACTGACTTTAATAAAGAATACAATGAAATTAACGACGAAAGCCTTACGCAATTCATATAATAAACCTAAATCTACACGAGAGGAAGGCATATTAAGAGCTGGCTAAACTCTCTTCAATACACATATAGAAACATAAATAAAATCAAGAATAAACTATTGTATTTACTCAACACTAGACCAGCTTCATAAGATATATATATATATATATATATATATATATATATATATATATATATATATATATATATATATATATATATATATATATATATATATATATATATATATATATTGATATGTATATCATCATCATCATCATCGCCGTTCGCTGTTGCTAGTCCACTCCAGAAAAAAGGCTTTAGACTTTCTACTTCTTGAGATGATCACCAATACCAGGAAACTTATGATCATCTTAATGCAGATTAGATTTAGAAAGCTCTTGTTAGCATAAGGCCAGCTTAGATATGTGCAAGACCTGTTATTCCCCACACATCTGTTCAGGATATTTCAATACCAGTCTTCTCTCCCTCCCTTATCCCTACATCCCTATGCACCCTCTCTAGTGCCTTCTATCAAAGGTACCCCCTTTCATCATATCTCTTCTCTCCACATAATTCTCTGCCTCTCTCTTGATCTCCCCCCGATGCAGGTTCTTCACAAGCCCCCCTCATTCCTCCCCACCATTCATCCTGCACACAAACCCACACCATCTCAGTCGTGACACTCCTATCACCTCTGTAATCTTTATTATACCTGTAATTTTTCATATTTCATTATTTTCCTATTTTCAAGCCATGATATCCCCATAAACCACCTCGGCATTCTCATCAATGTTCTCTTCAGTTTTGCTTCCTGTTTTCGTCTTTGAGCCAGTATTTTTTTATCAATACATTAAGGCTGGCCTTACTACTTTGCTGCAAATCTTAAATTTATCTTAATTGGTATTATAATATCACTTACCACTCTTGCTACATCTGATTCTATTCCATATTCAATTTCAACCCCTTCTTCTTCACTTTTAGAATATCCCAAGTATCTAAATTATTCCGTTTTTTTTTTTTTATAACTTTTCCTCTACTTTTATGCATTGCTATTCTGGTCCTATCTTCCTTACAGCTGACCATAGCTTCAATCTTATCCACATTCACCATCAAATCACCCATCTCCAAAGGCTCTTGCCACTCTACAACCCTTCATTGTGAATTTTCTTAATTTTCATCAGTAATACCAAATCATACGTGGAATGAATTCTGGCAATAGTTAACTAGGTGTATAAAGGGACTAAGTAGGATGATTTATGTATTTGTGATAGGTGACTTAGATGCTAAAATGGTGCTGGAAAAGTGGTAGGTGTTATTGGTAAGTGTTGAACAAGAGCAGGTTATGAGCATTAGTTTTATGGAAGAAGAATAAAGTGGTAGTAAGGGCATTGGCGGATTATATGATTACAACAAGATGGATGTTTGGAAGATGGAAAATAGTGCAAGCATTTAGGGTATGGCTAAAGGTATATCTGGTAATTTTCTTAATCGAAGCAAAATTAGCTGTAGCAAAAGAGATGGGAAATAGAATGAGAAAATCTGAAATGGCCGTAATGAAGGTGGAACAGTTGAAAAACAAACAGCAGTAAAACGTTAAATATCAAGAAAAGTTGGGACTGGTATATGGCAGGGCAAGAGAGAAACTGGTGATCTAGGGGAGGAACGGAAGTTAGTAAAAGAAAAGTTTGTAAGGCTTGCAAGTGATGTGTGTGGTAAGAGAATTGTTGGAGGCAGTATGAAAAAGGGTAGTGAATGGGGGAATAAAGGAGTGAAGATGAAGGTGAAAGAGAAAAAAGAGGATATTTGAAGAATGTCTGCAGAGTAATAGTATAGAGAATTATGAAAGATATAGATAGAAAAACTGTGGAAGTAAAACATAAGGTAGCTGAGCCAAAGACGGCTGCTAACAGGAGCTATGGTCAGGGATTGGGTAATTCGTAAGAAAAATTCAAGACGTTTTGGAAAGAAGTGATGAGAATAAGGAAGGGTGAATCGAGGAATGTTTCTAAATGTTGTGGATAATAAGGGGGCAAATGTAATTGTTATTGGGGGCGTTAAGGTGCCAGTGAAGGGTGATAGAAAATGAGAGAGATTACAGGAGAGAAACTAAAGAGAGCCCTAGATGAAATGAGAGCAGTAAATACATCTGGTGTGGATGGTGTGAGTGCTGAGAAGTTAAAAGAGTGGAATGGTAATGTACTGGAATGGTTGGTGAGATTGTTTAATATGTGTTTTATGTTGTGAATGGTGCTAGTGGTTTATGTGTGTGTCTGCATTATTTCGCTATACAAAGATAAGGGATATGTGCATAAGAGTTTTAATTGTAGTAGTTTGTTGAGTGGGCCTGGAAAAGTGTATGGTACAGCTTAAATTGATAGAATTGAGGATAAAAGAGAGGATGCAATCATAGAAGTACAGGGTGGTTTTAGAAGAGGTAGAGGATGTATTGATCAGATTTTTATAGTGAGGCAGATATGCGACAAATATTTAGCAAAAGGTAAGGAGGTATATGTTGTATTTATGGATTTGGAGAAAGTTTGTAATAGAGTTGATAGGGAAGGAATATTGAATGTGAAGAGGTTATATGGAATTATTGGAATGTTGTTGCAAGCAATGAAGAGTTTAAACATAGGCAGTAAAGCGTATGTTAAGATAGGGAATGAAGTGAGTGAGTGGCTACCAGTGAGAGAAGGTAATGCTCGAGTCCTTAGTAGGGGATTGTAATTAATAGATGAGAGTGATCATAAGTTGGAGGATGTGCAAGAGAAGGATGTTACAAGTTAATGTGGGTAAATATAAGGCAATGAGATGCATGAGAAGGGAGGGGGTTGCTAGATTGAATGTCATTTTAAATTAGGAGGTACTTGAGGAAGCATACCAATTTAAGTACTTGGGTTCTGTTGTTACGGCAAATGGTGGCGTGGTAGCAGATGCCCGTCAGAGATTGAATGAAGGATTTAAAGTGTTCAGGGCAGTGAAGGGATTGGTGATGAAAACGGGGCTAGGTATGGATGTAAAGAGAGTTCTGTATGAGAAATTGACTCTGCCAACTGTGATGTATTGATCGAAGTTGTTGGGGAGGAGAGACATAAACTTAATGTGTTCGAGATGAAGTGTCTGATGAGTATGGATGGTGTATCTCGAGTGATATTGGTTAGGAACGAAGTAGTGAGTATGAGAATGTGTGTGAAAAATTAATTAGCAGCTAGAGTGGATATGAATGGGCTGACGTGATTTGACCATTTAGAAGGGATGAAAAATTGTCATCTGCTGAAGAAGGTGATGAATGGAAGAGTTGATGGAAGAAGGGGAAGATGAATGTCAAGGTTTAGGTGGATGAATGGAATGAAGAATGCCCTTGGTGATAGGAGGATCGCTTTCTGATAGGCAAAAGAGCTTACTAAAAATAGAAATCAATAAATGAATTTTATGTTAGAACATTTGAAGATATCTATACAGGAAGTACTACAATTCTTAAACGATATAAAAATAGCGACCAAATTGTGATTGGGAAAGGAGTTAGATTAGGAGACTCTGCTTCTCCTCGATAATACACAGCATGCCTAGAAGGATTTTTTAAAGAATTCATATTGGAAAAATGTAAGAATTAACATTAAAGGGAAATACTTTAACAACTTAAAATTTGCGGATTACATAGTTCTCTTTAGTGAATCATGGGAGGAATTTTAAAAGATGATAGAACATTTGAATTGAGAAAACAGAAATATAGGGTTGAAAATGAATATGAGTTAAAACTAAGATAATGTTCACGGAAAAGGAAGAGAGAAAACATATTTGGTTTATGGATGAACTTCTAGAAATTATTAATGAATATTTGTAATTAGGACAGACTGCTAGTGTTTACTCAGGACATGAGACCGAAATTAAAAGAAAGATAAGCATAGGATGGAAAACTTTTAGTAAACAAAATAAAAATAGGGCAAGTAAAATGCTAGTTTCTCTACAAAAAAAAAAAAAGATATTTAATCATATGGACCTACCAGTCAGTATTAACTTATGTAACAGAAACTAGGAGCCTTACTAAAGCTTTAGAATATAAACTAGTTGCAACTCAAAGACCTATGGAAAGACTAACATACAGTAAAGGAACTACATGAATAGGAGAGCAAACTAAAGTAGATTATATTCTACCGACATATAAGAAAAACAAATAG
>NC_090734.1:77744220-77791720 GCF_036898095.1 Palaemon carinicauda
TTTAGATAAGAGGTTCTGGTTGGTTGGTTAAGGATTTGAATACCAGCGGAACCCAAAATTGAGGTGACAATTGATTCTTATACCACAAGGGCACAAACAGAGAAAAAGAGTTGATTCTGACTCCATTACATATTCCTGTCGAATTCTGTTTTTGCACTTATAATCGATATCATCTTATCTCCACCATTATAGGCTGTTGGTGCATTTGTAACAATGCGTTTGTATCACTGCGTCTGTGTACAAGAGATACTTAGTAAGTGTCCTCTGGGAACTTTCTGCTTGAAAATAAACAGAAATCTAATGACCAATTATCACTTATAGCTTGAAGGAAAATAACTAAAAAACATTTCATGGAAATTAAACTCTTAAAAAGGACACTATTGTTTGCAGAAGTAAATGTGTTTCTGTTTTTTGTTTTAACAATGGAAGGTATATAGATTGCAGCGTTTGCACTAATCTATCCCTCTTTAGAAAAAAAAATCCAACGAATATAAACTAGTTCATCAGGATATAATTCTCAGAAAAGTGATTATGCTAATATTGACACGAATGAATACAGTAGTCGGCCTGGATTTGATGATATGATCCAAATTTCTTTTATTTAAAAGACATGATTGTAATTCTAAAATAAAATGACTGGAGTAAATTGAAAGATAACACAAAAGTTCTCTTGACAGTCAGCTAAATCGTGAAAATCAGGTTTTACAAATTATTCAGGCAGCGTCCGTATGAAAAAGAAACAACGGAAAAAAGTCTTTCTGCTGTGTACAGTTATAGGGAAAGGATGAAGTGAAGCTAATAGTTGCGTCCTTATTATCAAACACCCGGCAAATTGGGAAATGATAAACAAATAACATTAACAATAACTGACTCGCTCCCTTATTGTTTGAAAAAATCAACTTACTCTTTTATAAGAGTGTTTAGAGCTCCTTAAAAATCATCATCTCCTCTTATGTCAATTGGCGCAAAGGACCTCGATTAGATTTCACAAGCCGTCCCTATTTTGAGCTTTTGAATTAATACTTCTGCATTCCTCATCTCCTACTTCACGCTTCATAGTCTTCAGCCATGTAGGCCTAGGCTTCCAACTCTTCCATCCAACCTCGAAAATATAATCATAAAATTATATATTAGACTGCTGAAAAGATGAAGCAAATATAAACATATACACGAACAAATCGACACAAATATGCACCAACAGATACACACACGAAGGCACACACATGTACACACACGTGTATATATATATATATATATATATATATATATATATATATATATATATATATATATATATATATATATATATATATATATATATATATATATATATATATATACATATATCATCATCATCACCATCATCAGCCGTTACTAGTAGTCCACTGCAGAACAATGGCTCAGACATGTCCTTCCACATGTCCTTATGACCTTGCTGTGCCAGTCCAAACCTGCAAACTTCCTTATTTCGTTGATACATCGTCTTCTCTTCTTTTCCTCTGCTTCATGTACTTTCTGTAGAGACCCATTCTGTTATTCCTAATGTCCATCTATTGTTTGTCACTTTTATTATATGTCCTGACCATGTCAAATCCTTTTTCTTATAAGTTGTTAGAGTATCCTCTATTTTAGGTTGTTCTCGTGTCCATGCTGCTCTATTTCCGCTTCTTGGTATTATTTTCTTTGTGGGGGAATTAGGCACCACTTTCTTTAGTACTGGCACTAAAGCCTATATTAATGGGGGTTACTTTTTTTACCCCACTATGAAAAGGAAGACACTAAATATGATGTCCCGTTTATCAACGTGTACCTTATATCATGTGCACCCTTGGTCCTCTAACCTCCATGGATCTTTAAACAAAGGGCTGTGAAAGACCAATCTCAGATTAACCGTAGAGATACAGGAGGTGGAGTGGGCCAGGTCACTTGAAAAGTCTCAGTTCTTTGGTCAGGGTAGAAACCTGCACTGGAACATAAAGTTTTGAAGAGACTTTGAATGAGTTACTAACTCAGTCCTTTTAAGCACAATCAAGTTTATAACAAGTGGGAGTAATTTTGGTCTTCTGCTCTTGAATATTGCAATGTTTTTCTTTTAATGCAATTAAGTTTACAAAATACTAGTTATAGTAACTTCGTTCCGTTCTTCTCAGATGTTAAACAGTTTCTCATTTAACACAATGAAATTTATATAATAGTTTTTATAGTGATTTTGATCCTTTCTTCTCTGTGGTTAGACAATTTCTCATTTAACACAATCAGATTTACAGAATAGTACTTATAGTATTTTGGTCCTTTCTTCTTTGTGGTTAAACAGTTTCTGCTTTCATATACACAGGTAAAAGTCCGTCTACGTGCAAGAAGGGAGCATGGCATCTTCTGTCACAATTCCTTCAGGATAAAGTTGTGAGGCCTGCCCATGGATGTGTTCATTACCCACGACAAACAAAATGGCGTCCTGTCTGATATAAATGGATACTATTGTGTAGGAATACCAAGAGATTGTGGTTTTAAGATTTTAAAACTATGGGTTAGGAAATTTAGGTTGAGGAAATGCAGATGTCAAAGGAATGGTAATCTGATCCCACAGGAGAAAGTATGGGAGCTGATGGTTTTGATCCTTTACTAGATAAGACTATATAAGTTTTTTATAATCTTCTATGGACTAGGGACAGGTAAAAGTTTACAAAGGATAAACAGTGTTAAAGGATTTGGCCCTGAAAAAGGGTGGGGATTTAGTTTAAGTATCAGCGGGTGGCCTTATACACTTGAAGGACAGGTAGAAATATACCTGGGATGATTGTGTAAAAGTATTTGGCTTTCGAAAAGGGTTGTTTTAATTGAAGCATAAAGGGTGGTCTTAAGAAGGCGAACACCCTATCAACAAGGAGTTTTTCAAGTAGACTTTATGGTATATGTTGGAGGCAAAACTCGGCACCAAATGTTTTTCTTGGATGTTTGGCATTACTACTGGCTTAAAGAATTGTTATTTTTATGAGACAACTGGCCGCATTAGTCTACTTAGAGATTTTAAGATTCCGGTGTCGTTCATGAAAGTAATCCTATATGAGCAGGGTCAGTTAATCTGGCTATCAGCAATAGGAATATTGATATCAAAATGCAACAAGCTTAAAGAGAGAGGGGTTGAAGAATTATTCATTTTGATCCAAACACATATATATAGGGCTATGGAATACAGTCATGCTCTTCAGTATAAACCTAATATTATACTGTAAATTTTTTAGTAGCATACTTATTCTAATGTTAAATAGTTCAAAAACTTATCATGCGGGTTCTTATTTTTATGGTTTTGTTCGAAATCATTGTAAGATTTCGGACATCTTGCCAACATGAAGAGGCCACTAAGGACAAGGATAGGGGGGAGGTCTAGAAGATTCTACCCTTCTTCCTCGGAGGAGTCTGCGTCCTGCCGAAGGATCTGATCTTGCCAAGCTGCATGAGGGTTAGGTGGGTAGAGGGTTGGTTGCATGCTGTGGTGGCTTGATTGACGGAGAGTCAGTATAGTGGAGCAGTTAGTTGGGGTGTTAGGGCTAGGTGACAGCTCAGGGTGCCTGGTGATCAACTCATTGTGGCAGCAGGTTAGAGAGTTGAGAGCTAGTCGGCGGTCGTGGCGGCATGACTGTGTGTGGGTCAGAATAATAAACTGACTGGGTAGGGTTCAGAGGATTGGGTGGCTGCTCAGGCAGCGCGGCCGTCAGGCGGTCAATGTGGCATGACAACTGGTTACAGGGTAGAGAGCTAGTCTGTGGCTGGTAAGGCACAAATGCGGGCAAGTCAGAGAAATGAACTGACTGGGCAAAGTTCTGAGGATTAGGTTACTGCTCAGGCGGTGGGGCCGTCTTAGGGTAATCAGGACATGGCAGCTAGTTAGAGGGTAGTAGAGAGCTAGTCGGCAGCCGAGGTTGCATGACTGTTGGCGCGGCAGAGAGTAGATGGATGGGTGGCCATTGGGCCAGTGCGAAGGATGCGCTGTGCACTTCTATGGAGTGCAGCCTAATTGAACGTTCTCTATACAGGAATAAGTTGAGGTGGGGACTGTTCCGAAGATAATGGCTCCTGCAAAACATGTGAATAGATTGACATTGACGATGAAGCGTGACCCCGGGACAAGCAGCCTCAATGACGAGGTTGATTCCACTGAGCGTGTCATGTTTTATCTAGTTGTCTGCAATTTTGACACTGCAGCCCATCAAATGGTCAGTGAAAGCACTGATTGCTGAGACCGTAATGGGTTTTCAGCTAAAGGGGTGACGAGAGAGTAGATGGTGAGACGATACCATCCAAGACAGAGGGGTACCTCGACTACCGCGTAGTACTAAACATGTCCCCTGGTAGTGAAGGAGGTGAGTAACAGAGATTCACAGCATCTGAGTTGGGGACCAAGGGGGCTATCTAGGGCGGGCTTGATAAAGGAGCGCTGGCTTCCTGAGTCAAGGAAAGCGCACATATGCACGGTGCGTTCTCTGTGCAGGATACAAAAGGTGGCAGTGGCGAGTGCGGTTGCTGTGGCAGGCAGGTGGCTGGGCAGGGTCATGGAGGCTTCTGAGAAATGGGTGTAGTCCTCAATGAGTGGCTTGGAAGACTAGGACACAAGGATACAATGTGGGCTTGCTGACACTTCTGGCAGATAATTGAGGAGTTGCAATCGCTGCCGTTGTAGTCAGAGGCACCATATTCAGAGCAATAGAACACATTGTTGTAGATCGACATTGCATTCGTTGAGGGTAGTATAGTTGAGGAAGACCATTGTTCTGTGAGTTATATCATGACAAAACTAATATGCCTTATATGGTCTACTGCCATATCATTTTAAGGACATGGGTGATTGTTGCAGTGGTGTGACTGTTGGATGGTTAGCAAGACAAGGCGGTTGGTTGGAGTGTTGACGACTGGGTTCCTGTTGAGTCTGGTTGTTGTAGTCATGATTTGGCACAGACCCATAAGACAGCTCTGTCTCGGCTTTGGTACGATGAGGTACATGCCTTTTGGGTGGTGTACTGGTTCACCTACTGGCCGAATGGGTGTTCAACTGCTGCATCCTATGACAGTAAGTATTCAGGATTGTTCTTAATCCCTCGAGGTATGATATTAATTTTGAACAATATAAAGTATTTTGGACAAGGCTTCGGTTGGAATTTATTGAATGATGACCTCTCGGAGGATGTGTAAGGTATATGCAAGGCCTGTTAGATGAGGATACTGCTCCTTCAAGTTCAGCCATAATGCATAGAACTCCCACAGCTCAGAAGGCTTATTTCTTGGATATGAGATGTGGTTGAAAGCTTGTATCAACTGGCCCTCAATAAGATGAGAATCTTCATGCTTCTGTTGCAGGACTGCTACGCAGCATTAATACTGACCAGAGGTGTAGATGAAGTTGCTTATAAGAGTCTTTGCCCAACGTCGACAGGGATATACAGGGCTAAGGATTATTGACATACATTTTAGTTTAAACTGAATAATATATTGATTAGAAATATAAATTTGTTAGTAGCACATTATATCTAATGTTAATTAATTCAATACTTATCATGCTGGTTATTTCTAGGTTTTGTTTGAAATCCTTGTAAGATTTCGGACACTCATCATTATTCATTCCATGGCTATTTGAGTCGTAACTAGCTTATGTTCTAAGGATTTGGTAAGGCTCCAAGTTTCTGATGCATAAGTTAGTAGTGGTAGGACCATCTCAATAAATACTTCTCTTTTTAGAAAAAAGTGGCATTTTAAATTTTATAATGTCATTTTGTTTACCAAATGCTCTTCATCCTATCCTTATCGTTCTTTTAATTTTGGTCTCGTGTCTTGGGGAAAAAATTACTGTCTGTCCGAAGTACATATATCCATTAACAATATCCAGAAGCTCATCCATATCATTTATTTGTTGTCTCTGTATTTTCATTGAACATTATCTTAGTTTTACTTATGTTTATTTTCAGTCCTATATTTCATCTTTTGTAATTTCACCTATAATTCACAAAACATAAGTATGTCATCTGCAAATCTTATGTTGATGAGGTATTCCCCATTAATAATAAATTCTACCTTTTCCTAATCTAAATTCCTAAAAACTTCTTCTAGACAAGCCGTGAATATTTTCAGATAGATGGGATCACCCTGTCTATATCCTTTCTCAATCAGATTTGTTTTCACTATCTTTATGTAGTTTTATGATTGCTGTACCTCCTGTATAGATATTTTCAAGTGTTCTAATCTAAGATTCTTCTATTTCTGGTTTTTGAAGGGATTTCATTAATGCTGATGTTTTGGCTGAATCAAATGCTTTCTCATTTTCTTTAATTGCCATACATAGTGGGTTTTCATAATCTGTTTTTTTTTTTTTTTCCATTATCTGGTTTATTACATAGATATGGTCAGTTGTTGAATACCAACTTCTAAAGCCTACCTGATCTATTGGTTCATTAAAATCTTGCTGTCTTTCTATTCGGTCTAACAAGATTTGTTTTTAAATATTTTATATATTCCGACAGTAAAATTATCGGGCGATAAATTTTGAGGCCCTTTGTGCCTACCTTTTTGTAAATAAGTATAATGCTGAGTGTTTTCCAAGCTGTAGGTATAGAGCATTCTTGCAGACATTTGGTGTAGAGTTTTGCCAGTTTTATTACTTTGAAATCTCCTTCATCTATTATTAAATCAATTGTTTGCCCATCTTCTCCTGCTGCTTTGCTTCTTTTTATGCCTTTTAATTCTTTCTTTACTTCAGCTACTGTTACGTTTGATACCGGCTTAGGTGTTTCATTATTTCTATTGGTGAAGTTATTCTTATATCACTATAGTATAGCATTGTATAGAAATCCACTGCAATTTTTACCAGTCCATCTCTATTGTGGATATTACAATTTCAATCCTTTAAATTTTAAAACAATCGGTTGACCCTTGTTTCAAGACTTCTTTTCATTAATAAGATGCTTGTTCCTGTCTTTAGTTTTTCCCCAATTTAGGTGTGATTATGTTTACGAATATCTTCAGTTTTTAGTTTTTTTTTTTTTTTTTTTTGAGGGGGAAGGGGCATTGATAGCTCTGCTAAATCTATTTCATCTCTCTTGGATTTTACCCTCATTTCCAATATTTTCTTAAGTAGGTTTTAGGTCTTTTCAGATAGTTTTCCTTGATTTTGTTTAATAACTCTTCCTCCTATTTATTGTGCAGATTCCAATACTAAGTTTGATAAATTAATGTTTTTTTTTTTTTTCCACTTGCTTCTATTTTATCATTTAGCTGGAAGTGCCCATTTTTTTATTGCTAAACTAAACTCATCAATTATTTTTCTTATTACCTGAGTGTTTATTTTCTTTCTTGAATTTATTTTTTCTCTCTCTTCAGATCTAAACAAATTTGGCTTCTCACCATTCTTTGATCGCTAGACTTTACCTTGTTTAACCCTTACATCTTTAACTAAAATCACTTCATCACTGACGATAAAATTTATTTAATTTTTCGTTTCTCTATTTGGGCCTCTCAGTGTCCATTTTCTTTGTTCCTTTTTCGTAAAATAAGGTGTTTTTTATTTTGAGATTGTTTCTTTTGCAAATTCTACAAGCCTACCTTTTCAGTCATTCATGGTGCCTACTCCAAATTTGCCTACTTCTGATTCTTCTCTCTTCTTTTGGGCCACCTAATCATTCAAATCACTCAAAACAATTTTAAATTGAGTCTTATGTTTTTTTCGTAGATGTCTCCAGATCTTTGTAAAAAGTTTCTATTTTTTCCTGTATATGAGATGGTGTTGGTGCATACGTTTGATTGATCTTCAGTTTATACTTATTTAGTTTGATAATTAATCCTACTATTCTATCACTAGTACTATAGAATTCTTCTATGTTACTTCAAGATTCTTATTAATGAGAAAACTGACTTCACTGTCTTTGTTCCTTTATAAAATATTCAGAAAATTATCAACAAAGTGAGCAGGCAGACTCTTGAAGTGGGTATTCAACAACTGATCATGTCCATGTGATTAATCACTTAATGGAAAATCAACAGAGCATGACAAACCCCTTTTGCATGATATTAATAGACTATGAGAAAGCATTTGATTTTGTCAAAATTTCAGCAGTATGTTTGAACACCTGAAGATATCTATATAGGAATTACAGCAATCCTATAACTACATAAAGGTATTAAGAAAATTCTGATTGAGAGAGGAGTTAGACAAGAAGACTCCACCCTCCTAAATTATTCGGAGAGTGCCTAGAAGCTTTAAAGAATTTAGGTTAGGAAAATGTGGGAGGTAACATTAATGGGGAATACCTTAACAACTTGAGATTTGCAGATGACATAGCTCTATTAACAGAATCCTAAGAAGAATTATTTCAAAGATTAAAGAAGATTTTAATAGAAGAAAGCAGATATGTAGAACTGAGAATAAATGAGAATATAATTAGAATAATGTACACGGATAATGCAGAGAGAGAACAAATAACGGTTAGGGACGAGCCTCTAGAGATTGTTATTGAATAATTACACCTGCATAGGAGAGATTGTAAGTGTTCTGCCAGGACATGAGATCAACAATTTGAGAAGGATAAGCAAAATGATGAAAAGCTTTAGTTGAAGAAAATTATATTATTATTATCAACATATCACATTCTCTAAAAAGAAAAGTATTCAATCAGACAGCCCTACCTGTATTAAATTATGCATCAGAAACCTGGAGCCTCACTAAAGCCTTAGAATATTAGCTAATTAAAACTCAAGAGTAATGAAAGATTCATGATGAGAATAATGGTTACAGGAGCATATTCAAGTAAAACATATTCTAACATTATGGAAGCCGAAAAAAAGAAAGAAAAAAAAAACTGTAAATTTGTAGGGAATGTAATGGTAATGACAGAAAATGGAGGGACATTAAGAATAACCGAGTGGGTCCCTAGGAAATGGAAACTATGTAGGGGGAAGGAAGAGAAGACCATGGATTAACGAGATAAGAAAATTTGCTGCTATAGACTGGCATAGAAGGATAGAAGGAACAAAAACAAAAGTGAATGGAAGGTTATGTCTGAGGCCTGATAATGATAGTAATGATTCACACACATACATACACAGACGCACAAACGCACACTTATATATATATATATATATATATATACACATATATATATATATATACATATATATATGTATATCTATTATGTATATATATATATATATATATGTATGTATGTATGTGTGTGTGTGTTTGTGTGTTAGTGTGTGTGTATACTCCTCTCTCTCTCTCTCTCTCTCTCTCTCTCTCTCCTCTATATATATATATATATATAATATATATATATATATATATATATATATTTATATATATATATATATATATATATATATATTTATATATATATATATATATATACATACATAGACAGACATATAGATAGACAGATAGATAGATAGAGTGATAAAGAATATATTGTGTCATCACATTTTTACATACAGTATTTATGGTATGTACAGTATATTTGTTTAGGGAACCTATAAACATTTCTAAAATGGCCCATCTTTCTAGAACTTAGGCATGTCTGTAGCGTAATAAGGAATTTCATAGCATTATATGCTACATGGTCAGTTTAACACATCTGTATCATTTTGTTTTTTCCATTTTTTTTCTGTGTATAATTAAATTTTGATCCTATCTTACTAATTTTAGAATTCTTCATTCTTTTTCTTGTAGATCTACATATGATGTTGCTTTGCCTATTTGATGCTTCTGAATCTGTGCCTATAATTAATACTTTCTTCAGTCTTGAATCTTTAACTTGCAGTATTTTTTTCCTAGCTCTTGTGATGTGCAATGGCCAATAACTTGACCTATTATAACATTTTCCTAACTCTAGAAATTCATATGAGGCAATTACATTTTTAACTTTAGTAACAAATGCATCTTGACTTTCATTTTTTTTCTGACATGCCCCTCCTGTAAACTGATGCCTTTTAGAAAATTATTGACCTGAGGAGCAATATATATGGTAAGAGCCTTAATTGCTGCTTCACTTGTGTCATTTGTAGGTTGCAATGTTCTTAACACTTTCCGAACTTTTCTTTCCTGCACTATGCAGCAGTAATGCTTACTTCTGTGCATCTTTAAGACTACCTAAGTCTGGGGTCACACGTGCAACTAAGTTCTGCGACTCGTTTTTATTCAAGAAATGGTGGAAAGTCTAGCGATTGATGGAGGCTATTTTACGGTATTACATCAGAAATAAGTAGAGCACGGGTTCCTGCTAAATTTCAGCTCACTTATTCTTGGGCCTGGCTGATTGATGGAGGGATTGCACTATAGAGTCAAACGCGAGTGGTCTCCTACTACATTCAGCATGGTTACTAATCCTGCGAATAATCGTGACTAGTGCCGATTCCCGTGGGATTTATTACAAGGGCTTCAGAATGCTACTCGATTACCACTCTACTGGGCAACGAGTGCACAACGATTGACCAATGATATAGAGAGCGTTTGCCGGATATTTTTTATTGTACCTAAAATGTTGAATGCCAGAAGAAATAAAAATAGATGTCTAACTTATTTTTATTCAATGATATTCTTCATTGGTACTGATCTCCTAAGTGCTTCTCATAAAACATGATCATTTCAACATTTTTCTATTTATATGGATTTCCTATTTTATTTATTCATGTTTTTTATTGATATCATTCAGAGTTATGCTTCTTATTTATTCATGTTATTTACTTTTATTAAAGTCATTCATAAATATTTGAAATATTATTTTTGTTTACGTTTGTTTTCTTCCTTGACTTCATTCGTAGTGATTATTTAACATCATTTGATTTTTTGCCTAATATTTATTTTTCTATTTAAGTCATTCATAATGATTTAACAACGTTTTATTTATTTACGTTCATTTCCTTTATTGACTTTATTCGTAGTGATCTATCAACATCTATCTATTCATAGTATTTATTTTCTATTTCATTCATTCATAGGGATTTAACAAAATTTCATCTATTTATTGTGCATGGTTCTTCTTGAAGTTATGGCAATGGAGTCGGACGAACTGCGAACTGTTGTTAAGCACCTCTCCGTCGCTGCTTTTAAGAGAGCAGGATATGTCACATAGTCCCAGTGGTGTGTTGATATGTCGCAGACTCCGTAGACTCACTAGATACTATAAGTTCGTCGTACATACCTACGTTTGTTACAAAAGAACCGTTGCCAAGTCGTAGTTAGGTAAGATAAGCTTCGTACTCGGCTGTGAAGTCTCGCAGCTGACAAGGGTCACAGATGAAGGTCATCACAGTTTTGAACATTCCAAATTTTTCACAGCGTGGCCGGCCCCTGGGCCAGCCGTGTACAAGGCCTTGCCTGGAGGCGTGACAGGACTATGCAACCCTCTTACGATATTCTACGCATAATGGAGGTAGATTCTGTAGAATGGCACTACTGGAAAATACGGTTTTTTCTAGTATCATAGCAAGTTGCAAATCTTAGTTGTAGACCTATTATTATTATTATTATTATTATTATTATATTATTATTATTATTATTATTATTATTATTATATTATTATTATTTATTTGCTAAGCTACAATCCTAGTTGGAAAAGCAAAATGCTATAAGCTCAAGGGCTCCAACAGGGAAAATATTCCAGTGAGGAAAGGAAACAAGGAAAAATAGAATATTTTAACAAGAGTAACATTTAAATAGATATCTCCTATATAAATTATAAAAAAAATTAACAAAATAAGAGGAAGATAAATAGGTCAGAATAACGTACCAGAGTGTACCCTCAAGAAAGAGAACTCTAACCCAAGACAGTGGAAGACCATGGTACAGACTCTATGGTACTACCCAAGTCTAGAGAACAATGATTTGATTTCGGAGTGTCCTTCTCCTAGAAGAGCTGCTTACCATAGGTCAAGAATCTCTTCTACCGTTAGCTAGATGAAAGTGGCCACTGAACAATTACAGTGCAGATTTGTTTGGTAATCTCAGTGTTGTCAGGGGTATGAGGACAGAGGAGAATATGTAAAGAACAAGCTAGACTATTCGGTGTGTGTGTGTGTGTGTGTGTGTGTGTGTGTGTGTAGACAAAGGAAAAGTGAACCGTGACCAGAGAAAAGGATTAAATGTAGTACTGTCTGGCCAGTCAAAAGCCCTCATCACTATCCAGCGGTAGTATCTCAACGGGTGGCTGGTGCCCTGGCCAACACACTACCTAATGCCTAATGCCTCTAAATAAATAATAAAATCATCGAACTATTGTTGCTATTGTGTTGCAACAAGATTTTAAGCTGCAAAAAGACTGAATTGATCATGATGTTCAATGTCAAGAGGTATTTTCAATCCCTACCTGAATTATCTTAGTCCACCGAATTCCATGAAATCAACTTCCTGAACTGAGTTAATTCTAACCTAGTTCTTGTGTTATCCTTGATTATTGTTTTGAGGCATCTTTTTGATGCTTCATATATATATATATATATATATATATAAATAGTTACACATTTATGTCTTCACGTAAAACTAACTCTATCTTAAAGTAACTATCTACTTGAAACACCACTTTGCCTGCTTGTAATACTTTCACCCCTACCTTATTCCAATATAAATGGATAAAGTACCATATTTACCATTGGCTTCATTTAGTGAACTACTGCTCTTCATTCTTTACGAAACAGCCTAGACCTCGAACTTGATTGTAGTTTATACTGCCTTCATCTTCATCTTGGCCGTAGTTGATTCATTTCCTTCTTGATGATCACCGGTTTAAAATTGGTTATCAATGTTATTATTATTAGACAAGGCTTGATTACTGCAATTGTACAGACCTGCAATACAATAATTATAGATAATTACCATCACATCAATAGTGGTCAACATCTTGTTGGATGAAATATAAATCCATTTATTATTTTGAACCACATTGCTGGTACTGTTAGCAAGATCTATGGAGCTTCCGCTTAGACTGAGTGACATCATGTACCATGAAAGATTCAAATCTTATATGCGGTACAAATACTTGATAACATATGCTACAACACTTATAGTTAAAGTGGAAACATGCTATATCAAAATAATGTGATGCAATATTGCATTCAATACATGTAGCGCTAATGGCATTACAATCCAAATTACACATAAAACATAACAATGCACATGTAAGTTATAACAGGAAATGAAAGGATATCATTATGAAAAGCGATTTCGAATGAAAAAAAGTTTATTTTAACCTATTGTAAATATTATGAAGTCTTGCTCAATTCAAGTTTAGGTTAATCGAGAGGAAATATTATGAAATTGATAGTAGGATGGCGTCCAGACTTCACTGAATCGTGAAACAATGTTGGTTGACAGGATATTGTTATGTAAAAAGAGAAATGTTTAGATGAATTAAAGAAATAATGAAGATGACACTCAACAAAATATTATCTTTAATTTTGGAGAAAGATATGAGGTGAAACCCAAGTTCGAAACATGGTTATTCAGACGGTTAAAAGAGGTTAATGTACCTTGCTAATGAATAGATATTGAATAATCATGATAAAATAACAAAAGTAGATGAGCTGAGACCTGAATGAGGCTTTTGTATAAGAAAGAATATAGTCTAGCCATGGAGGCTTAGAACATATACAAAACATTACGGATTAGATACATCATTAGAGAGACATTGTTCAACGATGGGATGACTGCAATTCACTAGGATAGACTCCACGTGAATGGTTGATAATTGATCAGCACTATTTTTCAATGTGGCAATTATTGTGATGCGTTGTCGTAGAAAAACATGCTTTATTGCATCTGGATGATACATTCCATAATAATTCAAGAAACTGATATTGACACGAAAATGCCAATTTGTGTTTGAACATGGAAAACGTCTAGTCTTGTATATCGCGAGATTAATGTCTACTATCGAACTTTGAAGTAAGGAAAGCATTGAACCAATGGCATAGATTTGATAAAAAATAAATCCTAACGGATTCGTATGTATGGAGTGTTTGGTGTTGAAGTTGTATGATATAATTGGTACGTTATTAATAATTCATGAATGTTGGAATAGAGTAATTTTTTTGTTGTACACTAAAAATAGGTTTTAAGTAAGTGATTCATTGGTCTGTGTAGTCACTTAATACCAAAATTGGGTGAATAATTAGGAAAATTAGGAAGAGACTAGACGGCAGATACAAGTTGAGAAATAGAAGAAGGGCTCATAACAAAAAAAAAAAAAAATCCTGTTCACATTCAATAGACAATTATTATTATTATTATTATTATTATTATTATTATTATTATTATTATTATTATTATTATTATTATTATTATTATTATTATTATTATTATTATTATTACTTGCTTAGAGAACTAAGATAAAATAGTGTGCCCGAGTGTACTCCCAAGCAAGAGAACTCTACCCCAAGACAGTGTAAGACTATGATACAGTAGCTAGACAAGAGAAAAATTATTTGATTTTGGAGTGTCCTTTTTCCAGAAGAGCTGCTTACCATAGCTAATGAGTATATTCTACCCTTATCAAGAGGGAAGTAACAAGTGAACAATTACAGTGCAGTAGTTAACCCTTGAGCGTAGAAGAACTGTTTGGTAATCTCAGTGTTGTGAGGTGTATGAGGACAGAAGAGAATATGTAAAGAATAGGCCAGACTATTCGGTATGTGTACCCGAAGGAAAAATAATGAAAAGAAATCACAGGCACTGATTATGCAAATTTATTTTAGTGAATATATCAAAAGTAAGAATGGTAGGTGAAGGATTTAAATTATCTGAAAAGAAAGAAGAAACTCTTATAGATAGAGTTAAAGAAAATTAATAGACGTGTAGGTGACAAAATATGTTATTGAAGTTACCCATCTCATGAATGTAAAGATACACTGCAGAATGTGAATAGTAACACATCAAGCTTTTGTACAGTTAACATTCCAATTATTGGAAGAGTGAGAAAAATTTAGGGGGTTACAGAATAAAGAAATGATAGATCAGTTTATATTTAGTTGTTTAGGTCACTTAAAGAGGGCAATTTGATTAAGGGAGAACACAATAGGTTGGCGTAACAACAGAATCGTAATTTATGGAATAATACAATACATGTGAAATATATGTTATCATCATATCTTATTACACCAACATTGCATGCTGTGTATAGCGGTCTGATGACATTCATAGAGATCCAAATCTGCAGTGATGGCTCCTGGTCACGTACACTAAGTATGTGGTCAATTGTCTGGACACTCACCAACTCTAGTTTTTGTTCGATTAGGAGTAACCCAAACCTTTCTGCAGAGGTTTGATCATTGGGGAAGATACTCGTATGAGCTATGGATGGCCTCATCAGGCGAGCCGTGGTCTGTTTTTCACCAACGTTCTAGGTGTAAGTTGCTGACTCCATGGGGTCAAGGCTAGTGGCGGTTTCAATCTTTGTTCAACAACCCGGTGATCATAGAGAGAGGGACTTTCATCATTCACTCGTTTATATTATTGGGTCTTTCATTGGACTTTTTGGATAATGTTTGGTGGTGGAATGCCTGTTAATTTATAGAGTACTTGAAGGGGATTAATTTTTAAAGGCCGCTCAAGAATGGCAGAGGCAAGAGACAGTGACATTGTCCTAGCGAACAAGACAATGCCCTAGAGACTGACCATGTGCGCATATGATCAGGGCCCAAGCCCTTCTCCACTCAAGCTAGGACCAGGAAGGGTCAGGCAATGGTGGTTAATGACTCAGCAGATAGACATATAGGCTCCCCCCAAACACCCATCCTTAGCTCACAAGGATGATGAGGTTGCAGCGACCAAAGAAACTAACGAGTTTGAGAGAGACTCAAATCCCAGTCTGACATTCACCAGTTAGGGACGTTACCACATAGGCCACCACAACCCTGTTGGTCATAAGGCACCAGTAATTATGTGACATGCTTGATTCAGTTCAGCGTCAATTTTATGGAAATGACATCTTTCCCAGACTAGTGAGCAGTATTCAGCAGTGGAGTAGTTGAGTGCCAAACCTGTTTGTCTAGGGGTTGAAGGATTTGTTCTCCAATTTAAATTGTCAAGTTTGTTAAGGAGGTTATTTCTGGTAGGTACATTCTCCATTACTTTCCTTACATGCTCCCGAAAAGATAGTGCTCAGTCTAATGAGGCGCCCAAATAGACGGGGAAGCTATCATTCTTCAGTTGCTTATCATTCCACGAGATGTTCAATTCCCTTTTTGCCTGGTAGTTTCTTAAGATGGAAAGCACATACCAATGTTTCGTCTGGGTTGGCATATAGGAGGGGTTTCTTGTAGTATTCATTGATATCTTTCAAAGTATCCAATAATTTTCTCTCAATTGTTGTAAAAGAAGCTGTCTAAATTACAAGCCATAGGTCATTCGCATATATATATATATATATATGTGTGTGTGTGTGTGTGTGTGTGTGTATTGCATTTTTGCCGTTGTCTATGTCTCTTGACATTTGGGGTTTCAATTTAGAAACATTCACAAAGTTTGTTGTTATGGACAACTTGCATGAAGGATTCCCAAATCGTAAAATTGATTCTATTCCTCAAGCTATAGGTATCAACTTTGGATTTATATAGTAATATTAGCAGCTCCAGTTTTAATATCTTTGTATTACACAAATGCTCTAAGTGTAATAAATGTTTAATTTTTTAGTTAAAGTAGGCGGAAATATGCAAACACACGACAGTCTTAAAACTTCCGTATGTGACAGTTTAAATCATTTGTGCAATAGATCGTGATCCTTTCGTATCATGATATTATACATCTCATTTTCACAGATTATTACTAATTATGCTGATGAGTTGCCTCTAAACATAAGCTATAATTCCAAAGCCTTTTGACTGGGTAAATGTTTTCCTAATATTCTCCAGTGTACTAGATCTCTCTTGAAACCTATTGTAATTAGCATTGCGAAAGTGATCAGGCTTTGGTAATTCACACAAGACTTGCATCTCTACTTATTCTCTGTATCCATCGACCAATATGTTTAATAATGAACAGATTTGACTAACACAGGTAGCTGCCATTATCATTTCATATTGATTTCTCAATAATTACACTTTCACTGCTCTCTTTTTCTTAATCCAAGTGTATTACGAAACGAACCAATGCTGAATGCTATAGATTTAAATTTATGGCTTTATAAAGTATCAGTAATAACAGCAGTCATTATTTGTATCAAACCTAAGGATTATGAAAAGATTTAGTGAAAACATTTATAGAATATCAAGTTTGGCGTTTAGTTTCAATATTAGTACACAGTGCTTGAAAAGAAACTAACGGTAATTTCATTAGAAACGTTAATACTAAGCAATAAGATGTCACATTACTGATTAGTACGAACCAGAAATCTCCTTCAAATATGGTGATTCTCGTGACCAGATATAAACTGGAATTACCAACACCTGACGTATCCCCCTTCTCTATTACTGCCTCAGACCAGTCTTTGATTTATGTAGCATTTATAGAATTACTTTAATGAAAGGCATATAATCGATACAAAACAGATTTATCTAACTATCTAAGGAACTGCGAAATTTCCGGATTATTATTAAGATTTCGAATGACCTCCTTTTTATTGTTAATCGAAAAAAGTATTATAGAGAAAACGATAGTGTTGTTGGGAGATGCAAAGCAAAGCCCACACACTTGATTCTAAATTATATATATATATATATATATATGTATATATATAAATATATATATATATATATATATATGTATAAATATATATATATATATATATATATACACACACACATATATATATATATATATATATACATATATATATATATATATATATATTTGTGTATGTGCGTGTGTGTGTGTGTGTGGGCCTTTATATCTATTTATAAAAAAATACCCATTTCTTGATAGCTTACTATCTCAGATACCTCTCAGCATTGTGGAGAAGAAATTTTGAAAGCTGAACATTTTCAAAAAGATCTTGCAGAAAATATTATAAATAATTTGAAAGTATATCACGATTTATTATATTATACTACTGTATCTTTTGTAGTTTTGATATTAGATTTTCTTCCACCTCTTTCAAAAAAAGTAAAATTTTATACTGTCACAGCCCGCTAGCAAAACAAAAAGCATAATATGGCTTCTTAGAAAGAAAAAAAAAAAATGGAAAAGGAGGAACAGTCCCGGAACGAGAATTCGTATTTCAGCTGTAAGATGACGTCATATAAATTTAACAGACAAGAAAAAAAAAATAATATTCCTACTATAAGGTTAATGTTACCTTTTTTCCACATTCTTCGCACTTCTAGCTATGTCCATTCGATAGGCTTTTACAATATCAATTTGTGTACTAGGGAAGGGCGACGTGACTTATTAAAAATGAATCTCATGATTCCCTGGTGCAGGCAAAAGTAGTTTATGTAATTGTTCATATATAAGAATAACAAAATGGAAAATGAAAACCTACAAAAGAAATTAGATTGAGTAACTGCTTTTACTATTCCCTGCACCTACATTTCATATATCGTGTCCGCAGCCAAGATCAGAGGAATAATTCGGGCATCGTGCCGAAAAGCACTACACATATTCATTTTGGTTTATCATGAAAACAAATACCCGTTGAATATTGGGCTTACAACATCACTTTCTCATTTCTCATAGCTGCAGCTCATACTTCGTTCTCATGGTCGGTATGTCATTTTTGTTGGCATTCCCATCTATGAATTCTGCACATTACAAGTCCCTTATTTTAGTCCACCAGCTACCATCTTGAAATTTCATTATTTTTCATTATTTTTCTTTTTTTATAATATAACTATTATTAACTACATTCTTTAGATGGAAGAGCTATACAAAACTGACATAAATTTGAAAGATAAGTCACTCATGAGCGTCAGAGATAATAGACAAATCAGTGAACGTGTTGCACATTATCCTACAGACCTAACATGTACATTATGTATATATACACATACATACATATATATATATATATATATATATGTATAGATGAATATGTATATATGCATACATATATATATATATATATATATATAGATGAATATGTATATATACATACATATATATATATATATATATATAAATATATGTGTATATATATAGATATATATATATATATATATATGTATATATATATATATCTATATACATATATATATATATATATATATGTTTATAGATATATATATATATATATATATATACATATATATATATATATATATATGTATATATATATATATATATATATATTATTATATGGTACCGGGTCTAGGAACCAAAAATTTGTATTATATATTACGGTTGGAAAGTTACACAACCTTCCAAGTTCCAGACTCACCTGCTTGTTTTTACAAAAATTTGTTACACATGAAAATATTAATACCCGAGCTCTGAGAAAATCCTATAACTCCTAGTCGGCAATATATAAAAACGCTGAATATCCAAAATTCTCTTAAGTACACTCAAAACAAACTGGGTAATTATTACTAAGAACTTTTCAAATCAAGCTCTTGCTTCGATTCTTAAACAGAGATACGAGAGAGTTCTGTAAGATACACCGGTGATCAAAACAATACACTCTTTTCAAAAATAATATATTCTATCAAAAATTACAATACATTGAAAAAAATTACACCAAAAGTGAATCGCTAGAAATATCACATCTGAACAAAACCTTGGACTAAGATAAGAAAATATTACACCCTGAAAATCATATAATCACTTGACTCGGAACATTAAATCTGAACAAAACCTTAGACTAAGAAAAGAAAATAATATTTATGAAAATTATACAATCACTTGTTTCGCGAAAAATTAAATTTTACTCGAATATTTTATCTTGATCATACATACATACATACATATACCAAGGCATTTTCCCACAATTTTTGGGGGTAGCCGACATCAACAAATGAAACAAAAACAAAAAGGGGACCTCTACTCTCTACGTTCCTCCCAGCCTGACAAGGGACTCAACCGAGTTCAGTTGGTACTGCTTGGGTTATCCACCACAGATGAAGCTTCATAATGCTGAATCCCCTATTGCTGCTACCTCCGCGGTCATCTAAGGCACTGGAGGAAGCAGCAGGGCCTACCGGAACTGCGTCACAATCGCTCGACATTCATTCCTATTTCTAGCACGCTCTCTTGCCTCTCTCACATCTATCCTCCTATCACCCAGAGCTTTCTTCACTCCAACCATCCACCTAAACCTTGGCCTTCCTCTTGTACTTCTCCCATCAACTCTTGCATTCATCACCTTCTTTAGCAGACAGCCATTTTCCATTCTCTCAACATGGACAAACCACCTCAATACATTCATGTCCACTCTAACTGCTAACTCATTGCTTACACCCATTCTCAACCTCACCACTTCGTTCCTAATCCTATCTACTCGAGATATACCAGCCATACCCCTTAGACACTTCATCTCAAACATATTCAATTTCTGTCTCTCCATCACTTTCATTCCCCACAACTCCGATCCATACATTACAGTTGGTACAATCACTTTCTTATATAGAACTCTCTTTACATTAATGCCCAGCCCTCTATTTTTTACTATTCCCATAACTGCCCCAAACACTTTGCAACCTTCATTCCCTCTCTAACGTACATCTGTTTCCACTCCACCATTTGCTGCAACAACAGACCCCAAGTACTTAAACTGATCCACCTCCTCAAGTAACTCTACATTGAAAATGACATTCAACCTTGCACCACCTTCCATTCTCGTATATCTCATAACCTTACTCTTACCCACGTTAACTCTCAATTTCCTTCTCTCAAACACCCGTCCAAATTCTGTCACTAATCAGCCAAGCCTCTCTTCTGTGTCTGCATCCAGTACAGTATCATCCGCAAACAACAACTGATTTACCTCCCATTCATGGTCATTCTCGTCTACCAGTTTTAATCCTCGTCCAAGCACTCGAGCATTCACCTCTCTCACTACTCCATCAACATACAAGTCAAACAACCACGGTGACATCACACATCCCTGTCTCAGCCCCATGCTCACTGGAAACCAATCACTCACTTCATTTCCTATCCTAACATATGCTTTACTACCTTTGTAGAAACTTTTCACTGCTTGCAACAACCTTCCACCAACTCCATATAACCTCATCACATTCCACATTGCTTCCCTATCAACTCTATCATATGCTTTCTCCAGATTCATAAACGCTACATACACCTCCTTGCCTTTTGCTAAATATTTCTCGCATATCTGCCTAACTGTAAAAATCTGATTCATACAACCCCTACCTCTTCTAAAACCACCCTGTACTTCTAATATTGCATTCTCTGTTTTATCCTTAATCCTATTAATCATTACTCTACCATACACTTTTCCAACTACACTCAACAAACTAATACCTATTGAATTACAATACTCATGCACATCTCCCTTACCCTTATATAGTGGTACAATACATGCACAAATCCAATCTACTGGTACCATTGACAACACAAAACTCATATTAAACAATCTCACCAACCATTCAAGTACAGTCACACCCCCTTCCTTCAACATCTCAGCTCTCACACCATCCATACCAGATGCTTTTCCTACTCTCGTTTCATCTAGTGCTCTCCTCACTTCCTCTATTGTAATCTCTCTCTCATTATCATCTCCCATCACCGGCACTTCAACACCTGCAACAGCAAACATTCAGTAAACTTTCAAAATATTCCGCCCACCTTTTCCTTGCCTCCTCTCCTTTTAAAAACCTTCCATTTCCATCTTTCACTGTCTCTTCAATTCTCAAGCCAGCCTTCCTTACTCTCTCCACTTCTTTCCAAAACTTCTTCTTATTCTCTTCATATGAATGACCCAATCCCTGACTCCACATCAGGTCAGCTGCCCTCTTTGCCTCACTTACCTTGCACTTGACTTCCACATTTTTCTCTCCATATTTTTCATACTTCTCTATACTATCACTCTGCAGCCATTCTTCAAAAGCCCTCTTTTTCTCTTCTACTTTTACCTTCACTCCTTCATTCCACCATTCACTGCCCTTCCTCATGCTGCCTCCAACAACCTTCTTGCCACACACATCACTTGCAATCCTAACAAAATATTCTTTTACTAACTTCCACTCCTCATCTAAATTACCAGTTTCTCTTACTTTCACTTCGTCATATGGCATTTTAAACCTCTCCTGATATTTACATTTTACCCCCGGTTTTATTAGCTCTTCAACCCTCACTAGCTCCCTTTTACATCCACCTACTCTATTCCCCAACTCTTTTGCTACAACTAATTTTCCTTCCACCAAAAAATGATCACGTGCACGTCTTTCAATCTTCCAAACATTCTTCTAGTTATCAACACATAATCCATTAATGCCTTTTCTACTACTCTTCCATTTACCACTCTTACTCATGTATAATTGTTTTTATCTTTCTTTTTGAAAAATCTAGAACTTACCATCTCTTGCTCAACACACATATCTACCAGTCTCTCACCACTCTCATTTTCACCTGGTACGCCATACTTCCCAATGAAACCTTCTACCTCTCCAGCGCCCACTCTAGCATTTAAGTCACCCATGACAACTACATAATTTCCTCTACCCTGTCCTTCTACACACCTAGTTAACTCATTCCAGAACTCATTCCGCTCTTCTTCACTTTTTTCACTAACTGGCCCATACGCACTGACAAACGCCCAACATTCCCTACCCAACCTAACCCTTACCCATATTAACCTAGATGATATCTACTTCCATTCCACTACTTTACCTGTCATCCATTCACTCAGCAATAAAGCCACACCCTCTCTCGCTCTACCCCTTTCAACCCCAGACACTCTACCAGACATTTCCCCAAACATCACTTCACCCTTTCCTTTTATCTTTGCCTCACACAAGGCCAATACATCCATCCTTCTATTCCCAAACATACTTCCAATCTCACATCTTTTACTCTCTATCCTATCACATCCATGCACATTCAAACACCCCAAAACTAGAGTGCGGGGAGCAGTCACTCTCCTCCCAGCTCCATCTCTTTGTCGATGTCTCACAGGATTTTAGAATACAGGAGAGGGAGTTCTTGATAATTACTGAAAATACTAAATGTTTAACACTCTAATGATCAAACTGTTATTGAAATTTGCATAAAAGTAACTGATAAACTTATGAGTTTTTACGAAGGTTCCGACCAGATAGCATTATAAACTCACTTCACGTTTTTACATAAATCTCACAGGGCCATTTACAAAATTTTATATAATATATAGCGGGAAAATAACACAATGAATTTGAAATCACCTTTAAAGTTTTGTTAACTTTTGAACACACTACAGAGGATATATATTCGTTATAAACTTAATCACTTTAGTGAGGACATAAACTCGAGGCATTTGAGAGAGAGAGGAGGTTGGCTCATTCACTGGAACTGGCTGGTTCTCTTCTGCTGCTATGCATCCCTGGTGATGCATATATATAATGACTTAAAAATCCTAGCTCCCTCTAGGTAAGGGGGTTTAGAAGCTTCGGGGCTGGGCCTAACAGTGAAATGTTGCTAACGATCACTTGCCGAACAGGAGAATCTAACCTATCTTGCAAGGCAACCTTCTCTAGCTAATTTTAGGGTTTTCAAGAACCTTCCAAACACGTGGAAACATTACAATTGCCCGATTTCTCGCAACCATGAAACAATACCTCATGAAAACTTAAAACTAATTACATAAGCCCTCGTTCATACCTTGCATGGTTCGTACATTACACTTAATCAAAGTTGCATGCGACTATGTAACAAAATACGTGAAATAAAAAATTAATTCATGAAAATAACGTAAATTTATATAAACTGACTTAAATGAAAAATACAATGAAATGAACGACAAAAGTCTTACGTAATTTACATACAACTACTTATACATACATGAGAAGAGCTTACCTTATGAGCTGGCTATATACCTCCTCAATACACAAATGGGATACACAAGTAAGACATTAAATCTACATTATACCAGCTTTGTAAGGATATACACACACACGTGCACACACACACATACACACACACACACATACACATATATATATATATATATATATATATCAACCGATACTAGTCTGCTGCAGAACAAAAGCCGAAGACATGCCGTTTCACTTCCGTCTGTTTATGGTCTTTCTGTGAGTGTCCATGCCAGCAAACTTCCATAGTTTGTCGATCCTTCGTCTTCTCTTGCGTTACTCTGCTTCTTTTACAGTCTCTAGGGTCCCATTTTGTTATTCATAATGACCATCTATTGTATGTCATTCTCATTATATGTCCTGTTCATGACCATGTCTTTTTCGTACAGGTTGATATAATATCATCTATATCAGTTTGCTCTATTTCATTTTCAGTCCTACATTTCTGCTTTCTCTATTTCGACCCTCTAACATCTTTTGTAATTCCTCCTATGATTCACTAGACACCGCTATGCCATCCACAAATCTTAAATTGTTAAGGTATTCCCCATTGATATCAAGTGGTATATTTTCCTAATCTAAATCCCTAAAATCTGCTTCTAGATATGCTGTGAATAATTTAGGAGAGATTGGGACTCTCTATCTAACTCCTTTCTCAACCAGAATTTTCTCACTATATGTATTTTTAGGACTGCTGTACTTTCCGTATAGATATTCGTAAGTGTTCTAACATAAGATTCCTCTATGTCTTGTTTATGAACGACTTTCATTACTGTTGAAGTTTTGACAAAATTAAAAGCTTTCTTATAGTCTATAAATTCCATACATAGTGGTTTGTCATATTCTGTTCATTATTCCATTAGCTGGTTAATTACATTGATATGGTTAGTTGTTGAATACTAACTTCTAAAGCCTGCCTGTTATCTTTGTTGATTAAAGTCTAACTGTCTTTCTATTCAGCTTAATATGATCTATGTAAATATTTCATATATTTTGGGGAGTAAACTTATTGGGCAGTAATTATTCAAGGGTTTTGTGCGTCCCCTTTTGTGAATTAGTATAATGATAGTTTTTCCAAGCTGCAGGTATAGAGCATTTTTGCAGACATTTGGTGCATCAGTTAGCAAGTTTCAGTACTATGGAATTTCCTCCATCTATTTTTAAATCAAATGTGAGGCCATCTTCTCCTGCTGCTTTGTCTCTTCCCATGCCTTATAATGATATCTTTACCTCTCCTAATGTTACGCTCGGTACCGGCTCAGGTGCTTCCGCATTTTTATTGGTGAAGTTATTTCTTGTAACACTTTTGTATAGTATTGTATAAAAATCCTCTGCAATTTTTTAATCACTCCATTTCTATTGTGAATAATATTTCCATTTTCCTCCTTTAAAGCAAACATCTGTTAACTCCCTGTTCCAATTCTACTTTTCCTCAGTTTGGTGATTCTTCCTTTCTTTAAAGTTTCCTCAATTTGGGTCTGATTGTTTACGAGTATCTTGGGTTTTTAGTTTGATTATTATTTTAGATAGCTCTGCTAATTCTCTCTTGGATTTTACCCTCATTGCCAATCTTATCTTATTTGTTTAATGCTTTCTTTTTTTTTTTGGATAGTTTTCATTGGTCATGTTTAGGAAGTCTTCCACCTATGTCCTGTGCTAATTCCAATGAAAATTTGTTCAAATTGTTATTCATTTCTTCTTCATTTGCTTCCATTTCATCATGTAGCTGGGAGCAGCTATTCTTCATTGCTAGACTAAACTAGTCAAATTTTTCTCCTATTACAGAAATATTTATTTTCGTTTTAAAACAAAAATTTTCCCTTCCTTTCCTTATATCTATACATTTTTTTTTCTTCACCATTTTATGATCGCTTGACTTTTAACTTACTCAACACAATTAGATCTTTAGCAAAGAACCAATTTAATTTTATTTTCTCCATTTGGGCTTCTCCATATCGATTTTTTTTTAAGAAAGTTTCTTTCATCAAATTCTAAAAGCATTTCTCCTTTGTCATTCCTTGTGCCTATTTCAAATTTACCTAATACTGATTTCTCATCACACCAGCCACTGGGGATTATGATGGTGGGGGATTTTCGTTTGAAAGCTCACAGCAAACCAATCTAGTTTGGGTGGCCCTGACTAGTATAGCTTTGCTGATCATTGAGATACCCTTTCACCTCATTAAGGTATCCGTGCTTAGAAAGGGACAATATATACAATATATATACACAATCACACACACACACACACGCACACACACACACACACACATATATATATATATATATATATATATATATATATATATATATATATATATATGGTTAGTATCCAAGCCACTCTCAAACTAACATGGAGCCTGGATGGGTCAAACAGTGGCTACTGATGACTCATCAATTAGACATAAAGCAATCCTTAATGAGTCATCTGTAGACTCTAGCTAACGAGGACGGTGAGGATGAGAATACTTCTGCAAACTACTGTGCTTTGAGCAGGGCCTGAACTTCCCATCTATAGATTGCGAGTAAAAGACGTTTCGAATAGAGTTCCCTATTTTCCAAAAGGCTTTGATAATCAGGGACATATAGCGAACTATCGCGGATCTCTTTCCCTATACAAAATATAACATTTTGTTCGTACAATATACAATAATTGCAGGATATCGTATATAATTAAGTAAAATATGTACATCTACATCAAAAACACATATCGTATATTTGATGTCAAATATTTGTCAAAAGGAGATAAAAAGGAATTTTCAATGTAAATGTAAAAAACCACATTAATTTTTCGAAAAATTCCTTGCCCATTTTTCTACCTAATGAATATTTGATGGTGTGTTTAGTATTTAATTTTTTGAAATCTATATATAAGTTAACAAATATGTTTTTTGAAGGTATATTATAGCGCTATATGTCTACAGCATACCATATTCTATGTTTCCATTACATCAGGAAGCTGCAAAGGCCAATTTTATTACTCTTGTGGACGAGTGCTGCCATAATAATGGTTCTTGCTCATTATCTGAGGAAGTGGTTTCCTTAATGAATACTGTATTATCAAATTTTAAAACATTTCAATAAATAAACAAATCACTGGAAGAATGGAAAACAAAACTTAATGAAAACACTATATTACGCAATAAATAGGTAAATAAAAGTTATTTTTTGCTCTAATATATTGAAAGAATTTTTAGTATTTTCAAGTGATTCATATTAAGTAGCTACTGACTCCTCGACAAGGAAAGAGGAGGTAACTAGTTAGTGGTTAGGGGACAGAACCTTTTGCTCTCTCGGGGGTGATCATTTAGGTTTTTATCAGTGTCTTGGGGATAACAATATTATCGTAATTAATGGGATATTTCTACTCTTTATATTGTGTGTGTTGTTTTGTTTTATAACATTACCATTAATATCATTATTTTTTAGATTATATTATCAATAATGTTATTGATAATTTCTGCCATATACATAAATGAGTTAAGTATGATTGTATTTTGTTTGTTTGTTACAATCAAATTGACTGTTATTCACCATTGGGTTATATGAATATAGTACATCAGCCTTTAGTGGTCACTTATTGAAATCTTGGAGATACGAAAAAATATCATTGTATGTTAATTTTAAGGCTTTTCTAAAACGTATTTACTTCTACCAATTTTCTGAAAAAAACATGTACCAAATATATAACCTGTGCAGGCTACTCGCCTGATTCACAGGAAAACACCCTATGCCTGTGCGGGCTTTTACGTTCGTTACTGATATAGCAAGAGAAAAAATATTTGTCATCCAATAAAGCACTAAACATAGTGCTGCCCTTCAATTGTGACTTTTTTTGGTCCAAGTTTGGTCTACAATCATATTACTTAAAATTATTTTTTTATCATTAAAAATTTCGTCTAATGCTTGAAAAATTATAAGGAATATGATTGTAGACCAAACTTGGACCAAAATAAATCACTATTGAAGGGCAGCACTATGTGTAGTGCTTTATTGGATGACAAATATATATTATAACATAAAATTATTTTCTTATCATTAAAAATTTCGTCTAATGCTTGAAAAATTATATGTTATATTATATATAAAAATGTACATTTACATTACAATTATATCACACATTTACTATGTGACACAAAAACACTAAGAAGACTGAAAAATTATTAAGGTACCTCATGAATACAAATCACATGAACAGAACATAGAAAAATTAATCTACTAAAGCGTGTCAAAGAAATAGATGATCAAAATATATAAGTACTGTAAAAACATAAAAATGACTACTTAAGGAGTACAGCCACAAATAGATCAAAATATACTGTACAAGTAAAGCTATCCCACCCCACCCCAACCCCACCAAAAAAAAAAAAAAAAAAAAAAAAAAAAAAAAAAAAAAAAAGCCGGACTTGAGAACCACATACACCTGATCGAGATCAAAATGCACAAATATTAAATCTTGAAATAAGATAAAAATACTGTAATACAGCACCCCCAAACACTCATAGGAGATCAAAGTATTCAAGTATAGTAAAACAATCAACATCAAAATGACTACTAAAGCACCACAAACACATACATGAGATCAAAATATAAAATATTCTTTCCTACACCTGGCTACCATACAGAAGTCCTAGAAATTGACTTTGACCAGATTATACCTGGGTGATCAGCATGTATATCAGATAAAACCTTATTCATAACTGAACTAGGAATCAGTACTAATGCACCTCTTATGATACGACCTTGCATTACAGTCAACTCATTCCAAAGTACTTTATAGTGTTTACAACATATTTTCTTTTGCACAAGAGTCCTTTTCTCTAATCTAACTCGAACACTTACTAGTACTGAGTCTTTCCTTGTACAATGAACAATGTTTGGATGTAATTGGTAAATCATATGACGAAATCAATAGAGTCCAGTCATAAAATTATTTTGGATCTTTGTTTTTACGTAATTTAGAAAAAAAAAAAAACGCCTGCATTACCAATCTTTGATGTGAGTATATACTAAGTATTATACTCATAAATTGCTAATGTAATAGGTCAACGTTGTAGTCTTGCTGTTACAAGCGTAGATAAACTTGCTTTGGCCTAATATTGCTAATAACGGTTTATGGTCTTCAAATAATGTGAAATTTGTCCTACCTTGAAGATACAGTACATATGGAACTTCTTGAATCCATAAACCTTCTTTTTCTATTTGAGAGTAATTTGTTTCTGCAATTTTCAGTACTGTAGAAACGAATGCAATGTTTTTTTTTTTTTATTTTTCACTTTTTTATCATTTGCGCTAAGACTACTCCTAGACCTATGTTTGATGCATACCATACCATTCTAACTAGTAAATTCATTGAATACACTAGAAATTGTGGTGATGTTATTTCTTTTTTGATTCTTTCAAAAGATTCTTGATAATCTTTTGTCAAATTCTATTCTGCATTCCTATTTAACATGTAAAATGGATGTGTAAATGTGGACAAATTATGAATGGAAATCCCATAAAATGTTACTGAATACAAAAATGGTTATAAATCCCTAACATTTTTCTGGTACCATTATTGATGGTACAGCTCCGATTTTCTCCATACTCTTATGGATACCCTTCCAATTAATGACAAATAATAAGTATATATATTTGCCCTTATTAACTTTAATATTATGTTCCTTAACCTTGTTTAGAACTTCCCATGTGTTCTCTTTTGTCTCTACCAGAGCCAAAAGTATCATCAGTGAATATAAATACTCCTAACATATAAGCAAAACTTGTATATATTTTTTTTTACCAGATTGCTAGGCTACTAGCTACTCCATAAGGTATTTGCTTGATCGATACAAATAAAATGTAAATACTGTGCATAATTTTTGTGAATTTTCCTCCATGGAAAGCGGTTGGGAATGCCTGTTTAAGATTCAGATTTGGAAATACAGTATATCCTGACATAAATGGAAACATGTCTTTAGGATTCAGTAATGGGCGTTGATCTACCTAAAGCTGTGTATTTGAAGTTACTTTGCGATCTTCACGCAACCTAACCTGAGAATTTTCATCTTTAATTAGAACTACTGTTGTAGCCCAGTCTTAATATGTATCTTTCTCCCATGGACCTTGATATCATAATCTTTTAATTTCTTCTTCAACTATACTTTTCAATGTAAAAGGCACTTGTCTTGTGGCCAAAAATCTAAATTTCGTTTCAACACAAAATCAGCGTTTACATTTTTTATTGTACCTACTTCATCTTTAAAAAGTTGCTAAAACTCCTTTACCTTTGACTATAATCAATGACATTTTCTGTAGCTTCTGTTACTTATGCTACACTTCTATATGTGATGAGCGTAGTACTTTAATATCACAACCACTGAAAACTATTAAAACTTAATTTGTACTCATTCTATGAACAAATTAGGAATAGTCCTTGTCGTTATCCCAGACATAATTGATACATCACTGCTGTATGACCCTAGTTGACTATTTATTTACACTTTTAACAAATGTTTCTTTGTATCCTTCTTGGCATAATTCAATTGAAATGCAAAATTGGTTTCTTGACTGTGCTGATGGTCATGAGTATTTTCAAAATATTTTTCTTGGCCTACACCAGTATGAACTGCATTTTTTTATTTTAGATATTTATTTATTTATTTATTTATTTATTTATTTATTTATTTTTTTTTTTTGGGTATATTTAATTCCACAATTACAGATCTGTCATTTAGCAGGACATTTCCTTGTTTCGTGAACATCTTTTTTATCACACTTGTAATTTTTTTTTTCTTGTTGTTTCTGTGTACAGTATATGTATGATACTGATATTTATCAATGTTAGTGTTAGTGTTTTCTAACTATTATTAGGCAGGCCCATCTTCTGATTCTTATAATCTGCAACCATTGTCCCTACATGACTTTTTTGAGAATTTCCTATTCTACTGCTTATAGAATTACCTAATATGCCCCTTTGCCTATTGAATGTTTTTAAAGGTCAGGGTATATTTAGTACCTTTTAGAGGGCTAAATCCGTATCTTGAAGTAATTTTTTTTCTCACCTCCTGTGATGTGCAATGTGCAATTACTTGATGAATTGTGATATTTTTTTATTCCAAAAAATCACAGGTAGCACCTAATATTTTTAGTCTAGTCACATAGGCATCTAATCTTGCGACTGACCTTTGACATGCTTTCGCTGGAAGTTGGTACCTTTTAAAGAAATAATTGAAAGCATCAATTGCACTTTCACTTATGTAACTTGCTGGTTGCGAGGTCTTAAAACTTCACGGACATCTCGACCTGCATTATGCTTCTTCTGTGCCACTCTAATGTTACCTTATGCTTCCAAATAAATCTTAGAATTCTTACCTTAATTCTATCATCGTGTAGCAACAGAATTTGATCTACCGCAATCCTGAATCGTGCAGTGTTCGATACCTAAAATCATTATGAAAAATAAAAGAAATGCTTTTAAATTAGGTTACACTAAAGCAATTCTGATGTCGAAGCCTCTTAACTAGTCTTACTGAGTTCTGATGTCAAATATGAGCAAGGCTAGGTCTTCCCTGCTTTAATTATGTACTTCATATCTTCATGTAACAATGGCTACCTTTAAACAGCTTTTCTTGTCAAACTTGACACTACCGTGTACTCGGTAATAATTCATTTATCAATAAATAGTGACTTAGACTAAGCACTTATGGACAATTTGACTATTTAAGATGGGTTTGTTTGAAAATTTCTTGTAGATGAATATGCTTCTCCTGTAATTGATATTCCTTAATATTGCCACTTTTTGCCCTCCCTCCACCCCCATTTCCCATTATTACTGCATTGCCAATTGTTGTTCCTACGTCCGTAATATGTTGTGTGTGATATGATAACGTTTAAATTGCTATCGGAACTATGGCTCTGCTGTGCTTACTTACAATGATAAATACTATTAGTGCTGTATTAAATTTTCTATTCTTATCATCTCTTTTTGCTAGTCTTGGATGACTTACAATTGACATGTAGGCCATTTTATTGGTAGACCTCTCTACATGATTACTCTCGGATGCCAAGTATCATCGTGGAAAAAAAAAATAACAAGAAACTGAATACAAATAAATAAGCACCAGGTGTAAATGTAGAAAAGATTCCTATCCTATTACTGGATATAAACTATAAGAGTTGTACTCTTTTTTTTTATGTAGTTTATACAAAGACTAATACTGAGGTATACATGGAACAGTAATTATAACTGATAACATAACTAAAGTCACAAGTACAGATGCAATGATGTTTCCCAATATGTGCAGACCCATGGTGTTATATAAGCTTTACATATATAATTTGTGATTCCTTACAAGTCACATCCATAACATGGGGTCCTTTCATTGGGCTTCTGCCATGAATTTGTAATCCATTCCGAGGTGAACGGTGGCTAACGTATTTCAAGAAAGGGCTTCAGTAATGGGATTCACTTTACCAGGGTTGTGTTGATTGGTAGCCTAGAGTTGCATTTAGAAATTGCAAAGAGATGTCGCCGTTGGCGGGTGGACTGTTAAATGAAGGCATGCTGATGAGGCATATGATCTATGCGAATGACAAAAGACATGCCCCTAAGAAGTGACAGAAGTGGCGGGCAGCCAAATAGACTGCAGGTAATTCACGTTCGTAGGAGGAGTATCTGGATTCTACCTTGGAAAGTTTTTACTGAAGAAGACTGATGGAACGGACAATCCGTTGATCATTTGTTCAAGTACCGGCCCCCAACAGCGACGTCACTGTCATTGGTGGATATCAGGAGGGTGCAATAGTTATTGATTGGGTTTCCTTTGAGTTGAAGAAGGCCCCCTTCCGAAAAGGGTCTTACTTCAGGTGTTTTGGCTTGCCTTTGAGGGAGTTATGAAGGTGGGCAAGTGAGGTGTCAATGGCTGTCAAGAACTGGTGATGATTTTTTACCATGCCCAAAAACTCCTGAAGTGCTTTGACAGTCAAGGGCGTGGTGAACTTCTATACTATTATACCTTCTCAGGGATAAGGTGAACGCCCCCAGTAGTGATGCCATGACTCAAGGACGCCCCTCCCTTGACACCAAAGGTACGCTTGTCCTACATGATTAAAAAGCCATTCTGCTGCAGGGGCTCAAGGATGATGTTTATATGATGTAGGTGGTCCTCCCTTGATAGAGAGAATATTAGTATGTCATCTATATAACACAGTCAAAAGAGGAGGTCCCCTAATATGCCATCCATGAAGTGCTGAACCGTGGCCACTGCATAACAAAGGACAAAATAGGAGTAACTGAAATTATATGGGCCGAAGATGGAGGTCACACAAAGCAGGTGAGAAAGGTGTGAACGATTTTTTTGTTACTGTTTGAACCAAAAACCTGTTTTTTTTTCTTTCTTATAGAATCGTTTGTCATCGAATCTAAATTGAGTTGATATATTGCTACTTAGCTTGCTTACTTATATAGTATTAAATTGGAATTAGGTAGTTTATTTAATGTATATTCTTTTTGTCTTTCATATAATGCAATTTTATAGAATTTCATTTTGCATATATTTAACTGATTTTACGTGAGTAGAATTTAAATGTTTTAATTTTTATCCCTAATCAGATTTTCTGCACATTTAGAATAGAATTAACTGGTTTTGCATCTCGTTTCTATCGCCTATACAGAATTGAGTGAATTTGTTTTCCGTTCGTCCAATTTTCACTTTATGCATAGAATTCCAGTGCTCCATTTGCCTCTATTTTGGTTGTCTTGCATACTACATACAATTAAACTAATTCTTTTATTTTTAATTACAATTGGTTGCCTTTACCTGCGCATATATACTTTTAAGATTTTATCATAATATAAGTAAACGATTTTGGGTTGTCATTATGGTATTATATATTTGCACATAGTGCATTGTTTTGTTTTTTTTCTTCTTCTTGCAGGTAATAAAATCCCAGCTTTTTGTCGTTATATCATTAGACTTATGCTATATGAATGTTGATCAGTTAGGGTACTGGAAATATACGGACTTCCTGATATGTGGTAACATTTAGATTTAGATTTTTTTTAAATTTTTTATTTTAGAGGATTCATGGACCTGTTCGTTAAACATATCCTACATTTTCAGTAGGATTGTCTATCTTTTTATGTTTCAATGTTGTGATGAAATAAAGGACACTGGCTTGACTATTATCTTTCCAATATAAGTTTTTGCTAACTTATAGTCTACGATACACTCACCAATCTTTATTAAACCGTTAACGCTATGAATTCTCAAAATCAATTACTAATGCTAATAATAACATAACAGCATGAACACTTAACCTACCTTTGTATGTGTTTCTGAATCATTGTTCTGCCTCGGTTACCTTATGTATTTTGCTAAAAAAAAAAAGAAAAAAAATAACATTCAATATTTGCTAGAACTCTAAAACATTTTCATACTGTTCAAGAAAAATTTGTCCGAATTAACATAACAGTAGGTACGCCTAAACTACCTTTCTATGTGTTTCTGAATCGTTTGGTGTGCCTCAGGTACCGTAGGTGTTTGCCATGAAAAGAAAATCATACTTACACCTGATCGAACTATTTAAACATTCTTACTGACCTAGCAAAATATGTCAAATTTTCCAATTTTAGACTATTCCTTATAAATAAAAAGGGGTAATATAAATCATTTATTCATTATTTCTATGAAAAAAAAAATAACTTTAATCTCTAGAAATATGCAGCGAACAGTGAAGTTTGCTGTATCTATCAACAAGAAAGCGATATATTCTGCAGAAACTTTAACCCGGCTGAAGTAGATTTATTGCTATCGATAGATTAACCGACATCTGTCGATAGAATTGGATTCCAAATGATGAGCTAAAAGCCTCAATGATTTATTTAAGCGTTACCATATC
Organism: Palaemon carinicauda; assembly: GCF_036898095.1. NCBI lineage: Eukaryota > Metazoa > Arthropoda > Malacostraca > Decapoda > Palaemonidae > Palaemon > Palaemon carinicauda. The sequence continues at coordinate 77,779,030 of NC_090734.1, forward strand.
TGAGCGTCTGTCTTTAATAATCTTTCATGAAGAGATATATTTCACGAATATATTTTGAGTAATAGCTCTGTTTTGAAACGTAATTCTACCATTAATTTCACCTATCTTAGATTTATTGCGTAATTTTGAAGTCTTTGTCATAGGAGAGAGAGAGAGAGAGAGGAGAGAGAGAGAGAGAGAGAGAGAGAGGGAGAGAGAGAGAGAGAGAGAGGGGGAGAGATATTTGATTGTGTAGTATATATTTTCCTCTATTAAATGAACCAAACCGAATGTGATGAGATCTGGAACATGACATTCATAATATAATATTTACGTTCGCCATTCCTCTCTACTTATTTAAACTAAGATGCTTCAAGATAGATTGTTTTGATTAAAATTTATTCTCAAAACAATAATATATATTTAGTATGAATGAGGAGAGGTAAGGAAGTATGCAAGTAATCTATATAATTTGGGTTAAACATCACGATAATTGATAAACAAGAATTCAGCGTACTTGAAAAAAAGATGATACTTCCATTTAAACATCATTATATCAAGGACGTTATTCATAGATTTTATGACAAGGAACTGAAATTTTGGTAATATAGATAGTTATACTTGTCAGTTTTATGTGATTTCTACATTCCTATTTCCTTGAAATAGGAAAATCAATAAAAATAAAATACTAGAGAATATATGATACAAGATGATAACTTTCATAGAAAAAAAATTCATCTAAAACAGCAAAAAATAAGTGTCTGTTATAAACATATGAAATTTTCAGCAATGCCGATCGTTGAATAATAAAAAGTTTGTAGATATCACAAAATACCGCCGAATATCGGCTTTGATTTCTTGGTTCTCTCTAGATTGGAAAATGTTGCAAAGCAAGGAATAGTAGTGATTCTCAGAGCATTTAACATGACTATGTTCTTCTTGTGATTTTTCTATATCTCTGGAGGCTCTAGGAAAATCTTAATTTTCTTCATTATAATGAATATCAAAGCAGAAAACTGGAGTACTGTACGCTTGTTATCACGTACAAACACTTTGAATCATGAATATCATTATTAATTTTTGCATTATCATTGAATTATTACCAAGACATATCTCAATCCTTCTCTTTTTACCTTTTTAAATCAATAAAGATCAACAGCAATTATATAACCGCGTGAAAGGCAATCGCAAGGGTGAAAATCTTTAAAATTCGGTCAAGTTATCGTTTACGAGGATTTTTTTGGAATTCATTGATGTTCAAGTGCCTCCACATGGCTGTCTATGAGAATAAATGAATAAAAAAAAATCATATGATAGGATCATAATGAAAAAGGAGGAAGCTGTAATTTCAATATCAACCACGAAATCAGGAAAATGAGAGTCAGAATTGAGTATACAAGTACATACACATACACACAAAAATAAATACACATGTATGTAAAAATACTATATATATATATATATATATATAGATATATGTATGTATATATATATATATATATATACCTAATAATATGTGTATATATATATATATATATATACATATATATATATATATATATGTATATATAGATTGATAGACATATATATATATATATATATGTATGTATATATATAGATTGATAGAAATATTATATATATATATATATATATATATATAAATATATATATATATATATATATATTGTGATGTGTGAGAGTCACATCTCTCTTAAAATTGTTTGTATTGAAATAATTACATTGTTGTTTGTTGGGAAAAGAGACTAGTCTTGTATTCAATTTCAATTGTAAGATTTGTTTAGTTATAAGATGTTTATTTGTAATGGTTGCCCCCTTAAATTAATCTCTTAATCTTGTTCATATTGTATATTTTGTATAGTAATTTATTCTATACTATAATAATTAAATTATACATGTAAGACTGTCCCCTACTCTCCGATCATAAGATTAGGCGTAGATGGAGCCGTGGTCGGCCATTTCCTCTCCTTGTCCAAATGCTCACCCCATTTTTAATCCACAGCTGTCTCACTAAGATGCATGGCTTCCACAACAAAGGTTCCAGGAGGGCCCTAAAAGAAGCGTAACGCTTGGCGCCAAAATGCGCGCGCCAATGCTTGACCCACGTGACCCAGCTGGGAGACTGTGAAGGGGTCCCCGCTGATACCCAAGGCCAATAGAATAACCCTAGCTCGGAGCCCAGCGACTACCCTTCGCAACCACGGACCTTGGCAAGGAGCAGAAGCATCCCCCATCTCTCTCCTAGGAGTTCAGTACCCCAAGCCGCTCCTGCCCTTTTCACAAGAACCTGGTGAAGTGTAACCCTAACCGGGAACTGGCTAATCGTCGCCAACGAGGAACATGTGCCCAGAGGTCGACCAAGCCTGAAGTTAAGTAGCCATAGTAAGGCTGCCTTACAGTGGGGGATAAGAGTTGTGACAAAAGCAAGGGAGGAAAGACTTCGCTCAGGTCTGGTGAGAGGAGATAAGGGGGTGGGGGGTTGGCGGAGCTAGGTCAAAGTAGAGCAGTGGGCCCATGGTAGGCCAGTGATCACGACCTACCTATCTAAGGACGTCCGCCACGTGGGATTTGATTAATTGTGAAGTGTTTATTTGTTGTTATTTTTTTTTTTTTTTTTTTTTTACAGTCAGGGATAGGGAAGGTAAGTTGCCTCCAACAAGAATACGCCACTCTCGGGGAAACTTAACTCTTAAAAACGTTACATTTTCGATTGTATAAGTATATTCTGGCTACAGGTTAATTGTTAGGGGGGATCAATATCTTTTCTTATTTTCTGTTTCCGCTGTAGGGCTATTTGTGAGAAGAGAACGTGTAGCGGGACCTCATATAATTTTGTTTTGTTATTTTCTTTCCATTCTCATATCTTCATAAATAGATATTTATACCATCCTTCTGAATGTATATATATATATATATACTATATATATATATATATATATATATATATATATATACATATATATATATATATATTCAATGTGTTTATTTCCATAATTGTAAGTGTTTGTTATTCTTGTCGTGTGTTCGACAGAGAGGAGTAATTTACTTGTTATCATCTTTATAGGATAACGATTTTTGGTTTTTCTTTAACACTAACCCAAGGTCCTAATTATTTTCTGGCGGGGAATTATTTGTCTGTATCGTTTTTTTTTTTTTATTATTATTATTTCTTATTTGTATTATTTTTTTCCCATAAGTGTTCCTTTGTGGTTTCTTTCTTTTTTTCTTTTTTTCTTTTTTTTTATACATTTCTCTGTAAATAAATTCATGTAAAGTGATATTCCCTTTATTTCAATGTTCCCAGTCATTATTTGCATTACCGTAGTTGCTACTCTTATATTTCATTATCATTTTAATCATTTGCTTTATCGTAGAGATTACTATATTTCCCTTGTGTGTGTAGCCGAAAGAAAATACAAACTTTTGCTTAAACAACCAATCCCATTATCCATGCACTGCCATTGCCTGCCTGATAGAAGCGTAGTTTTAATTTGTCTGTGTTTGGGGTTACCAAGAAGCATGTGGGCACAACCTCGTGTAGAACCCGACCTCCACGGAGGGAGCACATGTTTGCTACCTCCACCCTTAGACATTTGGCTGGGTATTGTGTTGGCCTGTCTTCACAACCCTTTATAATTGTGTCTTTTCCGCTTTTCCTTCTCTCTACATCCTTTTTTTTTTCTTTTTATTCTTGTTCGTGGGGCCACACCGTCACGTAACATATATATATATATATATATATATATATATATATATATGAACTTCTGAAATAACTAAAGATTTCAATATGTAGTAAAATAAAAAAAAAAAAAAGCAAGTTGGAAAACCAAATCATTTGGTGCAACATTTGGCTATCAGAACCTAATTGGCCAATATTCAAACCGGGATTGCTAAACATATTAATTAACTAGTAATTAGGGAATAAAAATGTAAGGTTATTGATAGATTAAGTAAGTGATAACTGTGATATTGATTAAGAGATTGCATGTCTGCTCATAATGTAATTTTATGCTTCGAGGGTGGTATAGTGTTATTAGCAGAAACCTTGGCGGAAATGCTCTCTTAATTTAACGCAAAGAAAAATTATAATAATTAAAGCAACTTTTTTTTGCTTGAACATGAGCAGATGTTTACGTACCAAATAATAATCTAACCATAAAAATGTATTAAAGGAGGTAAGGAGTCATGCTACAATTAATCGAATAAAAACGATTTCAAGTTCGTTTTTAAGTATATTCTAAAAGAGAGCCTAGTTAAATGAGGGCATATTGATTATCCTATTAAAATACAATAGTATACCAGATTACCTTATTTTGAAAATATATTGAAAACCAAAACTTCAATTTTTTATATCAATAACATCTTTTAATCGTAAGTTCTCCGAAGCCTATCCATGAAAATATGAGGTGTAAGATGGCAAAGCAGCACCAACTTTGATAATATAAGAAGGATATAAGGATTACCAAGGTTTCTGATCATAGAGATGTTGTCAACGAAAAAAAAAAAAACGATGCAATTGTTCCTTTGTTGAGCCGGAAAACACGACCCTTGTTGCATAACTTACATGCAATATATTTTATTTCATTATGTTATTTCTTTTGCTTTATTAGATTTTGCCTAATTGTCTATAGTTTGTCATTTAAACTTTATCTCATCGTAACAGAATGCTTGGAACATTATTCTTTCCAAGCTATAGTTGTAGAAAATCTTATAATAATAATAATAGTAATAATGATAATAATAATAATAATAATAATAATAATAATAATAATAATAATAATAATAATAATAATAATAATAATAATAATAACGAAAGAAATCAGAGATTTTAAATCTCCGCCTATAAATATTGCCAGCATATAACTAAAGTATACGGACAACGCTCCCCACTTTTACCATATGCTCACTGTACAGCATATAGTGTAAAAAATAGCAATGCTGATCCAGAATCGTAATCTTAATCCGTATCACCTCCAAAATTTCAAATTTTTTGCTGATACATAATATATATCCATTGTTAAAATTTCTTGAAAATTCAAATTATCAATTTATTTTGAAGAAATCTTTAAAATTGTGAAAAATGTAAATCAGTATCTAGAATCCGGATCCGGTACTGAATCATCTCCTTTTAAAAGTTAATGGAGTCGTCCATGGCCCAAGATCCATCTGTGGTGAATTTTTTTTGAAAATCCGGTTGTTTGTTTTCACATTATCTTTAAAATGGTAAAAAATGAAAATCTGTATCTAAAGTCCGGATCCGGATCCGGATGCGGATTATCTCAAAAATCTATCTATTGTGAGAATTACATCAAAATCCATCGATTACTTTTGACTTAAGGATATCCTCTGACATACAGAAAAATAAATAGATAAATAAAACGACTAGAAAATATAACCTCCTTGGCGGAGGTAATAATGAGGATTCCAAACTTTGAAATTGCAAATGACATCTAAAGAAGAAAAATAAGATTCAAATAAAATTTTTAGGGATTAACAACCGGCCTCCCCACCCACTATCGTAACACCCCCATTATTCTGCGAGTCTTCATACTCGGTTTCGATTAATTCCAGAATATTCGAGTGTAGCTAATGGATAAGAAATGTTGGTCTTAAGAAATGTGAAGTTGTACAATTAGAAATTTTCACGCCTATGCAGCTGCTTTCCTCCGAATTCCATTCCATTATCTTATCATCTATCTTTTGCTATTCCCCTTTTTATTATTACAACAATTGCGTTCCCAACTTTTTCCTCGCCTTCCTTACTATTCATTTTCACCCATGCTCTCATCCACCGTTCGAACCATCCCAGGATCAACAAAAGGGTGACTGAAGCCGTGGTTCTTTAGGAATCCCCTCATGTCCTCCATTAAGTTATCAGAGAGCATTTTCATCTTGCCAGTGACAAAAAGCTATGCCTTTTTCCCTCTGTCAAATGCTGTATATCATCGATCAATCTCAAGTGACACATTTCCTTCACCTCTGGTTTCTTTCGCAGCAACAAGGTGTCTCATCCGATGTTCGCTAAGCGTTCTCTCCACTTCACATTTTCTCGCCTTTTTATTGTCATTTGCGTGGAAGCTTATAGGTTACGTGAAAGGAAATGTTGAAGACTTGGAGAAGCGTAGATTGAGTGAGCATAAAATATGTAACTTCAATGGATATTCATGCTAACAGGTGCTTCACCTTCCTTATACTCAAAGTCAGATTACTTATTATAAACTGAAGATATTAACATTACTTAATTCATGGAAAAAGGTAATTTAGACTGATAGCATATTTTACTTAAGTACTGGCTTGCAATACGAAACAAATCTCATAAAAAAAATAAAAAGCCAAATTAAAAAAAAAAAAAAAAAACCATTCCGGTTAGCTTTATGTGACATTTCATGGTGTAATTAGATATACACATTACTGAATATAATTTCATAGAATATTATAAAGATTTGATAGTCGAAAGAGCAATAGTAAGCGGTATGGCTGTAAATTGTAAGATAAAAGGCACAAAAGCTTCTTTTCCACCTTCTGTTATCATTATTGCCTGTTATGAGAGAAAATAATATATACCTATCGTAGTTTCAAACATAAAAATAAAATTCTGACTTTGAAACTTGAACTAAGTTAAAGAGAAAATTTTAGTTGAAGATGGTAAATGTTCTCAGATCCATCCAACATTAGACCAGAAATGGATATCCAATAGGATAAAATTTTTACCGGTAGTGACTTAGGAAAACTGATGTAGGTCAATATTTCTTAGGAAAATAACTTTTTTAGAAGTACCCGACTACCCAATGACATCATTTTGAAACCCACGCTTTCTTTCCATTATTTTTTGTTTCTACTTCAGTAATTGAAATTAAATTACTTCTATACCTTACGTTATCCGTCGCAGAATTTTGTATAATTACCTAGATATTGGTCGAATGCAGAAGGGAAGAGTTTTTGCTTTGTTTGTTTGCTTTTCGAATGTTATTTAAGTATTTCCTATTCTAATAACATGACAATCAATTTCATATTTTTTTTTATTAAGCACAATATTTGCCAATAATCAATGACGACTCGCTTTTTAAAACGCTTTTTTATTATGTAATTAATAATCACAGTTTCTTACAACTTTTGAAAAACTGATTTCGTTTTTCAGTAGTTTCCTTTTTAATTCATGCAACAAATAAGGGATTTTGCTGAACACCGTCTAGCTCATTAGTTAATTTTATCAAAATAATGGAAAATTGCTGGAAATTCAAATGATGGTCCTAACTGAATCGGGTGAGCTATCTTTATTCATTTCCTTCTTATACTAATTAGAGAAAACTGCATTTTATGCCAGGGAACTACAAGCTGTTAAACAGAAAGGGGATGAAAATTAGTGTTGCTTCTTGCTTCTAATTTATTATAGTATCGATATATATTTTTCTTAATAGGCTTTGGTCTGCTTCAGGCAACCGTGTGATTAAAAAAGTCTCCGTTTCATCATTAAAATCTTATTACAAATAATTTGTTCAACACCCAGTATCATCTGCCCTTTGACTAAGGTAGAACCACACAATATATTTAAGACACCATGACCAGGGTTAGTCAGATTCATTGTCACACAGTTTATTATTCTTATTATTGAAAGGAGGAAAATTACCAGCCCATTGAGTCAAGCTCGATTATTACACAGGTGGCCCGGTTAAATTCGGGAAAGAATAATATTTATATTAATGTTAAAAGATAAATAACTAAAAGTATACTAAATGTAAGGGATAAATATAAATTTAAATCTTACCTCTAAAACCTACGTTTCTTAAAAAAGTTAAAAGAAAAGGTCAATAAAACTTTTCTCACCGAAGCATAAGTCTTTCTATTTTGATAAACCTTGCTGGGATTTAATAGTTTATTGATCAGCACTTGTGATAAAATTATTCATTTTTCAGTTTCTTTGATAAAATCTTCCAAAAAAAGTAAAAAAAAAAAAAATGGAAAAAAAAAAAAAATGTAAATGCTGAGATCCCGATGTTGAGGAAGCACTGTTTCCGACGTACTTACAAACATACTTTGAGTTTTGTTCGGGTACAAATTTATCCCATATAATTTGCACCATGCACTAATTCTCGCTAGACCTCTATTATGGTATTCAGCTACCCTAGATCTACATTCAGGAGATGGAATTGATGCAAAGATAGTAGCCTCACGTAGGTATGCAATGAGCTTATTCTTCAAGCTATACGACATGTCATGTGTATATACTGCAGTATGAAAAGTATTAGGCCAAGAACACTACCCTGAGGAACACCACCAACAGCAACTCTTTATGTTCTATTATTTAGAAATGTAATAATTATGCGAAGAAAAGACCCACCCACTCCCCACTTTTTGAATCTAAAAACAAGAGCATGAATAACACGGTCAAAGGCACAACTAAAATCAGGGCCAATCATAGGAACTTCCTGACAACAATCAAAAGATTTCTGTACAGCATTGGAGATAGTAAGATGAGCATCACATGGGTGACGTAGAGTACGGTGTTAATTCACGAAAAACGCTACAGGGTGAGCTGCTTCTCATAGAATACGTTGTTGGTTAACAGAAACACTTCAGAGTGACTTGTCTAACTTAGAATATGCTGTTAGTTCAAGAACAAAACACTTCAGAGTGACGTCCCTAACCCAGAATTTGGTGTTAATTTATGGAAAACGCCTCAGGATAACTTGCCAAAGTTAGAATACATTGTTAATACCCGAAAACGATTCAGGGCTATCTACTTAACTTAGTTTACGGTGTTAATTCGTGAAAAAAGCTTCCAAGGAGACTTGCCTAACTTAAAATACAGTGATAGTTAACGAAAAAAAAGCTTCAGAATGACCTTCCTAACTTAGCATATGATATTTTTTCACGGAAACGCTTCAGGGTGACCTGCCTAAACTTAGAATACTCAATTAGTTATTGAAAAACGCTTCAAGATTAACTGCCTAACTCAGAATACATTGTTAATTCACGAAAATGCTTAAGGATTACCTGCTTAGCTTAGAATATGGTTTTAATTCACACACACACACACACACACACACACACACACACACACAAAAGAACAAACTTGCCTAATATAGAATCCGGTGTTCATCTGCAAAAACGCTTCAGGGTGACCTACATAAGTTAGAATACGGTTTTAATCAACGGGAAAAAAAAACACATCAGGGTTTCCTGCCTAACTTAGAATATGATATTTATTCACGAAAATACTTCAGGGTGACTTGCGTAAACTTAGAATACAGAATCAAATCACAAAAAAAAAGAACGCTTCAAGTTGACCTGCCTACCGTAGAATACATCGTTAATTCACGAAAATGCTTCAGGATTACCTGCCTAGCTTAGAATATGGTTTTATTTCACTGAAAAAAATTGAAAAAATAAACTCTTCAGGGTAACCCACCTAACTTTGACTACGATGTTAATTTGAAAAAAAAAAAAAAAAAAAAAAAAACACGCTTCAGGGTAATTTGCCTAACAAAGAATATGGTGTTCATTCACATAAACGCTTCTGGGTGACCTTCCTAACTTAGAATATGGAGTTAATTCACGAAAAGCACTCCAGGGTAGCCTACCTAACTTAGATCATGTTTTTGATTCATGAAAACACTTCGGAGTAACCTGCTTTACTTAGAATACAAAGTTAATTCCAGAAACAAATACTTCGGGTTAACGGAATGGCACAGGCAGCAAAGAAGATGCGAAGAAGATGACTGATCAAAGAGGAGAATAGAAGATAACGATGGGAAAGAAGACTATATAGTTTAGACAGGTAAGAAGAATATATTATAGGGTTTTTATTTATTGAAGGGATTTCATTAAGAGATGTGGATATATTTGATATGTGGCATAGTGATCTGTAACCATGCTGGAACACTGGTTGTAAAGTTTATGCTAGTTTTAGGAAGGTGTTTCAAAAAGTAGGTATTTAGTAAATATTTAGTCATGCTATAACTAAATGCTTTGGTCAGGACTCAGACAGTTCCTGATACCAGTTGTGTCAAAATTGGTTAAGAAAACAAAACCATTAAACCATTAAACACCACTGATAGGAAATGTGCACAGGCCTGGTTATGAAAAAGTGAAATTACAAGACTAGGATGATATAGCCTCAGACAAGATAGAGAAAGAGGAAAAAAATACACCAGGTTAGCTTGGAAAAACTCCTCCTATTTTTCTAGAACAACTGACCCCAATACATTATTGACCTTAGGATTCTTTCACAGGATGCGTTTTTTTTTCCGCACACGAGGCAGTCTCCGCACCGCAGGTACAGGAAACAAAAACCGCCGATATTATGGTCACCGCTCGCAAATGATATCAAATACATTTGAATGAATTTTTGTGAGTGCAGAGGGAGCTTTGCGTTGTGAATGATAAAAAATATGAATGTGGGGTTTATGAATTGTAGTAATGAAGGTCTTTTTAACTAGATTTCTGTATCAACTATATAATTGCCTAAATATCTTTGCAAAAACTGATTTACACACAATTAGTACACAAAGAATGTTTGTAAATTGGAAAGTGCATACTATAGGCTACACTTATCAGATTCATTCTTTTCTTTATCATCCAGACTTTCAAAATCCCCCCTTAATCCATAGCAAACTTTTTTCCAAGCCGATGTAACAGAACTCCGACATTTATTTTCTTTTACAGTATTATCCCATAATATTAGTTTAATTTTTACTAAAGAAATAAATAATTCAATGTGAATATTTTGTTCCATGTCTATATGTTTAGTATTCACTTCCTTGAGAAACACTGCATGGCCTACTATTGCCCGCCGAACAAGAGGCGGAGGAAATCTCATGATGTGAAGACTCGTATTGAACATAATAGCCAACTGTTACAGTCAGCGGAGCGGAGCCGCACAAAGCCAGTGCAGTGCCGCTACGGCGAAAATTCCGCTCCGCTTTAGTGTGAAAGGATTCATATAATCTATGAGTCGACTGACAAAGGCGCACTGGTTGTGGCAGCTGATAAGAAATGCGTGGTGGGAAAGAGGCCTTAGTCTAAGTTTTGGGTCCAATCATTTCTTTTGTGGTAAGTCAACAAATCAAAGGTGACTAATCAGTCAATAGTGTCATAGACACCTACTTCTTGTATGGCATGACCTGTAGTTAGCTATAGCCTTATAGAGTCAAGAGCAGTCAGGCGAGCTAGAAACAATCGACAAGAGTAGACTGAGAGGCAGCCCCTATATACCTTGCTCAAATAGAGTGCTAAGTACACGACTCAATAAAAGACCATTTGGGTCACCAACGAATATATATATATATATATATATATATATATATATATATATATATATATATATATATATATATATATATATATATATATATATATATATATATATATATATATATATATACACACACACATACATGTGATATGTGTGCACCTATGTGATTGCGCATGTAAATCTTAGAGAGACATGTGATGGTTACATGCAGAGAACCTATAGATTTTGGTTTGCAACATAGTTCAATTTAATTTTTGGTTTCAGTTTAGTGTATTTATGAAGTCTTACGATGCCTCTCCAAATAATTATTTCCATTTATGTCATAGCAATAAAATTAAGATATCATTATTCACATAATATTTTAAAGGGCGATATTGGTCTGTAGTTCTAAATAAATTGGCTATGTTCTAGTTTTCAATTTAATCCTTTTTTTTCACAATTTTTCTATTTATCGTAGTTCTTTTTTCGCTCTATTTTAAAAACTGTTATGAGAGTGTGTGTGAGAATGAGAGACAGGGGTGTTATTTGACTTCAGAGGAGTCAATTAGTAGGGTACAGGTATACAAGATCGAATGTCGCCTGCTCTTCCAAAAGCCATATGAAAGAATGGGACTTACTGTGACCCTTTTTATGTCATTGAGCATCGGCATGATAGGGATAAATTGAACCATCTATGCTAACAGAAAGGCAAAGCTATTTAACCTATGGTGATGGCGTTAAAGCAACAACACCTAGTTAACGGTAGCTCAGAATGGAAGCACAAATCACACCTGGACGTCATGGTAATGAATAAAATTAGGACTTTACAATTTTACACGGTTCGACGATTTACAACGCCACATTGGAGGAAATTGGAGTCAGGGTAGGATGAAGAATCTTAGCTCTCAATTAATCTGTGCAATTGTACTCGATTGCAACGAAATATCAACATCTTCCCCATCAACAATGACTTGACTCTTTTCCTGTATCTATGTAAGTCAGCGGAAATCAGTTCCCGACAGGCTGAAAGGTAATCAATGTCCAGATGGGCGTAAAAACACAAGCATGCAACGAGATTACTCACTTTTCAACTCTGAAATAACATTCCTGTATGATACGGAATATAAATGCATTCTATGAAAATGCAAGATTATTTGATTTTTATCCTACTCAAATATAATTTTTGGAAACTAGTCACATTTAAACGAATGAATATATGAGAAGCCCTCCAGTTTAGTCTGGTATGTAACATAACATACAAGTTCATATGGTTTATTATTTCACGTGAAGTAAAGTATAAGATCATTTAGTTAAATGCTCCGACGGTGATCTTAACTTTGTTGGATTAAACCAGTGGTTCGTTTATCGTATCAAATTTATGTTGAATTGAGTATACACTTGATGCTTCATTCACCTTCAACGCAAATGTATTTTGCACCATTTTAATTCTTGTAAATTATA
>NC_090734.1:77799220-77804220 GCF_036898095.1 Palaemon carinicauda
ATATATTTATATACCAGTAATATCGATGAGCCACCTAATTCAGTAAAATTTTTCTCCATAATATATACTGTAGTTATCAGTCTATTTTATGGCGTCAACTATTTTGTGCTTGAATCTGTCTATGTCTATTTTATGTTTTCTTATGTGTATTTCTATAAAGAATTGCATCATTAATAAAATGAGCTGGAACTTATTTTATAACGTAAAGCTACTCGATTTTCCTTTCCTACTTTATAGATAAAATTTTGTATCATTTCTACTGAATATAAATGGAGTGAAGAATGAAACTCTTACAGCAGCGGAACTGAAACTCCAAACCTTTACATTTTCATTTAACTTTTTCATTTAATCTTCATTCACTACTCCATTTGGACTCCTTAAAGCGACATGATTTTTGCACAGCTGTTCAAAAAAAAAGAAAAAAAAAACTTAAATAAAATGAGAAATACACGACGCTAACAAGGCTCTTGTAGAGTGCAACTGATATCCAAAAGCTCCCTTCATTAACCTCCATCTTCTTCGCTCTGCCCATAATTGTCATGGCATTAAGCCATTATATAAGATTTATAACCACACCGCATCGTCAGCCTGACGCTAAGCTGACCCCAGTTGTCAATATTTTTAGTTACTATATGACACTTGTGTCGTTCTGAACTTCACCCTGTGGAATATTTTTATCTTCATGACTTGAAGCCTTCCGCGTAAGAACTGCCTTCGTCCAATCTCTGTATTTCTCATTTTCACTTCCAAGGTTTTTTCCCTTCCTCCGAGTAAAGGTGACATGAAGTTTGCGGCATCTTTACTATAGTTAACTCGTCTACGATTACATTTTGAAATCTTATAAGAATTTGTATCACAATTTTTACACAATTTAATTTAGTGAACACATTGCAATATTCATAAAAAAAAAAAAAAAAATAGTTCGACAAATTCTGAATATCTTTGCCTGGGATCTAGGGTGTTTATGTCTACCTTTTTTTTTTTTTCTGAATCACAACTGGATAATGAATGTACAACAAACATCAAAATAAAATTTTCTCATTATCACTATCCTTATTTACATGGAATCTGATATGCTAAAGATTTTTGTGTTAAGAGTATGAATTAAATTCTTCATCAAAATATTTGTATATCATTCGTAGAAATATGAGTAAAATTTTCCCTTTGAATCCTCCTAGTTATGTCAATGAAAACGTGAATTGGATTATGTTTCTCCCATCCAGTCTAATTAGATTTTTATTCTATCGAAAGCCACGTTCTAGAACAAAGAATTCATAGAAATTAATCTTAAGGAATCCTAGATATTTGTATATCATTAAAGTGCTGAATTCATTCAAAATACGTGATCTCTGTCTATAAATTAAATCATCGTCTTCCATAACTAATATCCGAAACCTCAATTTTACTTTAAAATCTATCAAAACTAAATGGAATATTCTGGACAGATAGGAGGGTGAAAGTAAAAGGAATTCAACATTTTGCATTCACGTCTAGATCACGTTTAATACGTAATGAAGTATCCTTCTGTTTATTTCACGCACTCACAATTTCCAATTAAAGTCTTTCATTAGCAAATAAACACTTATTTTAGATAGAAAATACGAATCACTATAAATTTCACAAAGTTTTCGTAGCCTGGAGTCAGCAAAATGTACTTTTAACGTATTTTTTATTATTCACTAAATAAACTAACTCAACATGAATAGAACCCCAGGTATTGAAGCAAATCCTGAGTTTCCAAAGAGATTATATTTCCTTTGGGAATATAACATATGCCAGTAGGTTCTCATCCATAACCACCCTTCTAACATATTCAACTAAAATTCATTAATATATTTCGTTTTTATAAAAAAAAAATTTGACCGATAAAAAGATCATACAAATTGGGTATCAGGAATTGGACCAACCTTTAAACATGAAAAAGGTTTTGGCGATCATTAGCTTAGTAATATCAAAATTGGACAAGGAATAACCATCCCTAGGAAAGACCCTTTGATTTTGGAGTATTTTAGTTTCATTGGTAACACTTACAAGAACTTTATCGGGTTTCGTAGGGAAAATTATGGTTATTGGTCAATAAAGTACTTTCTGAACTTAATGGGGTTTTATTTCTCCTCTGAACTACAATTGAAACAAATAGAAATATCCTACCCTAACCTTTCCGGTTAATTGATAAGAATGCAATACCGGAAATCCCTTGAATTTTTAAGATAATACCCAACCATAGATACACAAGCACACACACACACACAAACACACACACACACACACACACACACACACACACACACACATATATATATATATATATATATATATATATATATATATATATATATATATATATATATATATATATAATGTGTATATATATGTAAATATGCATATATATATATATATATATATATATATATATATATATATATATATATATATATATATATATATATATATATATATATATATATATATATATGTATATATATATATATATGTATGTATATAATAATAATAATAATAATAATAATAATAATAATAATAATAATAATAATAATAATAATAATAATAATAATAATCAGCCGTCGCAAGTCCACTGTTTGACAAAGTCCTCAGGCATGTCCTTGCCGCGTTTGTTTATGGTGTTTCGAGGTCAGTCTATGCCCACAAATTTTCTTTGTAAATCCATCGGCTTTTTTAACTTCCCCTGCTTCTTTTGTAATATCTAGGGACCCATTCTGTTGTTCTTAACCACCACCTATTACATGCTATTATCATTATGTTCTGCCCATATCCATTTTTTTTTCTTTTTTTTTTTCTTTTTTTGACTAATGCCTACTACTGTTTACCCTGGTATCCATGTTGCTCTTCTTCTGTCTCTAGGTGTTATTCCCATCGTTATTCTTTCCATAGCTCTTGAAGTTGTAACCAGGTTAAGTTCTAAGGCTTTTGTATGGCACCAAGTTTCTGATGTGTAATTTGATACTGGTAGGACGATATAATAAAATGCTTTTCTTTCTAGAAAAAGGGACATTTTACCTCTCGTAATGCCACTTTGTTTACCAAAAACTCTTTTATGCTATGTATCTTTTTGTTCTGATTTCAATCTTGTAGCAAATATTTTATAGTGAACCAAAATTGGAGAAGTTGAAAGTGATTTGTTTTGTTGTTAAATATAAGATGAATATCAAACTTCCATAATATTATTCGCAATATTATGTTTATCATGTTCAAGTGTTGAGCGGGGCTGACTTTTAGTTCCTCTAAACAACCTTGTTACTAGTGATCTGTCGCCTAGGTGAGTCAGTCTTTTCACATCTGAACAAGAGTTGATTTGATTCCCTAGCCATAATGATTTTATACATTGGATTAAATTAGTTCCCTTCTCAAGACCTTGTTAAAAATAAATCTCAGGATCAAAAGAAATCACGATTTTCCCAATTTTGTTTTCGGTTTCTTATTTTTCTATCGTTAAAAGTTTTGTTTTTACAGTGGATTACCACTTTTATTGTGAATTCATCCATTGCTATTCGTGGATTACCACATTAGGCTATTAGCTATAAAGATTTGTTTTTGGTGGATTACCACAGTTTATGAACAATGTTTGTGCTTTTGAATTGAAAAATCAAATTCCATCGAAGGTATTTTTAGTGAACGGATTCCCGTTTTGAGTTTTGTTTTTTGTTAACAAGGATTCCCGTAAGTGATTTAGTTTCCCTTTTAACTAAACAGTTTTACAGGGAGTGTTTTTTGTTTTTCAGATCCTGAGAGACATGATAGTCATTGGTAGGGGCTTGCTTCCTATGGTTGTTTTCCGGTGAAGTAAGTTACTAACTTGAGGGAGGAAGGACAGCAATTAATCGTCTTAGTTGTCTCAACCAGTAATTTTTATTCAAAATATTAATTAAATTATAATAACTGGACTTTCAAGAACTTTTTGCTTCATTTACCTCTTTTTGTTTGTTTTTACCTTGCCATTGATAAAAATATTGTGTATGTCACATGTCCTGTGGAAACACTTACTTTTCGTCTTAAGTATATACAGTATATTTATTAACATTCGTAACACTCTTATTTGTGACCTCTCTGCATTTTCATTACATTATCTGTGTTTCACTCATACTAACATTCATTACGTCATTTAAAAAAAAAAAAAAAAATTATTATTAGCTGGAAAATAAACATGGATATGGCCAGTTATTCAATAACCACTTATAAAGCCATTCTGCTCTCTTGATTGATCAAGTTCTACCTGTCATTTTATTAGGTCTAATATGATCTTTGTAAATATTTTATATATTACTTTGTAAATACTTTACATATTACTAAGAATAAATGTATGGGCGATAATCTTTTCACATCTTTTGTGTTTCCCTTTTTATGAGTTTTTATAATGATAGAGTTTTTCCAAGCTGTAAGTATAAAGTATTTTTTTCTGATATTTTGTGTAAAGTTCAGCCAGTTTTACTATAATGGAATCTTCCCCATTGATTACATTATCAAATCTTGATGTTTTGCCTCTATTCGTGTCTTTTAATGCTTTCCTTACTTTTACTCTTACGTTGGTACTGGCTCAGGTATCTCATTATTTCTGTTAGCAAAGTTATTTGTTATGCCACTACTGTATTGTATAGCATTATATAGTTTTACTAATAGACAGATATTTTAGAGACCTTGATTTTCATGACAACTGTATTATTACCAGGTCTATGGAGTACTTCTCTGTTTGTAAGTTTTTCATGTATATATCTTATCACCAAACGTTGAAACCAAAAATAAATAACACAAATATAAATCAAAACATTAGATAGCTGTCTTCTTTAAACTAGAAATTACACAATATTAACAATATGAAAGCCGATAAAACATTCATGATAAAGTTGGAGCTGAAGAACTAAATCGTCAGTAAAACATGTTTGGCTTAGAAAATCTATAGACTTTACTTGATCGACATTGGGAATGAGTGGCCTACAGTGCAGAACAAAGAATGAACATCGTCAGAT
>NC_090734.1:77809220-77831720 GCF_036898095.1 Palaemon carinicauda
TTAGTATGAATATTCTTAAGTGACTAGAGAGAAAGACTGATAAAAATCTGAAAGATGAAAAAGCAGGATTTGGAAAAGGTAGAAGTTGTAATGGCCAAATTTTCACTTTGAGAAATTTTGTACAACTAAACGTAGAAGGTAGAAATCGTCCATTGATGGCATTTGGTATTTTGCAATGCATAGCATGATTGGACCGGATTGGTAATAGGAAATGAACTGACCCAGAGTATGCAGATGGTGCTATCCTTATTAGCAGAACACCACAGGATTTGCAATGCTTGCTTACCAGAACCCATGAAATGTCACAAAAAGGTAGGCTCAATATAGATAGAAGAAAGACAGAGATGATGAAGACAGGAGGATGAAATATCATTGGAAGGAGAAAGGATTATTGAACTAGAATCACCTAAATATTTAGGAACTATGATCTCTAGTACATGGGGAGATTAAGTAAATTTTGGAAACCAAACCACCATAAGTTGCATTGAAAAATCAGGCTATATATCAGTTTAGTGAGATTGGTGTTACTGTATGGACATGAGCTATAGTATGACAAAGAAACAGTCTCCAACAGATTTAGCAGATTTGAGAACAAAGCCCTCAGAAGAATATTGTGAGTTAAATCGCAGTACAGGATTAAAAATTAAACTATAAGAGACATTTACTCATATGCCACATGTTGATAAGATCATGTTAAGGTGTAGATGGAGTTGGTTTGGTCATGCTCTTCGCACTCCCCAAGAGAGGTTAGTTCACCAAACATTTAACTGGGCTCAGCAAGGTTCTAAAAGAGTTGAAAGACTCAGACCTACATGGGTGAGGACTATGAAGCGTGAAATCGGAGATGATGAATGGAGAAGTATTGAATTAAAAGCTCCGATGGAAACGACTGGCGAAATCTAATCGAGGCAGTTTTCGTCAATAGGCGTAAGAGGAGATGATGATGATGATTATATATATATATATATATATATATATATATATATATATATATATATATATATATATATATATATATATACACACATATATATATATATATATATATATATATATATATATCCATATATAAATATATATATATATATATATATATATATATATATATATATATATACATATATATATATATATATATATATATATATATATATATATATATATATATATATATATATATGTATATATATATATATATATATATATATATATATATATATATATGCATATATATATATATATATATATATATATATATATATATATATATATATATATATATATATATATATATATATATACACACCTTTTCCATTTAATCGTCGAGAAAAATCCCTCAAGAAGTACTTATATATATATGTGGATCTAAACTACTGAATAAACCCCCTCTCTCTCTCTCTCTCTCTCTCTCTCTCTCTCTCTCTCTCTCTCTCTCTCTCTCTCTCTCTCTCTCTCTCTCTCTCTCTCTCTTTTGTGTGTGAGATACATTGCTGAAGGTCATCAAATTTGAGCCCTTCATCTTTTTCTATTTTTTCCATTTTCTCCATCCCTAAATCTGCACGTGTCCTTTCTGTTCTCCACCCTTTACCGACAAATCCAATAATCAAATTATGTTCGCTTGACAAGACTTTTTTCCGACAATATACCATTTACAATTAATCTTCTTATAAAAATATCCTAAATATTCGTAAATACTTGTGTCACTTAAATATAAGGTTTTCAGTTTTTATTTTAATTTCGTCTTTTCAAGTCACTGTCATTTATATCACATGTTTATCACATTTTTTTTTTTCAATTTTATATTTCATTCTTATATTGCCTTTTTGCTGCTGGCTAAAGCTCAGCATTTTCCTCCTTTCATAAATGCTTTGTCGGAGTAAAACTTCTGATTACCTTCTCTTCTTCTTCCTACGATATTTGCTGGCCTCCTTCTGCTTCTCCGGGTCGTCTTTCTCTTTAATGGAATGTTTCCAAAGCCATGCTGATCAGTGTTCAGGACGGCCTTCCTATTCTAAACTTTTGGAAATTGTCCTCAAGAATCTGACAGAGATACAACACTGGGATAACTTGGAGATAAAGGCCAAAGCAAAATTGGTGAGGAGGTATTCTCTAAGGTTTTTTCTTTAGTACGTGCATGGCAGAACACTCACACAACCGAAAGAGAGAGAGAGAGAGAGAGAGAGAGAGAGAGAGAGAGAGAGAGAGAGAGAGAGAGAGAGAGAGAGAGAGAGAGAATGTCAATCAGGAACTTTATTCATGGAATTTTAATGAGTGTATGAATGGCTTTTGAAAGAGTTATGCTGAATAGACTGCTAATACATTAATTTTCATCAAAATTACTAAGCTTAAATGACAAAACTGTTCATTGTTCTAAGGATTAAAAGACATAAATTAATTAAATACTCAATCTCGCTCTTTTCAAGTTTTATATAATGCATGTAATTTTGGGTTAAAGGCAAAATTAAGGGAACATAGATCCAAATAAGGTAGTGTTAGAAGGCTGCCATATTACTTCACTTCACAGGTTTAGTCATTAGTAAATTTTCTAAATCCTGAAATACAAGCAGTCACAAATCTTTTGATTAATATATTCCCGAGGATATACAATTGTGGCAAGGAAAACTTGAAAACTTATATATTTTTTTTTTGCATATATACTTCTTGATATAATACAGATTGAGACATTTCATATTCCATTTAAAACTCTTCATAGAAGGTTGACAGATTCTCATACCTTTATCTGCACTGAAGAAGTATTACAAGTTAAAGACTTCGGCTCCTTTATCTAATTGAAAAAAATCTTATGCTTTCCTATATTCACACTTGTATCAGTACCAGGAAGCTTATCAGGTTGAGGGATTTCATAACAACTTCACAGCATCAATCACTCCTTACAGCTATGATTAATTGATTGATTGATTTTGAGTTTTCGGGCATCCTAGCCAAAAAAGGTCATTGACTCCGATACAACATTTTTCTTTTTTTTTATAAGATGAGTTTTTTTTTTTTTTATTATTTTTAAGCCAGAGAATTCTCATAAAACTATGTTTCCGTACCTTCATCAGAATCAAAGAAATCGCAAAGACTAACATACTTCATACTTTCATCCTAATAGTATCTACGTTTCATTTTCATAATTTTTAATATTTTACAGAGATATTGACTATTGCTCATCGTCACTCTATGGAAAAAGGAATATTTCAGAAAAAAAGTCAAATGCTCCATTGGAATACACCCTAAATTATAAATAATAAATAACATGATTTCACTGATATTCATTGATATTATTTCTTTTACACAATTAGTGGATAAGCATACAACATTGAGAGGAAAGAAAAGTAAAATCCACATTCATTGGCCTAGGATACTTTCGATTTTAGTTCTGTGATATTCTGATGTATAAATGTTTGTTAGCGTTCGACCACGGCCTCGTGTGACTTTTACTAGTGTTCAGGAGGCAATTATTTATATTGTATATTAGGTATTATCAGAGTGGACAAAATTAAATGAATATCATAAGAGCTGGCTCGAGTAATGTTTTTTTTTTTTTTTTTTTTTTTTTTTTTTTTTTTTTTTTTTTTTTTTAAATAGTTGATTATTCGTGCAGATTTTCTTTTTTTTTTTTTATCAGCAAATACTCAATTCTATTAATTTTTACTAAAAGTAGGAATCGAGCATGAAATTAACATTTTAAAACTAGGAGAAACTTTATATATATATAAAAAAAGGAAAACACTGGAATAAGAGAAGGAATCGTGTTAAGGAGTAGATTGTTAAGTAAACGGAATATAGTAATTGGGAAATAGATTACAGAAGAAGCTAGAATTGTCATGATAAACACCAGTGGACTTTCTTGCTTTATAGATTTATGAATAATTATTGCAGAATTACATAAACAGTTTCAAGGTACGTCATTATATTTATTTTCCAGATTGTTTTGATTAATCAAATTTGTTTATGTTTTTAGTTTTTCTGATAATTTTATTCGCTTTTTACTGTTCAAATACAGATATGAACTTGCGTGTGAGATCATATTCTAATGTAATTCTGGTAACTTTTTATTTCATTTATTCATATATTTATTTATTTTTCTAAATTTTGCATAATTCTTTATAATCCTTACATAGCATAATATTTACTATACCGGATATGAAATGGTTATCATTGGCTTTACTAAAGAAAAAAAAAGTAGGAATAACAATAAGAGATTTCAGATCTCCGTTTTCATATATTGACCATTAATAAATCTACTGTATGATGATAACAATAATAAGACTACGGACCAAGCTATCTCTTTATATATGTTGATTGTGATGGATTGTACTATATAATAATAACGATGATGACTAGAATCGCGAATTTAATGGATTCTTCCGAAGTGCAATACCCATCAGTTTTTAAAATTTGGTTAAAATCCGGCAAGACGTTTTGCCCCAATCCCGGTAACAGAGAAACAAACAGGTAAGTAAATAAATAAATGATGACAGGTCATTTTATAACCGCTTGGCTGAGGTAATAATGAAAGCCGAACGCTAAAAACTGTGTAATTAGTTGCTAGGGATAATTATTTTAGTTTCATACCTTTAAAGGGCTGTTATACGGTGACTAAAGATTTATGCAAATAAAACTTCCACTGTTACTGTTACAAACATTAATAACAATAATGTTGGGCATATAAAAAGAAGAAATTAGATTGCGGATGTGGAAGTTCCCAATACGGAAGTCTAAATTATGCATAACTTGATATTCCCAAACAGTACACTAGATAATGGGAATACAAATAATTGATTTCTTCCAAAAGTCACGAATTTTAGTTTTTAATTGAAAATCTACCTTATCAATAAGCCATTTGGGATTAGATGAATAACAGGGAACAGTCGTAACGAGGAAATATGAACATAATATTTACATCTATGACTAGTACAGTTGAATATCTTCCGCACAAGGCATGTTAAGCTAGAAAACAATCAAGTTTTTTTTTTTTTTTTTAATTGGTTTCTAAGACTCTTCTGACAAGCCGAGAGAGGCTGTGACTAAGAAGGCAGGATGAAAGCAACTAAGTAACTTTATTGCAGAACATAAGTTTATATATACATCAAGTCTAAGCAAGAAGCACATAAAAGCATAACAGGCCTTTTTTATGTTCAACCGACAACCGGTTCTGTTAACAGTTAACAGTGAGAAAAACAGTCGTGTTTATTCAGGTCCTTTTCAGTGCGAGGAGAGAGCGAAGATACAAAGCATAATATATATATAAAAAAAAAGAAATATCGTTACTATTTACGATCGTGTGACTATAGGTTGGTACATGGCTCTCCCCTAAAATTGACATACTGTACATGTTAAATAGGGTACCCTGATCTAGAGAGGCGAACTGTAGGCGAGTCATCTCGCAGTAGATAAGCATGTTTTAGACAATCAATGGAGACCCAGTTTTCTTTGTCACGAATGTTTATTAGGGATGCTTTTGGACTGTATCGGATCACAAGGAAAGGGCCCGTGTAAGGGGGCGTTAGCGGTGGCTTGCTAGTGTCGTTGCCCAGGAAGACGTGCGTTGCAGAGTGCAAGTCTGTTGGTATGTGATGCTTCGCTGGGGGATTTTAAGTCTGGCAGCATGGAGTAAATTTTCCTACGACATGACATATGCTCTGGAGATAATCGGAGGAGGCTGCAGAAGGAAAAAAATCAACAAGGATGACCAACGGGTCGCAATACACAATTTCCGCTGCTGAGACGTCGAGGGCGTCTTTAGGAGTGGTCCTTAGTCACAGGAGGACCCAGGGAAACTGAGTAAATCAGCTGGAATCCTTGCAGCGGGACATCAAAGCTGCTTTGAGGGTGCATGAAAACATTCAATCATTCCATTGGCAACGGGGTTGTAGGCAGTTGTCTGATGTAGGGTGATGCCCAGGAGATTTGCTAATGATGTCCACAATCAAGAGGTGAAAGTGATACCCCTGTCAGAAGTAATATGCTCAGGGATACCAAATCTTGCAATCCATCCTGAGAGTAAGGCTGTTTCCATGGGAATGGCTTCAGGCCAACGAGTGGAGCGGTCGATGACGGTAAACAGGTAACGATGTCCTTGTGATGTGGGTAGGGGGCTTACAACATCGACGTGAATGTACTTTGGAAGCTTGGCAAGAAGTACAGGTGCTGACCCAATCCTTAGCATCCTAAGAAATGCAGTGCCAAATGAACTTCGTCTTCAGCACCTGTGTAGTAGAACGGCATGAGGGATGTGAAAGGCCGTGAATGAAGTCAAACACCTGTTGGCATATGGGAGCAGGAATCCTAGGTCGCGGTTTACCAGTACTGACGTCATAGAGGAGGGTGGTGTTGGAATCGTAGAGAGGGATGTCTTCCTAACGGAGGGATGTGCAGGATGTCTTACATCTTGATACTCTGGATCCTGTCGCTGGCCTTTAGTCAAGGCATTGTAATCCGATCCCAGTTGAACAGCAGCCAATGTGTTTCTTGACAGGGCACCGGCAACGGGATTCATTTTCCCAGGGACGTGGTGAAGGATGCAATTGTATTCAGCCACAGCAGAGAGATGCCAGCGTTGACGGGCTGACCAGGCGTCAGACTGTCAAGTGAAGGCGTGCACCAGAGGCATGTGGTCTGTGCGAATGACGAAAGGCGTACTTTCTAAGAAATGACGAAAGTGACGGACACCAAAGTGCACCACCAGCAATTCGCGATCGAAGGTAGAATAACCCAATTATGCCTTGGACAGTTTTTTGCTAAAGAAGGCAAATGGGTGGGGCGAGCCGTTGACCACCAGTTTGAGTACTGCACCAATAGCGACGTCGCTGGCATCGTTGGAGAGAAGGAGAGGGGCATGTGGAATGGGAAAAGTGAGAGCAGCAGGAGTTGATAGGGCCTTCTTTGCATTGCAGAAGGCCGCTTCTTGAAGGGGACCCCATTTCAGGTCTTTTGGCTTGCCCTTGAGGGAGACGTACAGGTGAGCAAGAGTGGCGGCAATGGCTGGCAGAATACAGTAATAATAGTTGATCATGCCCAAGAATTCCTGCAGAGCTTTGACGGACGATGGCGTGGGGAAGTTCTGAACAGCTGCTACATTTTCAGGGAGGAGATAGACTCCTTCAGGAGTGATGCAGTGCCCTAAGAATGACACTTCGTTGGTGCCAAAGGTACACTTGTCATACCGGACTACAAGGCCGAGGCGGTCGAGCACGATGCGCAGGTGATGGAGGTGTCCCTCTTTTGAGGATGTTGAAAAGTGGCCCCAACATTACGAAAGCCAAAAAAGGAGTAATTGAAGGTGTATGTACCAAACGGAGTGATGATGGCAATCTTGGGGATGTCTTCTGGGTTCTTAGGCACCTGATAATACCCCTTCAGGAAGTCGAGCGTGAGAAAACCTTCACTTTGTCCAGGTAGGAGGTCACGTTGGCAATTTTGGAGAGGGGTAGTGATCCGGTTTTGTTTGCATGTTCAGGCGCCTTTAATCCCTGCACGGATGGAGGGAGCCGTTTTTCTTCAGAATGATGTGTAAGGGTGACGACCATGGGCTGAGCGCCTTTTGGCAAAGGCCCATTTCCTCCATTCCGGTGAACATCTGTTTGGCAGCTGCCAATCGATCAGGTGCCAGACGTCTGAATTTTGCAAAGACTGGGGGTCCCGTCGTCTTGATATGGTGATAATTACTGTGCTTGGCAGGAGTCATTGACGTTTGCGGAAGTTTTGGACGGAAAACCTATGGGTACGACGTGAGGAGGTGGGCGTAGGCATTCTTGGGAGCAAGTCGACTTCTGGGGTCACTAATGTGACGAGCCGAGAGAGGCAGTGACTAAGAAAGCAGAATGAAAATAACTGAGTAACTTTATTACAGAAGATCAGTTTATATATACATCAAGTCCAAGCAAGAAGGACATAAAAACATAACGGGCAATTTCATGTTCAACCGACAACCGGTTCTCTTAACAGTTAACGGTGAGAAAAACAGATATGTTTATTCAGGTCCCTGTCAGTGCGAGGGGAGAGCAAAGATACAAAGCATAATATATACAAAAAAGAAGAAATGTCGTTACTATGTACGATCGTGTTGCACATGGTTGGTACACTCTAGACAAATTATTGAGCCTCAGTTTTTATATAGGAACTAAAACAAAAGTCGGAAAAAAAAAATAAAATAAACACTCCTATTACGTGAGACTGCAAAAAATCATTAGTAAAACAAAATCTAATATCAAGCTATTATTTTTCAAAACAAAATACTCTAAAAATAACAATAACCAAAAAAAAAAAAAAAAAACGAAAAAAGGAAATAGCTTTAACAATGGTGGCATCGTTCACTTTAATGTCTGGAAAGAAAATGGTCATAGACTAACTTGTATTTAAAAAAGAATAATGAAAATATGTTGTGGTCTTTACAGGCACAATTTATATCAAACATTCGTTTCTTTTATAATAAAATTTTAACAGAAGTAAAATCTCAAAATTATATGAAAAAATAATTTAGTAAGCAATCTCTCTCTCTCTCTCTCTCTCTCTGTCTCTCTCTCTCTCTCTCTCTCTCTCTCTCTCTCTCTCTCTCTCTCTCTCTCTCTCCCTTTTCGTTTCCTTCAGCTATAATTTTCCCATGGGAATTTTAGAGCGAAGTTATTACTATGCCATTTCACGGAGTAAGAGAAAGAGCCCAGGGGCGTTATATCCAGTAAGGCATTTTTCATGAATATTACTTGAATTCTTCATGAATATTAATAAAATATTTTTGGAGAGAGAGAGAGAGAGAGAGAGAGAGAGAGAGAGAGAGAGAGAGAGAGAGAGAGAGAGAGAGAGAGAGAGAGAGAGAGAGAGAGATTTTTTGTTTGAGAGCCAGGAGTCCTTTATTGCATAATCATTTTATTAATGTCATTCATCCAAACGTTGTAAAAAGGTGGGTTTCTCCTGAGAAAAATATGAGAAATTATAGTTGACTTATTCCTCTCTCGATGTCATGTTCACATGATAATATTAAGAGACGAAATGAATCATACCAAAAATAATAATGACATTTGCAAAGGTATTGACTAAGAAATGGATAATAAATTTAAACACTTTAAGTACTATTTCCCTTGATCCAGGAACCTATGAATAATTTCTAGTTCCTCAGCTGTTTAATCAGTATGAAATACCTATATTGATAAAGATTACCCACCATTTATATGAAATTCACAGTATTTATAAAAAATAAAATATTGACAATCTGAAGGTAATACAGGCAATGAATGTAGTGTTACAGTAAAGTCGAGAAAACAATGATACTAATTATATCCTTTCAAATTTCATACAAGATAATCACAGTTCATATTTAACCGTAGACAAAATTTGACTAGACGCGAGTAAAAAATCAACATAATATTATTCCATGACTAGATGATTGCTTACTCTTTAGTGAATTGATAAACAATGGGAACGTCATGTTTAATGTACATAATATTTTCTTTTCCATTCTAATATTTGTGACAGTTTTTCCGTTAATTTTCTTGAAAAAAATATATTTCCTCTCCATTTATTATTTTTTGTCTCCTAAATATCCTCATATAGATATCTATGCATATTTCTATTATTTTAGGTAATCACGTAGTTGTCGGATATGACCATAAGAACGTAGACGTTCTTAACCAACCAACCAAGCCGGTTTTTTGGTTGAGGACTTTGGCTTTTGAAGAATACGTCTAATGACGTCACCTGAAAAAAAGAAAAGAAAAAAGTTTTCTTAATCATATATTTCAAAGCAAATCTCTTAACAGAGCACATGTCTCATGCAGTGGGAAAACAGAGCGCATTACTGTTTGACAGCTGCATAACATTTCCATTACCGGAATGGAGAGCAACAGCAATATGATGCTGTCTAGGATAATTTCTTAAATAAGGACCTTCAAGTAGCGTAACTCTATCTGGCCTTTGTAAAGTCATTTCCTAAGGGATGGAACTTAGAAAGGTAATTGAAGATGTCATTTATCTTTTATTATTTAGACAATGATTTATGGGTGGGTTACCTGGCATAATGTCTCTTCATGTATAGATGTGAGAAGTTGTCGTTATATTCTATATAATTAAGTGTAGGCTACATTGGGCGTAAAAAGGGAGTTACAAATAAAGTTTTAACTTTTAATATATCATAATGATTGCAGAATCGGATAATTCGAGACCCAAAACAAGGAAAACTGTAAATTATTCGACAGGTCTTCCTACAAAAATGTCATAGGAACGTAAGGAAATTGGCTTAGACAAAGATGTAGCCCCTATTGAGAACGTTAACCCGGCCCTTCATGTATGTACTTAAAACGCCATTAATATTTTTAGATGTGATTCAAATTTGGGAATAGGAATCTTTATTCGTAACCGTATTAGCATATGTGTCTGCTTTTAATGTTGTTTCCCCTTACATCGGTGTTTCCAGTGAATAAATATATTTACTGTCAAATTCACATTCTAACTCCAACTCTTCGAGCCTTTCATGGCGAGTTCATTCACACTATTATTCACTTTAGTTGTGCTGTATCTACCTTTACCTATCAAATTTCAGCTTTATTTTACGGTTTCTTCTCTTTTTCATCTGTACCATTTTCAATCTATGCAATATCTTTACCATTATATCGTCCTATATTCTTTTCTATAGACCAAACTTTATCAAATCCAATTCTAATCGGCATCAAACTTATTCATGCTACTTTTAATACTTTCACATTACTTCTATGATTTCATATATTTCTAAGTGCCGCATGACATACAAACATTTAATTATTACAAAGATGCATGAGGAACATTGCAGTCATTTGTAGGCCCGGAGGCAGAAACAACATCGCTATTCGAGGAATTCAACGTGTAGCCCAAATAGTTAAACCACTTTTCTCTTTGGATCGTAATCAAGTGCAAACTCCGTTTCAGAATCCTCACTTAACGCATACATTTTCCATTAATTAAAGCAATACGATATTTAACGCACTGCCATTTGTATTAGGGCCTCCATAGTGGAACATTTGCTGGAATAATGAATATATGCAAAGCAAATCTCATGGCTCGCAATTACTAGATTTCCACCACAGGTTCATTTAATTTCTTTTTGTTCAGTTTTATAATGCCATGTTTGAAATACGGTATGTATAATATACACATGGAAATTAAGACAATCATGCCTGATATTCCGTGGCCCAAAATGTCTTATTTATTATACAATAAAAATAAGCTAAGCATTGTGATATTATTGTGATCATTATAATTCTCTTCCTTTTCTCCCATATTATCTTATGATTATTATTATTATTGTTGTTGCTGCCGTGGATAAGTTTATACTTGCGAATGTGGTGAAATTTACTGCCATGATTATATTCTTTAAAAAGCAGACCGCTCAAATTTCAAAACAATAAGTATAGAGAGAAGATAGATTAGAAAAAGAACTATATAATATGAGTTAGCATAAAAAAGAATAAATGAAACAGACATAACAAGAAGAGCAAAAAAAAAAAAAAAAAAAAAGATAAATAAATAAAAACGACTGGATAAATACAATGACATGATTTTGTCGTTGTTAATCACTTGAGTCAACCAGCAACTTCTTATATCCTCCCCTTTCAATCAACTATAAAAGTGATAAAGTATGTAACTGTTAACACCTAGGTTAGAAGATTTCTTAATGAGAATATTGTGGTTACTAAATATAATGGAACTACCAAACTAATTAAATACAATTGATTATCTCATAGCTAGAAGAATCCTAGAAGTATACTAATAGTCATTAAAGAAAACTTCTGGACATAAGGTCCTCATTCATATGCCTAAAGATAAACTTTTCAGAAAATATAGATTAGTATGGAGAGATGAAGATTTGGCTGCGGCGTTGACAAAAATTATGTCCTAACATTATTATTATTATTATTAGTAGTAGTAGTAGTAGTAGTATTATTATTGTTGTTGTTGTTGTTGTTGTTGTTATCATTATTATTATTATTATTATCTTTATTATTATTATTATTATTATTATTATTATTATTATTGTTGCAGTTGTTATTATTATTATTATTATTATTATTATTATTATTATTATTATTATTATTATTATTATTATTATTATTATTATTTTTAATATTATTGTTGTTATTATTATTATCATTGAAGATTACAGCAGCCTGAATGTCATTAATTTGGTAGTGGAGCTTTTCAAATGTTCTTATTTTCTTTCTCTCAACAGTACTGCATGCCAACATTTCAGTGTTATTAGGAGTATTTTACGATTTTCTTCTATCCTTTATGTATATAAATGAACCTAATTTTTCACTTGTAATATGAAAATCAATATGGATTATAAGTTGGTAGGATATACCCTTGTATGTTTATAATGTATTACTATTCTAATGTATTGAGGACAAGAACACATTTGCGGATGCTTTACTTAGAGCTGGCCGTTGTTTTGCTCTCGAATATGGTGAGTTTTGCAATGAAGCTTTATATTGTAACACAAGGTTTAGGTGAGGTGTTATGCGAAAGCATTTGATTCCACATTCAAACTTCAGAATGTTATACTTATCATTTTGGGGGTCTGGCCCTAGCACGTACGTTTAACCTTTATCTTCATACTTCATCTACCTAGAAAGTTCTACCCTGATGATTGCTAACTCTTCTTGTGTAAGTAATATTTCTACATGTATACCATATATCTACTATCTCATTCAAGTCCTATATAAAATGAACTTTGAAATATTACATTTATTCTGATGTACCCACAAGATGTCATCATAAAGAAATATCAATATACACCCTAGCACAGTAAACGTATCATGACATGTTATTTGTATTCCACACTATTCAACATTTGTAAAAAAAAAAAAAAAAAAAAAAAAAAAATCTTTTGGTTACTTGCGTATATGTAGAAGGCAGTGTCAACTTATTTGTATGTCAGTGAATCAGAATAGAACTGAACATAATGTCAAATGTTGTATTCTTATTTCCTTTTATACTAATAAATTTGTTGCCAAATCATCACTCTGATTAATTACAGAATTAAATTCCAAATATATTATTAATGCTTTGATTCAAATAAATTGCAAGAAAGTTACTTGTTTTAACCCTTTTAATAGTAATTTCTATAACAATAGTAGGGATTTTATTTTTGAAATAAGTTGATTTTTTATAATCGCAAAATATAATTTTTTTTTAATATTTTGCTTGTGTTGGGTGACTTGACCAACTTAATGTATATACTGTATATGAACAAGGAATTAGTAAACATCGACAACATGAAAAATAAGGACAAAAGCCACAAGAGAAGACTTCCTGTGAACACAATTTAACTACTATATGGGCCATTACATTTAGAAAAGTCAGAACAGGTGAAAGACGAAATAGAGTCAGAATCAAACATTTTTATATCAACGCCAGAAAAGGTGAAATGATTATTGATTCATTAACTTTGAAAACCGGACAGGCCTCGTAATTTGTGCACATATATACTTAGTAGATATTGAGTTGGACCGTAAGGCAGGTACTAACTTAAGGAGTATAAAAAAAAAAAAAAAAAAATATCTCTGTACCCTTCTGGGTGAAAGAAGAATTTAAGGCTAACTGAAAAGAGTATCTGTAGTCATGGATTTTGTGTGCAATATCTTCAAAGAAAAGTATCTATAAACACTTCGATTCGTTGTCTGGAACGCTATTAAAGTTTAACTTTTGGGGAGCAAAGTTATATTAAAGAAAACTGAATATTATAACACCGCGGCCCGAAAGATATGACAATAAGAACCAAGTGTGTACTAAAAAAAAAAAAAAAAAAAAAAAAGAACCCAAGATAAAAGGGTATATTGATGTTCATGTAGAATTTGGTAGGTCAATATCTCCAACGAACGTGCTTGAAGAAAAAGTATGATTATGGTGATTTGCAAAATTACATGAACTGTAAAAACGTGATCTATCAAGTTAATAACAAAAAGGAGAAGAATAATTTTACGTTCCTTATCTGCAACACGTACATTGAAGTAGGCCTATATATGAAAAGATGCTTTGACCCACAAATTAAATCCTCCCCAGTCAATCACTATACCATATACTAATACCAGGCATGGAAGAAATCACTAAAGGGTTAATGATAACTGAGAAGAACACAATATCACAAATCACATTGAGAGGTAGCTTATTGCCTAAGTAATGTCATAGATTTTATCTGTTCACGGTGGGTCTTTCTTACATTTTATGGCCGTAAAGGTTTAATACAATTGACATATGTATATAAAAACTATTGTAATGAATAGATGAAGTGCTGTTAAGGCTATTATTGATGTTAAAAAGAGTAGATGAATGAAAAGGTAGGTGGTTTTACGTTGTTTCAAAGAGATGCAAAACATATCCAGGTTCTGAAGAAAAAACAAAAATAAAGAAAAGGTAATCATGTGCGCAGAGGGAGTGCCAGAAAACATAGAATTACTATAATTGCAAGCTATCATGGCTCTATAGTTAAAGAAAAAAGGACAAGATTGGGACTTAGCAGTGGAGTAAAATAGTCCAATCTACTTAACATTTAATTTATAGTGGAATAAATGTTATGCAAATATATAGCATCATTATAACAGGAAATTACAAATAAAGATTCCAATTTTTAGCAAGTTTACGAAATCCTCTCATTTTGGTGTCAAAGAGAGAAAAATAGAAAGGAAATTTGTGATAATCGTCATATACCTCAAAAGTAGAAGAACGTAATGAAAAGAATACGTGAATACGTAAAAAAAATTGGAGATTTTGCTGTATTTCAGTGAAAAAGAATTGAAAAAAATAAATGAATAGATCTCAAGATCCGCCTTAAGACTTTCCTCCTCATTCTATAAACTCTCGTGCCCTGAGGCCCCCACTTCTTCACCCTACTCGTCCTCAAACTCACACTCAATAGGAATCTGGGGGGGAGACTAAATATTGTCACAGCTCTTCAGTGCTTTACGATATGAGTTTTGTATATCACTGACTCCATCCGTCATCATCCTTCTTCCTCCTCATCCACTTTCTCTCCCAACGAGTAACACAGATCCACCCCACCCCCCGCCTCCTTCTCTGGCGTCTCACTCTTATATTTCTATTTTTTCTCTTCTTGTACATTCATCCTTCATCTCTTCTCCTTTTTCTATTTATACATATATATATATATATATATATATATATATATATATATATATATATATATATATATATATATATATATATATATATATATATATATATATATATATATATATATATATATATATATATATATAGTGATTTTCTCTTCGATTTTAGAATTTAATAGAACTGTTATCATAATATTATTTACCTTAGGTATATTAGGTATTGTTCTATAGAGATGAACACAAATTAAATATTTGTGATATGGAGAGAGAGAGAGAGAGAGAGAGAGAGAGAGAGAGAGAGAGAGAGAGAGAGAGAGAGAGAGAGAGAGAGAGAGAGAGAGAGAGAGAGAGAGAGAGGAGGGTGTTGGTTAGAGGAAAAGGAAAGTAATTTGCTATACAAGAAGAAAATTACTGCACTTATTCATTGAATAGAATAACCATGAAATATGAAAGAAATATGTATAATACAAAATCTAAAATCTAATAAAAAGTATAATTCTTAGCTTAGGAAAGTTGGCAAGTAAAGTATCTTTTTATTATAGGTTCTTAAAAGTATGAGATATTCCCCATCTTTATCAATGTGGGAGAGATTTTGTTTTAGTGTAGCTATTTGGTGATTTGGGCCAGTGTTGTACTTCATCTCCATAGTCCAAAGATAAATATTACTCAGTTAGTACACGAATCCATAATTTAACCATGAATATGTCTCTTTTATTCACATGCGTGGATAAACTGCATATAATTTATTTCGAAAACTATACCAAAAGATAGATTTTCATCATCATATAATCATTTTTATCCTCTTCTTTATTATTATGTGTTGCTTGCTTCACGTGTATTATAAAACTCTAAAAATCTTATATATACATATTTACATACAGTATGTATACAGGGAGCTACTATCATCCCCTTCTCCCACCAACTAATCTGTTACGAGACGCTGACACTGTCGTTTGGGGGAGCCCAGTATCAGTTCAATTTCATCTTCACTGACGTTACACTATCTCTTAACGGTGCAAATCTCCTTCCCCATTTTCACTTCCTGGTTGACATTTCATTTTAATGCTTGGTCAACTTTAGCTCTTAATAGTCCCCACCTGTATCACCTCGCTTTCCACATTAGCACACCCACGGTTCCCATGAAGCACAGTATCTATCCCCATATCAAGAAGATTGGGCCCCCAGTATTTGCAAGATTCAGATGTTTGATCCCAGCTATTTGGCTGATGCTAAACATACCTTCGTATGAAGCCCTTGATCATTGCCCCTGCACATCATCCTGATGAAACATGAATCCTTATGCTCATATGGAAATTTCGGGTAATTTCACATGCAGATGAGCTTCGACCACTATCTTGTCCCATATATCACTGATATCACCACCAACCATCACATTGCTAAATTATTTTCAACATTAGACCTCCTGATCTTGAACCCAGAAAACATTTCCCTGATTGCCATCGCTGCCCCCTTTTGTACATATGCTTTCAATTATTCCTGCTTTGTCATTTTTAATGTATTCAATAGTTCATGGATGGCCTCTTAGGGGACCACCCCTTCTGAGTATATTACGTAGACGACACACTGGTATTCGTCACATCCAAAGAAGATCACCTATGTCACCTACAGACCGGCGCCATCTTGAACTTTGTCTGTCAACAAGTGCATTTGTGTGCTCTGAAAACTTTCTCGATTATTTAGGAGCCATGAAGATCTACATCACCTAGAATTGACTGATAGCTGCGGTAGGGCTTAGTGATCCGTGCTGTGACATTAGTGTGTTTACGAGTTTTTGAACTTAGACTTTATTTCGGATTAAAAATCTCGTTCACTCAGCCATACCACTACATTAAAGTTTTTCATAAACCGCACGTGCGTAGTGCAGTGTGTGTGATGTGGTTACCCCCATCATGGTACCGTTACTGTACCAGAAAAACGAAATCAGATACGGGCATTGTTAAAACGCCTGTAGATAATGACTATGGAATTCTTGTGACCTGGTACTCTCGCTGATGTTGAGGAGGACCTTGTTCTAAGTGATGATAATGTTGAAGAGCATCTGCTTACACAGGAACATTGGGCACGACATGTCTCCACTAAATCTCATAAGTTGATCTCTGCTGGTGCAGCTCCTAGTCGCATGGACCAAACCCCTACCTCCAACAAACGATGTATGGAGCATGATTCAGATAGCAGTGATGAGCCAGCACCCCTTGCTGCTAAAACTACAAAGTGTAACGCTTCTGCCTCTTAAAATGAAGTTCTAAATAGTTCCCTGCCTCGACCTGCTATTCAGAGTATACCTACCCAGCTCACAAAAACTATTCTACCTGCCTTTGCTTCACGTGCTGAATACATAAAGCTCCTATTTAGAGAGAACCTGGGGGTTAATGTGAAGCTTCGCTGGCTATTGGAGGTTACTAAGATGTTCAGCCTCGATTGGGAATTGGCTGAAGTTAAAAGATCTGCGGTCACTTCTCGATTTGTATACATTTCGACTCATCGCCTGGTTATCATAAATAGGGTCAAGGGTGGGGAGGTTGTATCACTTGTGTTACATGTTCAGGATACTGTAAACAGACCGCGAAAGTTCCCTACATATCTCATCACATGATATCCTGTGGATGTAGACCCTTCATTAGCTATGGAACTGACAGGAGTACACACTGTACGTCGTTTCCTACAGGATGGGAAGTCTATCAATCGTATTGTTATTACTCGGAGCCACCCAGATCCCCCCCTGCCTTTTGTTAACTTCTCCTTTCTCCCTTGGTTACCATCATATGAACTACGCAAAATGCCATATGAAAAGCCGTAGTACTTGAAATGCTGGGGTATCGGTCACATCTCACGATACTGTGCTGCCCCTGAAAAGTGTCCATTTTGTGCTGCTGAACGTGACAGTCAGACCTGCCCTCATCGCCCCCCTGTACCACCCACAGTGGTTGACACTGCCTTGGCATCAACACCACGCTCATTACCTCTACCTACACCAGACACCTCGCATTGGAAATGCCGGAGATGTAATGAGCCCCGAGTCAATTTGTGGCATGGCTGTACCACACGATCACGCACTGCATCGAACCAGCATATTACACAACAGCTTCCAATGCCATCAATCAAACCCACCGTTACTGCCTCCTCATAAGTGTCTACGTTTTTGTAATGCTGTAAATGTCCTCAAGTCTCGGTGTGACTCACGTTTTGAAGCCATTGAATCTCGTTTAGAGAGCATGGACACTCGAATGGACAGTCTCGTAGCCTCCTTTGACCATTTAACTTCTAAATTTGCTACTGATGATACCACACTACAATCTCTCGTTGAAGCACAGCAGGTTGTTATCGCATCAGTTACTACACTAACTGAGAAACCTGACTCACCTGCTACACGTCATGAGAGTGTTACTAATCCCCATACAGGACCTTTGCCATGTGATACACCACCAATGCATACCCGTGTCACCACTGCCTCTTCATCTAGTCGCCGTTCTTCCAAGGGACATGTTCGATAACCAAGTGAAGCTTAATATTATCTCGTGGAATGCCTGTGGTATTACAAATTGGGCAAAACTTTCTGCACTTGAGGTAATTGTACACAGTCACCACCCAGATGTTATTCTAATTCAAGAAGCTTTTGTTGGAAATGCTCAGCCAAGGGAAGAAGCTCCCTCGCTCACTGGATATGTGTCCTACATCCATTTAGTAAGACAGGGCCTCATCTCCTATATACGTACTTCAATCCAGCATAGACCTCTCCCAGACTCTGAGGATGAAGATACAACATTTCAATTATTTCAGATTACTGTTGGCGGAGGCCCCATATGACTGTGCAATGTATATGCTGCACCAGGTAGGATAAATACAGCAAAGCTTCCAGCCCCAACCCTCTGTGGTATGGTTTACATAGGACATTTTAATGCCCGTCATCCAGATTTGGGAGATCTTCCTGGCACTTTGAACCATGACGGAAACCTACTTCTAGTATGTATTCATCGAAATCAACTGATTCGCTAGGACACTGGTGGATCTACGCATGCACGAGGTAGTACTTTGGATCACATCTTGACCTGTGGACTCATACCTTTCCGAGTCAAGTGTGTAATGGTTCTTACGCTCTTCTCTGATCACATTGGTCTCAGCATCCGTTATTCTTTTCCCGCTATACCTATTCCAATACGCAATCGCACTTGCATCCCAATTCCGCCTAAGTACCAGCCTACATACATTTCATACATGACTAACCTTATCCTTACATTTGAACTCCAATGTCCTGAGAAACTTTACTCCTTACTTGTTAGTAACACACATGTTTTCCATACACGATACATCTGAAAGCCACATATCAAACATCGTGTTGGTGCCTTGACACTGGATAATCGAATTTCTCAGGCAGAAAAGAAGGCGATGGATGATGACCTTGCCTTTATGAGACCACCAAGTCCTGAGACTCTCCACCAGTATCAACTATCAAGAGATGATCTAGTTGCTCTACAACAATGTATACAAACAGTTTACTGGAATAAGTTAACTGACAGCATCAACTATCAAACAAACATCAGTTCCATGTGGCACGTCATCAACAGGACTGTGAAGAAGAAACCCCCAAGTGTCCTCCACCACAGCCCTGCTCAGTATGCACAGGACCTTATTAATGAGTGGTCAGCCCAGTCACGAACCATCAAGCCTCCAGCTCATATACAAGACTCTCTGTCTTCACGAGAAAACTATCGTGCCTTACGTCTGAGTTCTGCCTTACTGAGCAGTGATGAAGAGGACGATGTACCCATAACTAAGGAAGAGCTACGGCGTGCACTAGCAAGGAGTAAGAAGTCAGCTCACAGTGATGGTGGCATCAGATCTGCAGTACTTTGCACACTCATAAAAGTACCTGGCAACCCTCTCCTCCAGCTCTATAACCTCTGCCTCTGCCTGGGATATGTGCCCCTAGCTTGGACTCATAGTACAATTGTACCCGTTCCCAAGCCCGGCACTGACAAATATTGTCTTATCTCCCTCACATCCTGTTTCTGTAAAGTATTTGAACGTATTCTCCTCTCACGCCTTATGTTCCAGCTGCAAGATAAGCTTTCGTCAAGAATATACGACTTCCTACCTCAACGAGTAACACATCATTGTCTCGTGGAGCTCTACACTTGTCTCTCCCAAACCAGTGTTGTAGCCTTCATTGATTTGAAAAGTGCATTTGACGTTGCATATAGAGACATTATTTTAGACCAGCTTATTGATTATGGAATCAAGGGAAACCTTTTGAGGTGGATACGTGGATATCTTCAAAATAGAGTCTCTTGTGTGCTGTTTAAGGGAGCATTGAGCATTGCAAAGGAACTTGAACTTAGTACTCCACAAGGTGGAGTACTTAGTCCATTTTTATTTAATATTCTCCTTCATCGCCTTCTCTTCTTGCTTCCTACTACTGATAACACAGCCATCACTTGCTACACAGACGATATTTGCATTCACTCAACATCTCCAGATCACTTGCAACGCTTTCTTTCTTCCTTCTATGAGTCAGTGTCCTCCTGTGGCCTTATCATCTCCCCAGGAAAAAGTAGAATTTTCTCCCCAAGGCCATAAAGGAATCTACCAGAATTTACTGTGGGGAACAATGCTGTACCTTTATGCACACAATATATCTATTTGGGAGCGTCAGTGCAAATTACACCATCTATTCCAGCAAGACAGAGAGTACATCCCGTTGTTCAAGATCTGCTGGCCTGGTTACAGCGACGCCTGACTCCTCTGAAGTGGCTTACTAATTGTTCTGCAGGAGTATCTATCCCAGTTGCCAGAACCATATATATTGCTTTCATCAGCTCAGTGATAGATTATCTTTCCTGGCCCTATGTTAGCTCTCCAGATCAACTCTACAGCCTCTTGAAACATTCCAGAACCAAGCAATGAGATTCATTCTAGGTTTTCCAGCATCCACTAGAATTGTAAACATGCAACACGAACTCCGTTTCCTTCCACTCATTGAGAGAATATACTCCAATGTCACCTACTTCAGTATCAAATGCCTGTGTTGCCCTCACCTGTCTCCTCACTATTTAAACATCATCAGAACTTCTCTCGATCTAGATGCACCTCGTCCATGATTACGGCAGGGGCGACGTACACTAGTTAGTATTATCTGTTCAAGCATTCGGGGGCTTGACATCAACATCGTGGCAGAGAATGTGGATCATGGCCTTGCACCCTGGCAGACTTCTGGCCCGGCAAACTCTTACATTCCAGTCTCTAATACTGACTTGCTCAACTTCAACAACAACGCGCATTGGTGACCATCGGCAGACTATCCTCGTCCCTCACTGTAGCCCATCACCTCCACACAGACGGCTCCCTGCAGCAGGATGGCAGTGCTGGATGTTTTGTTTTCTCCCCCACTTTGGAACCCCCACCAGAGGGCTGGACTGACTGTCGCCTCCCAAAGTCATCAAGCTACACGTATTGTGAACTACATGGACTTCTAGATGCAGTTATTTTAATCACACGATCAGAAACAACAGCTTGATCATCTGCGACTCGCAACCAGCATTCCAAGCCCTTTCATCATATAAGCCCGCATGCCAGCCTCTGGTTACACAAATACATAGGCAACTAGACATGGCCAACATGAGCTCAATGGTAGTGCACTTCCTATGGATTCCCTCTCACGTGGGTCTTCTGGCTAACAACACCGTTGACCATCTCGCAACTGAATCCTCCAGAGGCTGATGCTCCCACTCCATCTCTCCTGTGCTGCAGAAAAATGGTGCGCCAAGCTACTTGCTCACCTACTCATATCATCCTAGTAATGCAGAGAGCGCCACCAGTGTATCAATACAGCATTATGATCACTTCTTTCCTCATCAACACAAGTATCGCCTCAGTGGACTCATGGTTCGTCAAAATAACGTGGTTTGTGCGTGTCTTTGGCTGGGTTGGCGACCAGTTTGGCAGGTAGCTGAGCAAGATGGAGTTCCTCACTTCTCCTCCTGTAGGCTATGTGACGCACCCAACGCCAACACCCTAGAACACTATTGTCTGGAATGTCCACTTATTAGTGACATATTACCCCAAAGACTCAGTACTTGATATATGTAAAGAATTATTGACAGATAATAATTTGCTCGATGAGATCCTCATGCGCCATCCTCACTTTGGTGGATACTGAATAATCAACTGTTTTGTAATATTAACTAAAGATAGGTACAACCTACCCGTGAAATCAAACTAAATTTAATTTGCATTCCATATGAATTCATTTGCATAACCTTTAATATATAGAAATAAACAATATTATTTTTAATATGTACTAAATCTCTGTCTATACTTTATTTTGTATTCCTTTGTAAAACCTTCATTATATACTGCAGAGGTAAACAATATTTTTTTTAAT
>NC_090734.1:77836720-77871720 GCF_036898095.1 Palaemon carinicauda
ACCATTACAATGCATGAGTGTGTGTGAAACACGTGTGATATATGGCTCCCCCGCTTAAAATTACATACATGTGAAATTGGGCGCCCTGCTCTTGAGAGGCATATTGTAGGCAGGTCATCTAGCAGAAGATATGCCGATTTTAGGGGATCAGTGGAGACCCAGTCTTCTTTGCTCCGCATGTTGATTAGGAATGCTTTCAGTGCACAAGGGATCACAAGGAGATTGCCCGTGTAAGGTGGGGGGGGGGGGGGGGTTTGGCAGAGGCTGGATAGTTTATTGCGTAGGAAAATGTATGCTGGCGAGTTCAGATAGTCGCCATGTGTTGCCTACATTTTCCCACAACGTGATGCAGGCACTGCAGATTGTAGGAGGAGGTTGCAGATAAAACAAAAAAGTCAGGAACGACGAACGGGGTCATCAATATATAAGGCCCCAGTTGGGCGATAGCTGAGAGATAAGTCAAATGAAACTAACTTTATTTCAACAGATAGCGATCTTTTATAACAACATTATCAGTGGAAAAAGGTCACAAAAATTCAAACAGATCAATTAAAGAATAGACAGGCTTAAACCGGTTGTGTTAAAAGGAAGGTGTAAAGCGAGATAAACAGTTAAAAGAAATTACTGTTACAATGTACGAGTGTGTGAAACATGCTGGGTACACCATAAAGACGAGCATTGCGATGTGTAGGTCTTTTGGTATGTGCTGCTTTGCTGAGACTTGTAAGTTAGATGGTTAGGAGTGACTTCCCTCCTAGGAAGAGGTAGCAGACAGAATAGAAAAAAAACTACAGGAATGACCAACAGATCACCATATACCATTTCTGTTGCTGAGATGTCCATGGTATCCTTAGGAGTGGTTCTTTGTCCGAGGAGGATGCAGGGATGTAGTAAAAACCAGCTGGAGGTTGTACACTGGCAAATCAAATCTTCTTTGACTTTACAAAGGAAATGCACCCCTAATCCAGTGGCTGCAAGGCTATAAGCAGTAGGTTGATGCCAAGAAGATTCCCAAATGATGTCCACAATTGATAGGTGAAAGATGAACCCTATCAGAAGTAATATGCTCGGGTATACCGAATCTAGCTATCCAAGTGTAAAGTAAGGAAGTAGTACATGAGGTGGATTTTGCATATTACATGATGATAGCTTTAGGTTAATGAGAGGGCTGATAGAAGACTATGGAAAGATAAAATTTTTCGTGTGACATAGGTAGAGGACATATCAAATCAACAACGCTTAAGCTGATGAAAAGTGTCCTTAAATTTAATTGTGTGTTAATGCACCTTCAAAATTTACACAAAAATACAGGTGCACTCTTAGTCCTTGTCATATTTAGTAATGCCTAGCCATATGAACTTCAACTTCAGAAGCTTTGTAGTAGACTGGTGCATGAAGTGGTAGAGGCCATGGATCAACTGAAACACAGGACGGAGTATGGAGGCAGGTATCACAAAAGAGGGTGGTGTTTGAGTTATGAAGGGCAACATCTTCCCAGTGGAGATTTGGCATTCAGTGTCCTTTTGTAGGGTTTTTGCTAAGGCCTTGTAACTCATTCATCTATTCCTAGGTGGATTGCAGTGTGCTTCAGGAAAGGAAATCTGCAACAGGATTCAGGTAGACAGGGATGTATGGAAGGGTGTATTTATATTTATTATATTTAGAAATGGCAGAGTGATGTTGGAGTTTATGGGTGGACCAGGTGTCAGACTACTAAGTGGGTGTCTGTACAATACAAGGGTATATGGTCTATGTAATTGAGAAAGGACGTGCTGTTTAAGAAATGACAAAAGTGACGGACAGCCAAATACACTACTGTTAGTTCGTGGTTGAACGTAGGGTAGCTTGACTCCAATTTTGAAAGTTTCCTACTGAAGAAGGCCAATGGTCTAGATCTATTGATCTTTTGTTCCAGTACTATCCCTAAAGGGACATAACTGGCATCGTAGGAGAGTAGGAGGGGCACATCTGACACGGGAAAGTGGAGAGAAATAGCAGTTGATAAGGCTTTCATTATATTCAAGAAGGCAGCCTCCTGGAAGGGGCTCAACTTCAGATTATTTAGATTGCTCTTGATATACTTATAGAGGGTAACTTGAGTGATGGGGAGGGCTGCCAACGATGGATATAGTAATTCATCATGCCAAAGAACTCTTGAAGTACTCTGATGATCGAGGGTCTGGGAAATTCTG
This sequence comes from Palaemon carinicauda, assembly GCF_036898095.1. Taxonomy (NCBI): domain Eukaryota; kingdom Metazoa; phylum Arthropoda; class Malacostraca; order Decapoda; family Palaemonidae; genus Palaemon; species Palaemon carinicauda. The sequence continues at coordinate 77,838,913 of NC_090734.1, forward strand.
CACTGATGATACCTTTTCTGGAAGGAGTTGACCCAAGAATGTCCCTTCCTTGGCCTTTAAGGTACCTTTATATGTCATCTGCTTAACATACACAGAAGGGAAGGTACTGTATGAGGCTGTCAAGGAGTCGTTGAATGTGGCCCCTTCATTACAAAGACCAAAGAAGGAGTAATTCAAAGCATTTGTGCCAAATGGGGATGGAGATGGTGTTATTGGTTCATGGGCACCTGGTAATATCCGTTCAGTAGATAGAGGATCGTAATCACTTTAGTACTGTTTAGGTAGGGGGTGATACCAGTGATGTTGGGAATGGGATAGTGGTCTAGTTCTATGCACATGTTAAAAAGTCTATAATTATCAAAATGGCTCAGGGATCCATCCATCTAATACTGTGTTGGGTAAATGTGTGTTTAGCAACAGTCGAATGGTTTCTGTATCTTGCAAACACTGGCGGCTCTGTTATAGGAAAAAGGTGATGAAGGTGGTGTTTGGCACAAACCATGGCCATATAGTGTAGTCCTTTTGGAGAACGTTATTAAATAAAGTGAGATGGTCGTAGACAACTGTAGGCGTGTTGGTGTAGAGAGAGAAGTTGGAGGAAGCATGTGATAAAGGTGTGAACAAGTTAGACCGGACGTTGACTAAGCGTGGCAGTACAACGTCAACCAGGAGATGGAAATGGGAGAGGATATCTATATTTATGAGTGGCAGTGTAATGTTGGCGATAATGAAACCCTACAAATACTGGGAACATTAGACAAGTGTCAGCACCTCATAACTGTGAGTTGAGATATCAGATTTATTAGAGGACATCAGGTGGATATCAGCAAGCATAGAATGACAGGGTTGTGCTCATAAGAGGAAATGGGGTAGAAGGGAATGACCGGCACCAGTATATACCAGAATGCACACAATAGATCGAGAACCATACAAAATGAAGAGATTTGTTAATGGGGAGCCCAAAACCATAGGTGATGGCCTGCTTTCATGTTTTTGATCAATTACATTCAGTAGAATATTTCTTAGCAGTATTATTATTATTATTATTATTATTATTATTATTATTATTATTATTATTATTATTATTAGCCAAGCTACAACCCTAGTTGGAAAAGCAAGATGCTATAAGCCCAAGGGCTCCAATAAGGAAAAATATTCCAGTGAGGAAAGGAAAAAAGGAAATAAATAAATGATGATAATAAATTAACAATAAATCATTCTAAAAACAGTGTCAACGTCAAAACAGATATGTCCTACATAAACCCGATTAGGAAGATCATTCTACAACTTGGTAACAGCTGGAATAAAATTTCTAGAATACTGTGTAGTATTGAGCTTCATGATGGAGAAGGCCTGGCTATTAGAATTAACTGTCTGCCTAGTATTATGAACAGGATATAATTGCCCAGGGAGATCTGAATGTAAAGGATGGACAGAGTTATGAAAAATCTTATACAACATGCATAGTGAACTACTTGTACGACGGTGCCAAAGATTAATATCTATATCAGGAATAAGAAATTTAATAGACCGTAAGTTACTGTCCAACAAATTAATATGAGAATCAGCAGCTGAACATCAGACAGGAGAACAATACTCAAAACAAGGTAGAATGAAAGAATTAAAACAATTCTTCAGAATAGATTGATCACCAAAAATCTTGTAAGACTTTCTTATTAAGCCAGTTTTTTGTTCAATTGAAGAAGACATAGACCTAATGTGTTTCTCAAAAGTAAATTTGCTGTCGAGAATCCCACCTAAATTTTAAAAGAGTCATGCAAATTTAAAGAAACATTATCAATTCTGAGATCCGGATGCTGAGGAGCCACCGTCCTTGACCTACTTACAATCATACTTTGAGTTTTGTTAGGATTTAACTTCATATCCCATAATTTGCAACATGCACTAATTTTAGCTAAGTCTCTATTAAGGGATTCACCAACCTCAGATATACACTCCGGGGATGGAATTGATGCAAAGAGAGTAGCATCATCTGCATATGCAAGAAGCTTGTTTTCTAGGCCAAACCACATGTCATGTGTATATAGTATGGAAGGTAATGGGCCAAGAACACTATCCTGTGGAACACCGGATATCACATTCCTATACTCACTATGGTGCCCATCAACAACAACTCTTTGAGATCTATTACTTAAAAAAAAAACAATGATAATGCTAAGAAACGACCCAACCACTCCCAACTGTTTGAGTTTGAAAATAAGGGCCTCATGAATAACACGGTCAAAGGCAGCACTAAAATCAAGGCCAATCATATGAACTTCCTGACCACAATCAAGGGATTTCTGTACAGCATTGGAGATTGTAAAAAGGGCATCGCATGCTCCAAGGCCTTTACGAAAACCAAATTGCAAACTAGGGAATAGATGATTACCTTCAGCAAACCTATCAAGACGTTTTGCCAGAAGACATTAAAAAACTTTAGATAATATGGAAGTTATGGAAATTGGGCGGTAATCAGTGGGACTTGAGCTACCACAAACACATTTACATAAAGGAGTAACATTACCAATTCTCCAATAAGTGCTAAAAGCTCCTCTTCTTGCTAACTTGCGCAAAATAACAGATAACTTTGGAGCTAAGAAATATAGCCTTGAAGATGTAGTGATAGTACCATAACTGAGGGATAGGAGCTTCATTCAGTGGCTTTTGGCAGTGTTGGTTTTTGGGGCTGGCGTGAGCCCACATAAGTCGGTGAGGGACAGCTTTATTGATCCTTAGGCATATCACAAGGTGGGTGTTTATATCCTACAGCATTCTCCTCAGCTTCAGTCAGTGCTGAATGGCTTTCATCATCAGAAGTTGTGATTTTGATGGAGTTCTTGACCTTGGGGAAATGATTGTCCATAAAAGCGTTGACACTAGTCATCAGATCGCTCATGGAGAACATGCCTACATCGTGAAGGATAGCTCACACAGGTTCCGGCAGGCATATCCACAGGCAAGAAGTAGGTTCATTTCACGACAAGAACAATCTGTAGCAGGGTAAGGGCGAGCTATGCTGATCATTTCTCTGATCCCCCAACAGGTGTTGAGAGAGCTGAAAAAGCTATGCTACACAGGTGGCTAGCGACAGTTAGTCCTACTCAAGTAGGTATGATATTAGAGAACTAAACTGTACCAGGGCTTCTCTTTGCTCATAAAACCAATCAGAGATTTCTGGGATTATTTTGTTGGGGATTGCAGTGATATGTAGCCAGTTTAACATTTTGAGCCGATTATGTCCCTCTTGAGAAACTGAACCTTGGCATGCTAAAGCCAGGCAAACACACCTCTACTGGTTAAAGGCAGGAGTTTCACTGTAGCAGCATGGAGAGATGATTCCGGGTTAGTGGTAGACATTGTCAATGGATACAGCAGAAGAAGTGGTTAGCCAAGAGGAAAGCTGGGTGTTCGAGGCACTCAGGAGCTCAACAATGTGACCTTCCTGGGAGAAGTATGAACAAAAGGCGAGCTCTTGGTTAACTATCTTTATATAGTGAAAAACAAAGTTACTTATATGTATAATACCTAAAATGGTCACAAAATGGTGACAATTGCATGTGTGACTTTAATGTCTTTTGTCGTTTAGGCTGACTGTTGCTTGCACATTGAAAGCCATTACAATTAGAATGGTACTTATGGTTGACAATATAGCAAAGGTTGAAATTATCGTTTGCTGCATTCAATGACTTTTGTCATACATGTTGATTGGAATCCGATGGTGGTTGGTATGTACGTTGCATGGAAGAAAGAGTGAAAGAGTATTCTTCTTTCTTTGTATGTGAATTTCTTGATACATGGACATTATGATAACATTTAGTTTCTGATCGGCAATTCTTCTCTCTCTCTCTCTCTCTCTCTCTCTCTCTCTCTCTCTCTCTCTCTCTCTCTCTCTCTCATGTTGCTATTTATGCGTGTAAATTTGTTTTTTCTCATTTGATTACTTGTTAAAATTATGATAGGAAGGACGAATGTATTTCATTGAGTAAGTTCAGTATCTGAAGATATGTTTCAAGTTATGAAATCAAGACTTTATATGGAAAAAAAAATTACGTGGACAAGAATCTGTAATGAAAAAAATCAGAAGTTGGAGCAAAAACTGATAAAATAAAATACTTTGTGATCCATTATAACATGTGTAACAAATTCGCAAAATGGATACTTTTCATTTGCAAATTGTCAGAAAACAAATGATTTTACTTCAAAGGCTAGAGTCCTGTAATTATTAGCATTCTGCTACACAATTGTGTTAATTGATATTCTGTTATTTTGTGAATGGGAACTGCTTAACTGAAACTATACTTTTCAAATGCGTTCACTAATTAGGCTTTATCCATATAAGATCAAACTCTTATCTCCTTAATCTTAGATTGGGTTGTAGAGAGAGAAGTTCTAAAACTCTTATCTAAACAACTAAACACTTTGACATAAGGGACCTTTACCCTGTAACACAGCTTTATTCAATGTTTAAGTTAAGAGATTCATGAACCATTCACAATGAATGAAGCTGAGTGAAATAGGAAAAAGTTTTTACATGAATTCATACATTTCAAATAAGAGGAGCCATCTTTTGCTACATTATAGGGACCTCTTTAAGATTCAACTGATATTCATTTGGGAAAATCCCATGAATGATGTCGCTGTGTCTAGCAATGAAAGAAAACAATTGAACGTCGAAATTTTTTAATCATTTCGAGATTTGATAGTTTATCTTGAATTAAAATAATCTAATATTGAAGTTATTATCAAAGAATCTGCAGTGAATTTTGGATGCCCTATTTGTGGCATGAGAATGACATGTTACTTTAAATTAGTTGAAAAAAAAAAAATTTCCTGAAGAATTGTATTATTTTCTTTTTCACTATTTTGTTGTTCTTAGTATATGGCCCGTACTGTAGACAAATTTACATCCTCCGCTTTAAAAGGGCAACATTATAATTCATTGTGGGCGAGTTTGTCAAACCAATAAAGGATAAGAGTGGGAAAACCCCAGTGACAGTAATAAGAGGTTTTCTTTTGCCGAAGAAAACTTGCATTAGCTAACTAATTCAAATGATATTTAAGTCAAAGTCTGAGTTTAATAGCAATCAATGTAACATGGATATATGATTATAGATAGACACGACAACAAGGGAACAGGAACTTCAGATCAAACTGCTAAAATATCAATATGACAAATAAAATGAAAAACAACAAAAGATGGCAAACACACCGAGTGGAAGTCCAAAACCAAATGTATTCCATGCATGTCAAAAAAGAAAAAAAAATACATACTAAAAGTAAAAGTAAAAGAATTTAAATTTACAGAAAATTTTAACAAAGGAAAGGAAAGACTTGGTAAACTTGAAGGTATCCCCTGATGATTTAGCAAGCAACTTCTGCCTTCTGGTATATATTTGTGAAGAAACTCTAAAAAAAAAAAAAAAACCTCTCCTCATGATGAGGGTACGATGAAAATCATTGGATGTTTACTGATTTCACCATACACACATATTTTATAAAGGGATATATGACATTGTTTTCATTCTGCAGGCTCTTTTATTATGAATATTTTCATAAAGTTAACGATTTCTGATATATATATATATATATATATATATATATATATATATATATATATATATATATATATATATATATATATATATATATATATATATATATATATATATATTATTTTTTTTTTGGCAAATTTACTTATATGCATAGTATTTCACTGAGGACTACAGTAAATGATCTATGAAACCTATATATCTAAAAAAAGAATAGTATGGAAATTGAGTTTTTGTTTAGATATCTTTTGTACTTAAGAAATTTAATTATTTCAAACGAAACTGTGCGAGCTGACAAACAAATATTTCTGGACTACTTCTATTAGTAACATTAAACTCTAGATTTCATATTAGCTCATCGCAAAACTAGTTATAGGGCCAATAGCTATACAGGGAAGAAAACTGATTGACTGGTCCCGGAGATATACTTCGTCGAATTTTAGATCTTATTTTATTGACATTTTATTTTTTGAAATTGTGGACATAAATAACCATTGTTTCTTAATTTAGGTTTCATCTATTTGAAAGGACACGATTATAGAAACAGACTTCGTTTGAATGGCTCTCCAGGTAATAAACAATTTTTGTGGATGTTTTGTCATTTTTCATTCAAGATACTATTTATTAGCTTCATTCATATTGCTAGACTATGTTTATAAATGAAAATGTACCTTATTTTCTGCGATTTTCTCGGAAACTTGCTATGCTCTTGATCTTATGAACTCATAACAATCTAACTTTTATTAAATGAAATCAGATGAAAAGATTTTTTTTAACCCCATTATGCACGATAAGAAATGAAATTAATGTTAGTCATGCCGTTGTATTTTCTAATTAAAGTGTTTTCCCCGTCTACAGTAGATGACGTCCCTGAAATGTTGTTAGCAAAATTTTGTAAAATTATGTAGTTATTTTCAATGTTCTTTTATATTGTCAAGGTAGGGAGAAGGATACAGTAGGAATGATATTAAAATCGAGATTATGAAGAATAGCATAGTCAATACCAATGGAGGATATGGGGACATTTAAAGAATTCTAAGAAAGAGAAAATGAAGGTATATATCTTGACATGAAAACGCAAAAGATATCATATGGAAATAAGATTAATCTCGGATCCAAAAATTATCTCGAATCAGCTGTGGAAGTAGATAATTTTTCAAGGAAATATATTGGATAGTTGGAAGCTGGGAGCACAGTAAATAGAAAAAGGAAGAGAAAAAGAACTGAGCAATTCTCAAACTGGAACTTACTAAAAATATACTATAAAAGTAGTGAATAAAAAAAGAAATACGTTATGGGTTATGGAAATAAGAATCCAAAATAAATCATTAAGATATTTTAAAGGAAGTTATTATAAATCGTGGAAGAATTGAAGCAACAGAAGTTATATGCAAGAAAAAGTAGCTTTTCTGATTGATGATAAAAAGAATGATATGTGTTTTTAAAAGAGTAGAGCAAGTGAGTTTAGCCTACTTGTATAGAATACAGTAAAACTTCTGCAGGAGATCCGCCCATTAGATAGATGTGCTGCAAAGGAAAGTCGCCGGAGAGGAGCCGAGATAGTGCCAAAGACAGTTTAAGTTGCCTGATTGCATAGTTGATTCAACCATCCAATGATATTAGGAAATTCAATGACGATTAAACTGTAATGTAAAGGAAAAACAAATAGATATAAGCATCAACAGGGATACTGTTCATTTTAAGAAAATGATAGTTTAGAAAAGAAATGTTAAAAGTTTTATTAGCTAGATTAACGTATACTGTACATCGAGGGGGAAAAATCCTTTAACACCTTGGGTCGACATACTATATATTACATCCATCCACGTTCTCAGTGTCTGTCATTAAAACATGACACCTTAACTCATCATCTAATCATATGTGGTTAAGAAGTTTTAGTTTTTGCCTCTCTACTCACTTTTTTTTCACTATCACTATGTCTGTTTACTGCATTTCATCTTGTCACTCCTATATTTTCTTTCCTTTCCTACCAATTTCCCACATTATCATTACAACACGTGAAAACATTGAAGTGGCACTTTGACAAGGAAGTAAATGGTACAAGTAGAAGAACAAGATCGAATGGAGGAAGCAGGAATGAAGGTGTAGTATATGGTTTAAACATGAGTGCCGCCATGGACCAAAGGAACGCCACAAAGTCCCCTAGGTAAGGCCTACACTGAGCACTTCACGAACTGCATAGGTAGTAGTATGCCCCCACCAAATATGTCTTCCCAAATTATACCTCCTTTTTCTCCTCACTATTCTTGTCGAGCAACTTATATTTCAACCTCTTTTTCTGTACCAGGTCTGCACCTGCAAACAGATATTTATCGCTGTTCTTTATGAAAGTTTTCATTTCATTGTCTCAATAATCACCATCTTTATTGTTCTTGTTAGCTCACTAATACATCAAACCCTCATACTGACTCTGACCTTATCTGAAGGACGAAAACCACCAGGTGGTTTCTTCCTGAGGGGACCGAAATATTCAGTTACATATCATCCTTTCATCTGACATGCAATAGTCTGCTACCTATTAGGTCTATAACTCGATGATTTTGTCCACTGATGTATAATATGTTTACTTGTAAAGTTAGCTAAACCACCGCTATTGCCCAAAATATATTTCAAATATAATACTAACGAGAATACAGACAAAAGGGTTGTATATTTATTGACATTCATCATTGGAACAAATCTCATTAAAAGTGTATTATTTTTACAAATGTACTTTCGAGAATCACTAATAAGGGAGTAATGGAATGAAAAATAATTAAATTTCTTTGACCATATTCTTCTAGGCTAATCAGTATGCGAATCATCTAATTCCAATATGAATAGGACAAATTATACCTCAGCAATAGCAAACATATTTTCAAAAAAAATATTAGAGGTATTAAAGTGAACATCATCCAGTTTTTCATTATAATAGGGTTAACATAAATCTTCTCTGGGTATATTCACAATTAAATATACTGCGGCATAAGCAATAAATGTAATAATGCTAGCGCAATGAAATTAGATGACAAAATTAGGTATACCAAATCTCTGTCATACGATATAGCACTACACTTTTATTACATGTGCATGGCAGGCTAAATTTGTTTCCCAATACTGTTATTAACAACCTCGGATTACCTCCCTCCATAATAATAGTAACGTCGTATTTCATAACAGGGTAATTAGAAATAAATGTGTTTCCAATCAATAGAAAATATAGTTGATCATTACTACTGCATAAGCTTACTCTTTTGTGAGGCACAGATTATGGAAAGATATATCAGAGGAAATATGTTTGCAACTTATTAAAATTTTGCAGAATATATAGAATTACGTCGTTAATTTCATTGTATTATTCATTCAAGTCAGTAAATGTAAATTTTCGTTATTTCTAAGAATTAACTTTTCATTTCCCGAATTTTTATTACAAAGTCTTACCTAATGTGTTTTAGAGTGTTATGTGACCATACGAGATATGAACAAGGGCTTATGTAATATACTTTTGTATTTCTATAAGGTATTGCGTCATGTTTGAGAGAAAATACGCAATTCGTTTATCTGCCAAGTGCTGTGGAAGATTCCGAAATACCTGGTGAGAGATGTTATCTTTTTTTTTTTTTCGGGGACAAAGGCTGGGTGGAGCTAGCTGACAGAGAGTCGTCTCGCTGAGCATCCGTATGCGCGGGAGTTGCCTGAAATCCAGGATTCGTCTCTTGACATTTTTTAACTAGTTAATAACTCTGATGCCTTTACGCCAGACTCCCCCACTCTTCCAGATCTCTCTCAGACCTGGAATATTCTGCTAAAGAGCTCTTTTGTTAAAGAGGAGCCAATTCCCGAAATGGTCAGAAAAGACCTGGTGTCTATGGTAGATGGTCAACTACCTCTGCTACGACCTTGAGTAAGTTTGAATTCTCAGAGGATTCCCAACCTAAAGGACACAAATATGTAAATGCATTTTCTCCATTAGGTTTATTAAAGAAATAGAAAGCTACTGATCTATCATATTGCTTATTCCTCTAAATTAAATCTCTCACTCATCTCATGGGGACCTTATTGCAGATAGTTCTTTATATTCACAAATAGCTGGAGAGAGCCCAGCACTCTCTCCTGTTTGCGTCTTGATATCCGTTTGGATTTCAATAGTCTCTTGACAGATCGTGCTATTTCTTTCCTCTTCTTCCTAGGAATGGAAAGTTGATGTGACTTCAAATTCCAGTTGATTCCCAACCACTGAAATTTTTGAGATGGAGATAGTCGAGACTTTTTTATGTTGATCTTGAATCCCAGATGTTCCAGGAACTGGATCACTATCTTAGAGGCTTGCATGCATTCTGTCCTGGATGCTGCCCACACAAGCCAGTCGTCCAAGTAGGCCACTACTTGGACCCCCTTTAGGCGTAATTGATGGACGGCTGCGTTCGCAAGCTCCGTGAAAATCCTTGGGGCTATGTTTAGCCCGGATGGTATGGTTCCGAAGGCATAAAGTCTTCTTTGTAACTTGAACCCTAGGTAGGAGGAGAGGTGACAATTAACTGGAACGTGCCAATAAGCGTCTGACAAGTCTATAGAGATGGTGTATGCCCTTTTTTGGGCAGTAGGGCCCATATGTGTTGAAGTGTGAGCATTCTGAACTTGTAGTTTACTATGAACTTGTTGAGTGGCGACAAGTCAAGAATGACTCTGAGTTTTCTGAGTCTTTCTTTGGAACACAAAACAGCTTTCCTTGGGACTTGATGGACTTTACTTTTCGGATTACTCTTATCTCTAAGAGTTCTCGGACATATGCTTCCAGAACGGGGGTAGAGTGTTGGGAGAACTGAGGAAATGGAGGTGGAGGACTGTTCCAGCTCCAACCGAGTCCATTCTTTATTAGGCTGTAGGCCCAGAGATCAAAGGTCCAACGATCCCTAAATAGATGTAGTCTCCCTCCTACTGGAAGCATCTCACTTCTGCTGTTGTGGATCTGAGGCCTTGCCTCCTTGACCACGTCCTCCCCTGAATCCCCTTCCCCTTGAAGGGCGTCTAGAAGAACCTCTGGCTGTTCCTCTAGTTTTTGAATGAAAGGAAGAAGTCTGCCTTTCAAAAGCTGGGTTAAAAACTGGAGACTGTGTCGCCACTTGTTGAGGTACCAACTGGTACGTGGTTGGAGGTTGTGCCACTATCTGAGGCACCGCAGTCGCAGGAAGTTGCTGTTGTTGCTGTCGGTAGGATTAGCCGGCCGAGAGGATAGCCTAGGTCTTTTTGTCTTTTTCTTGGGTTGGGGACCCTCATCCGGAGAAGACTCTTGCTTAAGGTTTAAGCCCCACTTTTGGAGAAGGTTCCTATTCTCCGTGGCAGCTTTGTCTACTACCTCTTTAACTACTTCGTTGGGAAAGAGGTCTTTACCCCACATGCAAGAGGAGATCAGTTTCTTCGGTTCGTGCCTCACTGCAGCCGAGGGGAACACAAACTCTCTACAGGCTCTCCTAGCTTTAATAAAGCTATAGAAATCCTTCGTAACTGTGGCAAGATGGGTTTTGGCCACTACCATGAACATGTCCTGTTTCTTGGGGTCACTTGCCATCGTTTCTAACGTCGTTTGCAACGACATCGATGCCGCAAGTCTTTCTTTCGTTTCTTGCTCTCTGCACAAGAGAAACTCCGACAGCTTTGTAAGTTCCTCACCAATCTGACGTTCGGCAATATCAGCTTCCAACTTCCCAACTGAGAAGGTAAGGTGAACGTCTTTCCAGTCTTTTTGATCCAATGGTAAGGTCAGGGATAACGGCTTGTATTCCTACAGGGAGGGGCATGGTTTCCCTGGCTCCGCCGCCTTCAAGGTTGCTTTATATCCCTTTTCCATGAAGGGAAAGGGTCTGTTTGGAGAGGCCACAAAGGAAGGAAGCTTCTTACTCAAAGCTGGCACCTTTGAGTTCGTGAAGCCCCTCTCTTTCATCGAGCTCGCTAGTAATGCCTGTGCTTTACTATGGTCAAGGACTATGTCCTCCTTCAGCTCTGTTTCCTCCTTTGAGGGTGGCTCCTTCCTAAGACAGACATAGCAGTCCGGGTAAGAGTCTTTGTTGGGCCAAAATTTCACATCTTCCAGGGGAATTGAGCCCAACTTCTCCGATATATCAATCTTCCCGGTTGTCATTGGCATGTGTTCGGCATATCTCCAAGGATTGGTATCCGAGCACAAAGGAAGATCCTTCACGTTGAGTCGCTTCTGGGGCCCACGTGATGCTGCGAGTCTGCGTATCTCCAGTTTCATCGCAGCTTCCTTTTCATCATTCTTCTTTTGTATTTGTTGAATCATTTCAACAATGGAAGAAAGAGTCCTTCCCAGATCATCTGGGATAGCAGACGATGTAGAGGGAACAGGTTCTGGGGCCGTAACCGTTGTAACCGACACCTCGTCGATTTCTTCCTCTTCTATTTCTGGAGCCTGGGTCAGCTCCTCCTCCTGACCTTCTCACAGAATTTCCTTCTCTGTATAATTCGACACCTCTGATATCCTATCGTCCTATTGGATGTCTTAAAGGGCGTCCGAGACTTCAGAATCTACCGGATTCTAGACGGTTAGTATCTCCTCATGAGGCTGAGAGATGACTGCATCAGCCGATGCCTTAGGGAAAAGGTAGGCCATCATCTTCTCATTTGGAAGGTAGAGGCCTGAAGTGTTTTTCTGAAAACCCCTCACCCAGGTTCGCAACTTTTCCCTAGCAGCATCCCTTGACTCCTCCGACTTAGGGGTGTCAAATGCCTCGGTAATCAGGTGGGAACATATAGTACATACCTGAGGGTTATACCGGAGATCACCTTTGGAGACTGCGCATGCTGCGTGCCTCCTGCATAACTCATGTCCACAGAAGTTCTTACTGTGTACATTGCAGAACATACTCCCGCACTTCGGATGGTCCTCCTGTAAAGAGAAGAGAATCCATGAGTATCAAGTGAAAGCTTTTCACTTATTATTAGTACATGTAGCTTATACAGTAAAGCTAGAAAGGAAAGAAGGAAAGACACATACTTGTATTTTCTGCCCAGCCAATTGCTGTAACCTCCCAAGATATTAAAACTAAGGCTAATTCTATTCTAGGATACCTTATAAGTTTCCCTAAGCGGAAAGTTAAGGTGTAACTCACACCTTGAAATAAAGTTTTAATATACGGGATAGAATGAATACAGGAAGAAGTCACTTTCAATATACTGTACGGTCTCAACAAAAGGCTGTAAAAAATAACATTAAGTATGTTGGAAGAACTTTAGTGTTACAACAAACTCTATACTGTAGTTATATCGATGCAGTGTGTACTATACCATAAATATAGTAACTACTGTACATCGCATGCTGTCGTGCGCGTGCCGGCATTCACCCTTATATAGTTCAAAGGTATGCTACCTTTAACTAGTGGGCGGCAGAAACACTGGTTCGCAAATGTGTGCCAGCCGGCAATCACTGCCGGTCGGCAACTGAAAACACTAGCACCCGGCTGCCGGCCGCTAATCATAGTGGCCAGCAGATCTCGGGATGTGTTTCTACTGCCGGCCGGCAAAGGTAGCAATACCCATGCCGGCCGGCAGTGACTACGGACCAGAAAAACTCCACCTACCCGGCTACCGGCCGCTAAGCCGGCAACCGGGGCAGGGGCACAATACACTAACAAGAGAAACAGTATGGATGTAAGGTTATAAGGCGGCCTTGCCGTACAACCTTCCACCAAGAAAGAGTGAACATATGGAAGGGGAGAATGTAGCATTCAGGCTTCCTAATATCCAAAGCCTGTCGGGTTCTACCAGCAGACATGAAAGGGAGACCAAGGGAGGTCTGGGGTTCACTCTGTAGAAGAAAAAGGGTCCCACATCCTAATCTACACTAGGTATAGATGTAGGACTGCGGCCAAGAGATGTGATGGCTAGGCCATCACTAAGAAGGGGGGAAAAGGATAATGGTCCTGTAAACTTTGCTCTAGTATGAGACATACTCAGCGGTTAAGAAAGCTCATCCTAACCTAGGGTTTGTCTATTAGAGAGGAAGGTTGGCAATACTTGCCACCTTCCTCCACACCAGAACAAACTTTGGTGTTGTTATTTCGCCAGGCAACGGAGAAAAACTCATTCTCCAGCCCGAAAATAACAACACAGGACAGTCTGCTAGACCACTAGTAGAGGAATCATCTCGTACAGACTCCTTCAGATGTGGGCTAGGGAAGCAAAGCCTCCTGTGTCTGCACCTAACCTAGAAAAGGAATCTCATTCTCTAAATACTCTGATGTTCTGCCCCAACCCCAAAAACCAGTCACTCTGGTTACAGGGTTAGGACAGACATATCCTAGTATAGTTATACCTTAATAGTATTCAAATAGAACCACTAGGACTAAGCCTAAGGCTTACTCAGAGGGAGAAAGGATTAGACTTAGTCTCCAGAGGAGAAAAGAACAACCGGGGATGTGTGCGAAAGTATACTGAAGGCCCATAGGCTACTAGCCTAGGCGTGGTGAGAATCGATTACCTAAATCACCGAAATTCTCTTGTATACAACTTGGCGAAGAAAATTAAACAATATCTTACATTGTATAAAATTTTTGCTTATAGCTTCAATAAAATAACACTCAGAAAACTTATATCACGCATGAAAGTACTAGGGCCAGACGCCTAGGCCTACTAGGCCGAAACTGAAAACTAACATCATCATATAAGAATTCCTAAAGGAGCTAAATAGCTAGATTTATTAAAGCATAATAACCGGGAACGTCGCTCTGGCTAGCTAAATGACTCATGCATAGCGAGCGACAGCATCCAGGATGCCTCCGGTAGGCAACAGCTCTTGTTTACGTTAATATCTCTTTTGATTTAATTCAAAACGACAAGAGCTTATATTTATACAAAGTAAAGATAATACTCAACTTTCGAGAGGCCGAAGAGGCCGGAGAAAGCATCATAATGCTGAATTATATCCAAAATTACGAGAGATCACAAAGGAAAACACTGAGTAGTTGAGCTACATGAAAAGGAATGAAGATGGCGCTGCCGTCATTGTCATATACACACTTGAAATGGGATAGGAGAGATACCTTATGAACGTCTCTCCTTTTATTCTCGTTTTTAGATTCTTGCCACTGTAACCCCTCGAAGCGTTAATAGTGTTCGGGGTGAAGATAGCTATGTGGCGTGTCAAGAATACGTCCTCTGATATTATGCGATATCCCTGTTAGATTTATTTAGGGATATTCGCTCCAAGAGTTAGAATTCTGGATACCTTAAGGTAAAATTCTCTGGGAATCTCACTGTAGTCAAATATACCCTAGGAAGCTACCCTTTAGGAACTTCCATCAGGATGACATGGCCTGAGCCCCCCCCCACAAAAAAAAAAAAAAATATATATATATATATATATATATATATATATATATATATATATATATATATATATATATATATATATATATATATATATATACAGTATGTATATATATATATATATATATATATATATATATATATATATATATATATATATATATATATATATATATATATATATATATATATATATATATATATATATATATATATATATATATATATATATATATATATATATATATATATATATAAAGGAGTTGGAAAGGAGTTTGAGAAGGAGACCCAATCTCTCCAAAATTATTCACAACATTTTTGAAAGAAGTTTTTAAGAAATTATATTGGGAAAATGTACCAATTAAGATCATTGGGAGATACATTAACAACTTGAGAAGGGCAAATGACATAGTGTGACTAGTGAATCATTGGAGGAACTACAAAATATGAAATAAAATTCGAATTATTAAGATGAAAATGAATATGAATGAAACAGATAATGTCCAGTGAAAATTCAGAGACAAGTAATAATTATGGACGAGACTGTTAATGAATATGCGTACTTAGGACAGGCAGTAAGTGTTTCCCCTGGACAAGAGGCCGAAATTAAAAGAATGATAAGCATGGGATGGAGAGCATTTTGTAAACAAAAGGACATTATGAAATATGGATACAAGAACATGTTAAAGTAGAGAATATTTGTAAGAAAAAAAGAAATGGACATAGGCAGGATATTAATGCGAATGATAGACAATATATGGTAATTAGAAATAATAGAATCGGTTCTTAAAGATATTAAAAGAAGCAGAGGAAGGAAGAGAAGACGATGGATTGACGAAGTAAGGAAGTTTGCGGGCTTTGACTGGCACAGAAAGACTATAAACAGACGCAAGTGGGAGGACATTTCTGAGACTTTTAATCTGCAATGGAGTAGTAACGGGTGATGATGATGATGAAGAAGTATCACGAAACTATTCACTACTTAATCTTATATTTCCTCTATTCATTCTTATCTGGGCATCACTCTTCCCTGTCATTTTTACGCACACAAACACACACACACATATGTATATATATATATATATATATATATATATATATATATATATATATATATATATATATATATATATATATATATATATATATATATATACATATATATATATATATATATATATATATATATATATATATATATATATATATATATATATATATATATATATATATATATATATATATATATATATGTATATATATATATATATATATATATATATATATATATATATATATATATATATATATATATATATATATATATCTGTGTGTGTGTGTGTATACATCTGTGCGTGTATGTGCTCGATTGGTTGTGTATTAGTGTATGCAATTCATAAATTACAGTAAGGCTATCTCAGTTTCATGCTTGTTGGTCTGAGCTTTCAGAATAACTGGCTTTTGCTAGAGTTGTTTTTGGCATTTTTTGGAATCTGTTGGCTTACAAGTTGAAGCTTTATTAGTTCCCCCACTCCCCAATTCAACATATGCTATTCGGCGCTCACAGTGTGGAAGTTTTAATCAGCTCTTCTATAGTATCTGCCTACATCCTTAACCAGTATTCTTACTCGCAGCAAACGTCATCTCTATCTCACGCATGTATAATATATGCTTGAGAGAGAGAGAGAGAGAGAGAGAGAGAGAGAGAGAGAGAGAGAGAGAGAGAGAGAGAAAATGCCTTATGGCAAACCGAGATGTAGTCTACAATGTATTTATTTTTTACGTTCACAAATACGCATTGAATAAGAATGAAACTATTGAATATCGAAGTTTCTGTGTATAACTGCTGATAAACACTAGATATGAAGATGAATACAGAAATTGGACATAATTAACTTGATATCACAACTGGACTGAAACTTCTAATAGCATAAGCTTCTTACATTTCACATATCAGGCATACTGGGCTCCAGATATAGCGCCACACTTTGGATGCATTTCGTCTTTCACATAATTACCAGATTTGTGAAGCCAAATATCAGTTGCAGATTCACTTAAATCTTTAGACTCTTAACGTACAATACCTCCTTCAATAGCACTCTAAATTTCCGTCCCGTCATCGTAATACCAACACTTCCTTCACAATGCTCATTAAATATAAGAAGGAAAAATGATAGTATTGTTTTTGCTTTCATTACTATCAATAAAAATTATTCCTTGTCCATCAGTATCATTTTCTTTTTTTATTCTTCGGTTAATTCTGCATCAGTGCTTACTCATAATGCTAAGTTACCTTGCATCGCAATAATTTTCAATGGTGTATATTCCATCACTATCATTTTAATTAATGCATCATTTTAATTTCTTAAATGAGACAGTCATCTGCGCTCCTTATTTCAGGTTTGAAACGGGAGGCCGTTCTTATGGTAAGAGGAACGGCTTTCTATATTAGGACTGAGTACCCTACTTCTCACAAGTTCTGCTATGAATGTGGATGTCATGAAATTCTGGTCATGAAAGTAAGTTTGTGGACGGCACAAAAGCTTTTACTTGTGTCCTTTCTATCTGAATTCAGACTTGGAGGATTCTATCTTCGATTTTTATCTTACCATTGATAGAGAGGTTTAATTTGTGCTTTGTGATTTCATTGCTCAAGAGCTTTGGACTTTACCTTTTACTTAGGCTGTGAGGAATTCATAAGTGACTGATTGCACCTAGTATACTGTATACTGACTCTGTGGTGTTATAGTAATGAAGGTTGGTTCCCCAACTGGGACTTCTGATTATGCTTTAGTTTTATTCTTAATCAAGATTGAAGAGCCTGTGTCATACTCATGTAGGTCAGATATAAAATGGCAAGGAGGCTAGAATGGCAATTTGAGTGAGCTTTTGTATTTCAAATGGCCCAAATTGTATAAAACTGTTATTCCTGCTGTTCTCATGAATAAATATTTGCTCAACATAATTGATAGGCGTATAATTTCTCATGTGTTAAAATACTGAGGGATATAGAAGACCTGGTGCAATGAAGATTGTCGACTCAAGATTGTCGACTCACTTATTTGGAGAAATGGGCTGCATATCACCTGTGGAAGGGTAATAAATCAGATTTGGATAAGAATAACTTTACTCGGCTAAAAGCTGTTGCTCAGATAATTTGTGGTTCAAACTGAAAGGGGAGCGTAAATGGTAAAATACTCTTGATTTTGACCGCTTTTGGTATAGACTTAACAGTTATTCCTTTACTTAATCCAGAGGGCTCTGTCACTAACTGTCCAAAAGGAATGCAACCACTTTAGCTAATGTATTTGACAGTAAGTAGAGGAATGAGAAACTTCCTCATAGCTGTTTTCCTAATCCAAAACAAACTAGTTTAGCTTTTTGGTCTCGTGAAATTTAAACTCTCTTGATAGACCGGGATGCTTATGGAAATGTAGACCCGAACGGTGTTTTATATATATATATATATATATATATATATATATATATATATATATATATATATATATATATATATATATATATATATATATATATCACTGATTTGTTGGTTCCTAAGTTGGCTGTTTGATTTTACAAGTTAGCAAGAAGAGGTTCTTTCTGCACTTGTTGAAGAACTGGTAATGTTAATGTATTAGGTAAGTGCATTCGTGGTAGCTAAAAAAAAAAAAAAAAATCATCATACGCCTTAATAGGTATGATGGAGGTAATTATCTGTTCTTTAGTTTGCAGTTTGACTTCCCCAAAGGCCTTGGATTATGTTATGAGCTTATGATTTCCAATGCTGTTAAGAGATCCTTCAATTACGGTCAGGAAATTCGTATTATTGGCCTCGATTTTAGTGTTACCTTTGACTAGGTTGATCATGAGGCCCATGTTTTCAAACTCAAAGAGTTGGGGGTAGGTGGGCCATTTCTTTAAATCATTACA
Source organism: Palaemon carinicauda (assembly GCF_036898095.1). Taxonomy (NCBI): domain Eukaryota; kingdom Metazoa; phylum Arthropoda; class Malacostraca; order Decapoda; family Palaemonidae; genus Palaemon; species Palaemon carinicauda. Next base: position 77,857,740 of record NC_090734.1, read on the forward strand.
GAATTTTTAAGTGTGAGATTGCAAAGAGCAGTAGTGATAGGCATCATATTGAGTAAATTCATGTAATACCTAGTGTTCCAGAGGGCAGAAATTCTATCGTTTATCTATTCTTCAGATGCTGACTACTATCTAAATTTCTTTGACAAAAAAAAAGGGCATTTTATTAACTTCATTATTCCTGCTCTTGATATTTATCTCTGGCACTGACGTTCAGTTTATGCATGTTACCTAAGATTTTTTTTTTTTAATTTGGACTCCTGTACCCTCCTGTACATAGTACTAGGTATGCAGTTAAATTTAAGCGTCTTGCCTTCTCCACAATAAGGCTCAGCGTTACACATGATTCTAGAAGTTTATTTCAGTTATGACTGAATTGCGGAATTATATTTATCAGGTAAAAGAATCAGTGACACTTCTGACGTTAAAACTTGCTGCGATTTTTCTTATATTGAGCAGGTTGACATAAGTCTCTCTTCATAGTTCATATATGACAGATCTATTTGAACGTTGTTACTGATCTTGAGATATCTATATTTTAGTCATTACTTTTCCTATATAGATAATTCATTTCCTTATTTTCTTTCGCCACTGAGTAATTTTACCTGCTGAAGACCTTAGGTTTGTACCATCCTGCTTCTCGAATTGGGTCTATAGCTAAGCTAAACACACGAAAATGCTGAATAACCAAGAATATTTGATTGGTAAAAATCATATAGTATTTTTTGTCATTCTACAAATATCCAAAAACCCCCAAAAATTATATTATATATATATATATATATATATATATATATATATATATATATATATATATATATATATATATATATATATATATATAGATATATATATATATATATATATATATATATATATATATATATATATATATAGATATATATATATATATATATATATATATATATATATATATATATATATATATATATATATATATATATATATATATATATATATATATATATATAAAGAATACGGAAGACAAGAAAGGTTGAAGGGACACCATATGTAAACTAACAAAAAGCTTCTTAAGTCTTTGTTCTATGATCATGTAAGACAGACCTTCCCATGTATTTATTACCTTCGCCAGGCGGTTATATTTTGACAGGTGTACATTTACTTTATTAGGTTTGGATGTTTGTTTGTTTGATTTTGATTCGCATAACTCAAAAATTATTCTACCGAAAAAAAAATTTGCTTAAATTTTGTGAGTGATTGGGTCAAGGGTCAAGGTCGAGGTAATTAAAAGGTTAAAAACGTCTTTTGATATATTGTGGTCAAAATGAACATAATTCAATTTTAAATCTTGTGATTTGAGAGTAATTGAGTCAAAGGTCAAGGTCAAGGTAACTTAAAGGTCAAAATCTTTTTTTGCTATATTGTGGTAATTTTTTTTTACCGATTTTCCTGAAAATGGTGACAAAATGTGCATAATCAATTGTCTACCTTGTGATTGGGGAGTGATTGGATCAGAGGTAAAGGTCAAGGTAATAAAAGCCTTTATGCATGAAACTAGTGCTAAAATACACATAATTCAGTTGCCTATCTTATTTTATATAACATAACTGGGTCGAAGGTCAAGGTAGAGGTCATAAAAATGTCAAAAACTTGTTTAGCTACATGAATATATTTTTTTTATTCAATTTTTTTGTGAATCTAGTGTCAAAATTTACATATTTCAATTGAAAATCTTATGATATGCAACATGATCAAGATCAAGGTTAGGAAAAGAAAGTCTTTTTGTTATACTTTGGTAATGTTTTATAGATTCCCATGACCCTATTGCCAAAAAGAGCATAAATCAATTGCCTCTCTTATGATATACAACATGATATAGTGACATCATTACCCTTACTAGTGATTAGGGTTTAATGATCAGTAGGGTCAATGAACTTGCAAGAAGTGCAGTTTCTTCATTACACGGCTATTGTTATCCATTTTTTTTATAACAAGGAAAATTTTATTAGATTGTATGAGTGATTGGGTCAAAGGTCATGATCAAGATCACAAAAAGGTTAAAAAGTTTTTTTTTTTTTTTTGGCTATATTCTGATCGATTTCTATTCGATTTACACGAAACTAGAGCCAAATTGTTCATAATTCAATTGGTTATCATAAGATATACAACAAGATTGGGTCAAAAGTCAAGGCTAAGGTCACAAAATGGTAAAAACTTCTTATTGCTATATCGTGGTAAATTTGTATCCGAGTTGTATGAATATCGTCCCAAAAGGTGCATAATTCCATTGCTTACCTTGTAATATACAACATGATCCAGGTAAAGAAGAGGTCAAAAACAACTTTTTTATATCATGGCCATATTTTTCTTATTTGCATGAAACTAGTGCCAAAATGTGCATAAGTCAATTGCCCATATTCTGAAATACAGCAGGATATAGTGAAGTCATTGCCCTTGAAAGCAGTTGTGGTTTGGGGTTCAATGGTTAACATGGTCAATAAACTTGTAAAAACTACAGGTTCCTCATTTTAAGGCCATTATTATCCGATTTATTTGCATAACAAGGACATTTTTCCTTTATTTTCTGAGTGTGACAAAATTGTCAAAAATTTCATTGCGCAATATCGTGGTCAATTTCTGTTCAATTTCCATGAATCCAGTGCCAAAATGTGCATAATTGAATTCCCTATTTTAGGGTAAACAAGGTGATCAAGTTCAAGGTCATGAAAAGCCTGACGATATCTTTTTGCTATATCGTGGTTAATATTTATCCGATTTGCTTGAAATTATAGCAAAATGTGCATAATTCAATTGTCAATCCTGTGATATACGACATGATATAGCCAAAGATATGCACTATAAAGAGTGCTTGTTCTAGTATTGTAGCTGTGACGGTGAGTTTGCTTACAAATGTCATAATCAGAAGTAAGAAAGATTTTGATTTTGATTTCAGTGAAACCTATAGTGAAAAAAAATATATATATTTATATCATAATCATTTCAAATAATCACCCAATGGAATAATCACCCAATGGAAGTTTTAATATTAATATATTTCAAGGGCGGAAGCTGTGAGTCTACATTTATTTAAATAATATTGGTAGCCTAACCCCATCTAAATGTCATAGCGATAGGTACCTTAGTTTATTAAAAAAAAAATATATAAAAACAGAAGAAAAAAGATATGGTGACACAGTCTTTCAGATAACGAAATTAACTAATTTCTTACTGTGATTCGTGTATTAGAAGCTTAATGCAGCTACTTAAATCATAATTTGATCCCCAGGATTTGTATGATTTATAGGATGTGTTGGGTTATATGTCTGTTACACATGTCCTTATTCCATCTATTTATAAGAACAGAAACATTGCAAAAATTGCCTTGTTACATTTTAATATCTTCAAAAGCAATAATGAAACAACTGTAGAAAAAAGGTTTCTTGGTCATGATCCATAGTCTTTTTTATTAGAAGAGCATAATTATCCTTTTTAGTATTCTATCCTCCATACGGATTTTTGCAATAAATTTTGTATACAAAAAGTTTCAACTTTCTATTATAATTCGTTACGAATTCTTTAACTAATTTTAGCAGCTTATCTTTAAATTAAACTGCCCTAACAACAATTTACTATAGTCGAAGACTCCATTCAATGGTTGCTAGTAGATCCTAAGTAACCACGAATAATTCATCTGAGAATATCTTACAATGTTTTTTTATCATTCAAACATGATATAAGTGATTCCGCTGTATATGTGCTCACCGGGCCAATCTTAGATTTGCACCCTTTGGCAGATGTTGACTTCGTCAATTGAGGATTTGGGGTCACTGAGACCTGTTTGCTAGCGCGTGTCTGCTATTTCTTAAAGGTAAGATGTGTCGTAACTAAGTATTAAGATTTATCATCCAAACCATAAGATTGCTCGCAGGTGTTACTCGGTTAGTAAGTGGCAATTACATTTCTTATAGATTATTTGGCATGGTCTTATGCACCTTATAAAAGTCGTAAGGTCTTCGGCAACCCACGTTTAGCGGCCTGCAATAAGTTTATCAGATCTTATCAGCTCAAAACATCAACCATTACAATCTAGTGTCCTTTCTTCTTTCTCTGACTGCACACATTTATTGTTTTCATAACATTTCCTACAGATAAGGATTGAAGATTGCAGCCTCGTCTCAAACTAACTTTTACACTAATCAAGAGTCGTGTTCATTTCCATGTATGCCATGCATTTATGAGAAAATTTGCCACCCCTTTAACAATAGTAGGGTTATTTGTCTCCGATACCCTATATCCTCAAGGCCATCATCATAACATTACTATTGATTCTATCATATGGACTTCACATATTCTACCTAACTTTTAACGTACTTCCTAAGAAATGTTTGTTTTAAAAACCATCTTCCACGTATTAACCAAAACTTTTTCCTTCCCTCAATTCATCTGGCTTGAAGATTTCTTTATCAGTCAAAATTATGCCATTACACGTGCTAGTATGTGAAATGAAAGTGCTCCACTATAGTTCCAATAGGCATAATATTTTTTCAATATAGATCAGTGTTAACCAATAGTAGACTTTTATAATTGCCGCAACACTGTTAAAAACCCACAATGCAAAACATTGCAGGCACATACATCTATGAGGAAGAAATCCTACTTGTTAGGAAAAAAAAAACATGAAATTTTAAAGCAATATAGACTGTATTTACTATGATTAGAATCAATAACCGAATTCACAGTAAAAAACTAGAATACATTAAGATATTTTAATGCCTGTATCATATTTACTCAAATTTACTATTTTTTCTGGAAGGGTTACATTTTAATTAATTTCGTTCACTCCTCCATATTTTTCATCCACCATTTATTTATTACAAACAAAAATGCTGACCAACAAACAGAAACAGGCATCGGTAATGATTACTGATCAGGTCAGTCACACCAATTAGCTAAAGAGGATTCCAGTGGCATGGCTGAATATACTTCGAAATTCATATTGCTTGTATGTTGATTAGTTGACAAGTAATGGTACGTTTATCTATTCTCACGAATATTGGTACATTCACATGCCACATTAAAAATTAAGAGGCTAATTAAAAATTTTATACTGTGCTCAAATTACTAATGTATGTTTTGTTATGTTTCTTCTACGGATTTTAAGATCTTATGGAATTTTTCCAAAAAAGTTAGAGACTATAAGAAATAAAATTCTCACTCACAAACTCAAACACAATCACACACATATACACACGCATATATATATATATATATATATATATATATATATATATATATATATATATATATATATATATATATATATATATATATATATATATATATATATGCGTGTGTGCGTTCATATTGTAAGTAGGTCAAGGACGGTGGCTCCTCAACATCCGGATCTCAGTATTGATAATGTTTCTTTAAATATGTATGACTCTTTCAAAATTTTAGGTGTGATTCTCGACAGTAAATTTACTTTTGAGAAACATATAAGGTCTGTGTCTTCTTCAATTGCACAAAAAATAGGCTTATTGAGAAAGTCTTTCAAGATTTTCGGTGATCAATCTATTCTGAAGAAGTGTTTTAATTCTTTCATTCTACCTTGTTTTGAATATTGTTCTCCTGTCTGGTGTTCAGCTGCTGATTCTCATCTTAATTTGGAAACTTACGGTCTATTAAATTTCTTATTCCTGATCTAGATATTAATCTCTGGCACCGTCGTTCAATTAGTTCATTATGCATGTTGCATAAGATTTTTCATAACTCTGACCATCCTTTACATTCAGATCTCCCTGGACAATTCTATCCTGTTCGTAATACTAGGCAGGCAGTTAATTCTAATAGCCAGGCCTTCTCCATCACGAGGCTCAATACTACGCAGTACTCTAGAAGTTTTATTCCACCTGTGACCAAGTTGTGGAATGATCTTTCTAATCGGATGGTTGAATCAGTAGAACTTCAAAAGTTCAAAGTTGGAGCAAATGCTTTTTTGTTGACGAGGCAGACATGAGTCTTTTTATAGTTTATTTATGACATACTTGTTTTTTATGTTGTTAATAGTTTATATATGACATGTCTGTTTTGACGTTGTTACTTATTTTAGAATGGTTTATTGTTAATTTGTTCTCTTCATTTATTTATTTCCTTGTTTCCTTTCCTCACTGGGCTATTTTCCCTGTTGGAGCCCCTGGGCTTATAGCATCTTGCTTTTCCAACTAGGGTTATAGCTTGGATAGTAATAATAATAATAATAATAATAATAATAATAAGAATATATGTATATATATATATATATATATATATATATATATATATATATATGTATATATATATATATATATATATATATATATATATATATATATATATATATATATATATATATATATATATATATATATGTATATATATATACATATATATATATATATATATATATATATATATATATATATATATATATATATATATATATATATATATATATATGTGTGTGTGTGTGTGTGTGTGTGTGTAAATTTACTTTAATATCCTAAAGCAGAAAAAAAATAAAATATATTTTGTAGTGTTTGGTCTGTATGATCCGAAAGTCTAAATATGGCCTCGCAAGTAGAGAAGTAATAATTTTTTGGCTATTGTCCTCAAGAGTCAAGATGGAATAAGATAAGGTGAGCTACTCAGAGGTCCCGTTTTCTATTCCTGTGTGCATGACGCCACATAGTAACCCACCAAAAACAATACATGGAGGAGAGGATGCCCACTGTAAAACCCAGTGCTTACCAAGTGACTGTTTAGCACCACTTATTGCTAAGGTGCTAAACAAATTGGCTATCTAAAACACCCTATGTGTCCGACTCCATATTAAGAAGAATTTTATTATTGTTGTTGATTTACTATTAATTATCTTTTACCTATCCAAATGTTCGTAGTAAAACCTATTTATCAGAAGGTTACATATGTTCTTGGTTAAACTTATGAATTTATTTTACACCATCTATATTCTCATAATCAGAGGACTGTCTTCCTTTATACAGTACGGTATATTATGGTAAAATGAAATTCAATACATGCAATATTTACCTCCGCTAACGAAGTTGGAAGGACGTTATGTTTTACTTCCTGTTTGTGTGTGTGAGTTTGTGTGCAGGGATTAACTGTTTTATGAAAAGCTGGATATGATTAAATTTTGGAATTTCAAGGTCAAAGGTTAAGGTCACGTTCGAGCAAAAGGTCGAGAAACAAGCTGAAGTGGCAGAGGTCTGCGGTAAACTGAGAGCCCCTCTAGTTATCATTGTTTTTACACAACCAGCTGCGAGTGTCGACAATAAAATATGAATAAACCTAATCAGACATCCTACACATTTAGAAAAGAAGTGTTAAGGATACTCCTCATATAAAATGTATATCATTTTGGCAAATATAGGTTACATAATATATGAAAGAAATTTTAGGTTACACATTCGAAATAGGACCTGTGCCTGTTATTAAACTAGGAGAAAAGAGGCTCAGTGGTGGTTGGTCTTATGTTGCCTAAGGCTTACGGAGAATTGTATTTTTACTAAATCTCTATGGAGATAAAGTATAGAATTGTTCAGCGGGTTTCCTACATTTATTTATAAAAAAAAAAATGGTTGACATGACACTGATGCTTCGGTTTCTATTGGCTTTTTTGCTACAGCATGAAACCACCTTTCAGCAGTTTTTGAAGCATTAGGGAACGTGGTCTAAAGCAGTTCGTACCACCCATCATATGCTTCCTACCTCCTGATATTACCACCCAGGAAGCCAGATCTCGCGACATACTGTTCCAAGGCATGGTTGGTAGCTGGGTGAACCATAAATCCTCCAATTCAGTGTATTGTGACATCCTGAATGATGACTGGTGGGGTAGTCAGGGTAATCATGGAATTTGACAGTTCTGGAAACGACATCCAGTCGGCCCAGGGAGATTTTTAACCATATCCTACAAATGCTTATATTATACCACATCCGATGATGGTGTAAAAAATAGTGAGTGCACGTGCCATTACTGGATCGTGGAAGGCAGCTTTTTATAATCAGGAATGAAACAATAGTTCTTATCTGTCCCTAAGGTAATCCATAGTTCTTCCATGCATGGTAATGCTTGTGCTGCTATTACTGCATTACCGACAATGTTGGGGTCTACAGTTCGAAATTGAATCTGACGGTGGTCATGATCGGCAGCATAGGTCATATGTAGCATGATACAAGTGTTTAACTCTTAATGATTCCACAGAGCCATGACCTTCCAACTTCCTACCATGGAAAGCAGATCACTGCTTCGCCATCAGTTACTACCAGCTCCTTTACCTTTTCATGGAAAGACCTATCCAGCATATCAGAAAGGAAGCCATAAAGCTCCACTTTGTCAGCATTGCCCCATAGAAAACTCTACCAATTTCATGGTATGAGTGTAGTGCTCACCTTACTCCATTGCCACCTTTTCCTCATATTTCCCTTGTCACCATCTTCAAGGAGCCATCTTTGTAGCTATCCCAGAGAAGATCAAAGAATGAAGCATGCACATTCTAAAAATGTATTAGCAGTACCAGGCTTCAACATCTGCACAATGAGAGCGCCATCAAGGATAAGAGAAGTGAGAGTAAGTGCATCAGACTGAGCTTCAGCAATGCCTTTAAAACGCTCCGGCAGGTGGTTTTGCTACCAAGGCGTAGCTTGCCTGTATCAGATAAAATATGAGGTCATGCTTGATTTTCATGACGGAAAAATTCATTCAGTATCCTTTGTAGTTTTTGAAACTAATGTAAAACTTTGAAAATAAAGCCATGTCACTCTTTAAACATGCTTCATTTAATTTGGAAACCTCTGGTCTATACGTTCCGAAGAGGGAGAACTTATTCCTCTTCATATTTTCAATAATGGCTTTGATTCTGTCTGCGAGGCAAGTATCCGAGTAAGCCTCAAACTTTTCTTGTCAAACTCACTGGATATAGTGAGCTGTCTGGGTAGTTGGTGGTTCAATAATATCTCTGGTGTTTAGGACTAGCTAATCTAGACGATCCTCCTCAAAGAGATTTTTAAAGTCTAATATGATATCCATTAGTGATTGTACATCTTTAGAAAATGCTCTCTCTTCCCTTGATGTATTTCAATGACATCTGGAAACATATTTTCTTCCTCAAATTCCATAATGACTGAGGTCACCTTGGGTCTTGCTATCATTCTGGTAGCATACAGGTTTGCTAGGCTGGCAAGTGTTAATTCAGATGAGTCCTCTTTCAAATAACTCTCTATATATAAAAAGTTATTTTTGCTTTTAAAATTCTGGAGACCACCTTTTTATGTACAGTTTTGTATTCAGAATATCAACGCTGACCAACATTACACAACAGTTTATCCCCATGAAATTTTTCAGTTCTCCAGGCAACAAATACCCTTCACTTTGACAACTGAATTGACCAAATTGTCCATTAACATTTTCTAGCCATATCTTCCGCAAACTTCGGGCTCAATTATCTTATGACTTGTCTCTTTTCTCACTCCGGTTTTATTCATTATACTCATGAAATTAGCTGTTATCTATTTCTCCATTATCCCTATTAACATTTTTTTTCCAGTATACAACCATTTCCCTTAACCCATTTTTATGTAAGTTTTTAAACTTTCACTAGTTTTAAAGGCTTAATATCGCTCTAGCTAATATTCTGTGTTATCTGTATATATAAAAATTTTCCAAATCCAAACTAGATTGATTTGATTTATAAAACAACACTTTTCACCTATTTCAGTTGCCCAATTAACAGCATTTTTTCATATAACATAATTCTGAAAAGACTATTTTTCCTGAAATTTATCTTTATTTTATAAGGATTCACACACCTATATATATATATATATATATATATATATATATATATATATATATATATATATATATATATATATATATATATATATATATATATATATATATATATATATATATATATATATATATATATACAGATGCATGTAACGAAGAGAAATACATGTAGGAAAAATATAGCACCAGTGACTTGTACTCGAAGATAATATAATCTTTGTGTTTAGATATATGATTTAACTGACCTCCTGTTATCATAGTTTTAAATGAAGAATATAATATATAAATCAAAAGAAAATAATAACGATATATCCTATCGATTCTGGATATGTAAAATACTGAATCAATAAACAATCATCCCCATCAGACAATAAAACAAATCTTTATCTTCAAAGGTAAATCCTGAAAATACAGAAAAAAAAATCATAAAGGAAAAAAAATGGATGTTTATTCGGTGATACAAAGCGGGGAAGGAAGAGGAAGGAGAAGAGAGCGTAAAACCGAAACGGCGAAAAGATTTGAGCATCGAAGATCTAAAGAGGCAAATGCCATCAATATGTCTACCTCTCCGAGAGTTCCGTTAACCGATGCATAATTTGGCCATCTCTATGCAGAGTTATTCTGCTTGGATAAACCTGTGTGTATAAATCTTTTTGGGGCTATAGTTCTCGATCTCGAATAAAATATGGATAACTACTATAAGAAAAGGACGATTGTGATGAAAAGAAACAAAAAATATCATTAAGTAGAACTACCGTTAAACAGATTTAACTTTTTCATATAAACAATGAATATAATTTCTTAGTGTTTTTATCACTATCAATTATTCTTCTTTTTTTTTCCTTTTTTTTTTTTTTTGCTTTCTGTGTGTAATTTGAATATTATAGCTTATCTAGCATTATATAATTTTACAAAAATTGAAATTGATGAATATACCATATAATGTGTGGAAGGTTTTATGATAATACTATTTAATTAGTTTTATCATTATTAATGGTTTTGATCCGATCAGTCAAACAAAGGTGTTCTTTCAATTGCATTTCTATTCACAGTATATCATTATTCCTTTAAAACATTATGCGAGTGGGTTGTTTGGTTAGAAAAGAGAGGCGAGAGGAATAACACTGAACTTTATTAAACAGACAACGAGCTTGCATACAAGTATTTATGAGCAAAACTTTCACAAAAACTCAAACCTGTTAAAGATAGAAAAGCCTAGTTTAAACATGCTCTGTTATCAGTGCGGGGAGAGAGCGACATCTCCTTTTAAAAAAAAAAAAAAAAAAAAAAAAAAAAAAAAAAAAAAAAAAAAAAAAAAAAAAAAAAGGAAGTACCGTTACAGTCCACGAGTGCCTTGCATGGTTCACCCCCTAAAAAGACATATATGTGAATTAGGGACCCATGTTCTTGAGAGGCGTAATGTAGGTCGGTCATCTTGCGGGAGATACGCACTAAATCTCGCTATCCACCCTGAGAGAAATGTAGATGTACATTGCCTTGGCCTAAGACTTCTTTACCAACCCCCTTATAACGTGTTTCAGTTAGGGCCAAGATATCAAAGCTATATTTAATAAATTAATTTTCTACTTGCTGTAACCTCCCTATCTGATACATGGATCTAATATTCCAGTTACAATTTTCATTTTTCTTTAGCATATATAAACAGGGAGATTCTTGGAACCCCGCTACGCCCGGGACTTGGGGGTCATTCTGTCATTTTCGCTTTCCATAGACTGACTAAATCCACTGAGGATTCATTGACTAAATTCATCAAAGAATAGCTAGTTCTTTGTGATGCGCAATGCCTATCTAACTATGGCAAGTTACCCTTCCTGGTCCTTGCTAGTTCCAGTAAGATCATTCATCAGGCATCAGGAATAAAAGCTGGAAAGGTTCCTTTTCTATCGCCTTGATGTAACAATTGCTCCAAAGTTAGTAAAAAAAAAAAAAAATGTAATTTGATATGTACTAAAGATTAGTAACAGCTCTGCTATGTCTGTAGATGATATTGACAATATATGAATGGGTGTATTAACCAGTTCTTTTTTTTTTACGTAAGTTAAGGGTGCATATTCAGTGAAAGTTTAAAAATACAAGGAAACTCTTCATATGTTTGTATATGTAAGCTGTAAGAAGAATTGATTGGGTGAGATATTTGGATATTTGCAAAAGCGGTAAAAAAATTATTCAAAGTGGTTCAGTCATATATAAGGAACGATATGAATATAAATAGAATAGTAGAAAAGGTGTAAAATAAGTGCTAGGAGGTATGAGATAAGGAATTCCTCGAAAGAGTTTGATAGATGGCTTGAAAGCCATATTGGGTAAGAAGGGCCTTGATATTTAAAAAGAGCAAGAGAGGTAGCAGAATATGGATGACTGCCATAAGAATCTTCTGCATAATTCTAAAATGTAACTAATGAAACCTTCATTACACAGACAATTCCTTCATGGTTAAGTAATTAAAGCGGCTCCTTTAAAAGGGCTAGCTTGATATATATATATATATATATATATATATATATATATATATATATATATATATATATATATATATATATATATATATATATATATATATATATATATATATATATATATGGATATACTATGTGTGTCTGTCTATCTGTGAAATATAAGCTTTATCGCAAAGGAAATTTTATAATATATAACAGTCGACCTAAAGCATTAATTAGATTTACTAAACCGACATAATATTATATTTTAATTCATGTTTAAATCGTTTAACAGCCTAGCAGATTATGCCATATGATGAACGAATTTTAAGAATGTTCTTACTGTTGGTCGTATGCATAAGGAACAAAATAAAGGATAAATACAAATTCAGGACAATAATCAAAACATGCAACTGAGTTGATTGAAATACCTAATTTTTCTGATAACAAAGAGGCAAAGGTTTTGCATAACCTGAATCACTGATGTTGTCACCCCAGGACTAAAGAAGATAATGTGACTATCCATAAAAGGAAGATTGCAATGATACAACTAATTTGAGTCTCACGACCACAAAAGAATCCCATAAAAGACTGCTGATGGAGCATAATTAATAGCAAATGTATTCCTCAAACAGATAGGTAAATGGGATGAATATGTCTCTGATATATAATGATTTTTTTTTCTATCATTGTATATTTCCTTTTATAGTTGAAATACCATCTCCATTGATTTATGCTAGATGATAACCGAGTGTTGCCACTAGAATAAGAAATAATTTTCTTTTTTTAATATTAAGCCAGAACTTTTTTTTTTCAAAGATGAAAACAATGTAGAATATTCAAATTTTAAAATTCATTTCCATGCAAGGGCGATACCAAGAACATTGTTGGATAAATGAAAATAATAAGATCATCAAACAACTCCATTTGATATATCATATACAAATCAAACGAAGACACAAGTTCTCCGGTTATTGTCAATAATCAACAGAAGTCGAAACCATTACAAAACTATAGTATCCAGCCTCAAAAGGTTTCAAATTCGGTAAATTGGCTAGAAAAATAACAAAACCCCTTCGGATATAAGTACTGTCGGAAATGATTCTCATAATTAATTAAAATAAAAAAAAAAACACCACATTTTATTTCATTCAAATATAAAAAAATCCATAGTCTGAATACTGAGTGAAGTGTTATTCCTCATACAATAACTTAATCTAATTTAGAATTCTTGCGGATAAAATATCAGAAAGTTCCAACCCAATAATATATAACCATGGAACGAATATTGCAGAAAAATCACTTATGCTCAATAAATGGAATGTTTCCTATATCTCATTTTCCTTAAGTTGAATTTTAGGAACATATATCATCAAAACGTTTCAATTATTGAAAAATAATGAATGAGAGGTGTGAAATATAAGTAGAAATATCTTCTATTGCTACATGGGAAATCCACAGAATTATTTTGATAAGAGCAAGGAGAGACCAGTATCTCTTTAATCATTCTAAAAATAACATCGAGTTCTCTGATTTACTTTTAAATTACTTTTAGAAAGCTACATTTTTTAATCCAAAAAACATATGTAATGAATCCAAATATTTTAAGATGAATTAATTCGATTAAGAGAACCTTCCTTATAAGACATACACAATCTTGTTAATTGTATCTTTTATTCTACACCAAAATTCAGTT
>NC_090734.1:77876720-77886720 GCF_036898095.1 Palaemon carinicauda
CATACATATATGGCAATGTTGGTGATATTGTACAAACCTTTTTTATCAGATCTTCATTCCCTTTTAGTAACTCTTTCACTTTTTTGTTGTAATTACTATTCACAAACTCAATTGGATTTTTTCTTAATTCCATGTATGTGTTTTCATCACTCAAGAGGTTTTCCATTTTTTCTATAAAATCATTTTTATTCAAGATTACCAGTGCTCCAGATTTATCGGCTTTTGTCAGTTTAATATTTCTATCTTGCTTCAATTCGACAATTGCTCTCTTGAATCTTTTTGGGCAATTTGGAACCACTGTTTTTTTTCATATTGCTATATATAATACCCTTAATCATATTTACTTCTGCAGAAATATCACTGAATTTTTCCAGGTTACACACACCATTTGTAATTTCTACACTATTCACTGCACTTGATGACATCGAGAAATTTAAACCGTATCCCAAGGCACACTTCACATTTTTATCTAGAATTTTATTTGACAGATTAACCACAATTTCTGGATTAACGTTTGCAGTCCACGGGCTACTTTCTATCAATGCATTGAGTTTCGTGTCATGCTTTTGTTTGATTTTCTATACACTTTCTCGTTCATTTCTTCATAGCAGAAACCTCGAACTGGGTCTTTCCAATCCGTCGGTATTGAGGCTTCAAAATGTCTCCTTTTTCAAAAAAAAAAAAAAAAAAATGTCTCCTTTTTCAAAAAAAAAAAAAAAAAAAAAAAAAAAAAAAAAAAAAAAAAACAAGAATTTACCCGCCACTAGATGACCCTCTTTGGCAGGTGTCTAATGATCTTGGGGACTCCGCCCACTTGACCCAGGTAGCTGGTAAGGGAGTGTCATTGTTCTCTTAATCTCTATATGTATGTTCCTACATTTGCTTTCCCTATAAAATGTAATGAAACCTCTTTCAATAAATCAGTCCTCTGAAGAAGTATCACGAAACTAGTCAGGACTTAAGCGTATATTTCGTATTTTCATTTTCCCTGTGGTTCTTCTGCATATATATATATATATATATATATATATATATATATATATATATATATATATATATATATATATATATATATATATATAAATATATATATATATATATATATATATATATATATATATATATATATATATATATATATATATATATATATCTGTATATATATATATATATATATATATATATATATATATATATATATATATATATATATATATATATATATATATATATATATATATATATATATATACACATACACACACGACTAAAAGTAAAGTTCAGGAAGAGCCGACGTCAATCTTGCTAAAAGATATTAAATCGTAAGGGAATGGTCATGTGAGATCGGCCATGAAATTCTGTTAAGCACTGTAGAGAATCATTTATCTATTCAAAAATTTATCTCATTTTCACTTACCAGTCTCCTCAATTAATTTGGATTTTCTGAATATTTTCTATTAACATTTCGCCATATTAATCTTTAAATTATAGTATAGTGTAGTTCCACAAATCAGCCAGTATAATCGTGAAGAAGGGTCAAATTTAGTTTTTTACTTATATACATATGAATGCATGTATTCGATATACCGGAATCCAGAAATGGATGAATCTATCATCTATTGTCTTCTTATCATTATGGCTAATATACAAGGAGATGGAAGGGAGTCCTCTTTTGTTTTTATTGGTCATTTCAATGTTCAACATATAAAAGGACTGGTTAAATTCTGTTTCTCCTAAAAATTGCCATTGCTTAAGGCAGCGGTATTCACTCATTTCTTCAAAATAGCCAAATGTTTAGGATATACTCAGAGTGCTAGCCACATAAGCTGTAAGGATATATATATATATATATATATATATATATATATATATATATATATATATATATATATATATATATATATATATATATATATATACACACATATATATATATATATATATATATATATATATATATATATATATATATTGTACCACTATATAAGGGTAAGGGAGATGTGCATGAGTGTTGTAATTCAAGAGGTATTAGTTTGTTGAGTGTAGTTGGAAAAGTGTATGGTAGAGTAATGATTAATAAGATTAAGGATAAAACAGAGAATGCAATCTTGGAAGTACAGGGTGGTTTTAGAAGAGGTAGGGGTTGTATGAATCAGATTTTTACAGTTAGGCAGATATGCGAGAAATATTTAGCAAAAGGTAAGGAGGTGTATGTTGCGTTTATGGATCTGGAGAAAGCATATGATAGAGTTGATAGGGAAGCAATGTGGAATGTGATGAGGTTATATGGAGTTGGGATTGCAAGTGATGTATGTGGCAAGAAGGTTGTTAGAGGCAGCATGAGGAAGGGCAGTGAATAGTGGAATGAAGGAGTGAAGGTAAAAGTGGAAGAGAAAAAGAGGGCTTTTGAAGAATGGCTGCAGAGTAATAGTATAGAGAAGTATGAAAAATATAGAGAGAAAAGGTGGAAGTAAAGCGCAAGGTACGTGAGGCAAAGAGGGCAGCTGACCTGAGGTGGGGTCAGGGACTGGGTCAGTCATATGAAGAGAATAAGAAGAAGTTTTGGAAAGAAGTGAAGAGAGTAAGGAAGGCTGACGCAAGAATTGAAGAGACAGTGAAAGATGGAAATGGAAGGTTGTTAAAAGGAGAGGAGGCAAGGAAAAGGTGGGCAGAATATTTTGAAAGTTTGCTGAATGTTGAGGATAATAGGGAGGCAGATATAATTGCTGTTCCAGGTGTTGAGGTGCCAGTGATGGGAGATGAGAATGAGAGAGAGATAGGAAGTGAGGAGAGCACTAGATGAAACGAGAGTAGGAAAAGCATCTGGTATGGATGGTGTGAAAGCTGAGATGTTGAAGGAAGGGAGTGTGACTGTACTTGAATGGTTGGTGAGATTGTTTAATATGTGTTTTGTGTTGTCAATGGTACCAGTAGATTGGGTTTGTGCGTGTATTGTACCACTATATAAGGGTAAGGGAGATGTGCATGAGTGTTGTAATTCAAGAGGTATTAGTTTGTTGAGTGTAGTTGGAAAAGTGTATGGTAGAGTAATGATTAATAGGATTAAGGATAAAACAGAGAATACAATCTTGGAAGTACAGGGTGGTTTTAGAAAAGGTAGGGGTTGTATGAATCAGATTTTTACAGTTAGGCAGATATGCGAGAAATATTTAGCAAAAGGTAAGGAGGGGTATGTTGCGTTTATGGATCTGGAGAAAGCATATAATAGAGTTGATAGGGAAGCAATGTGGAATGTGATGAGGCTGCATGGAGTTGGTGGAAGGTTGTTGCAAGCAGTAAAAAGTTTCTACAAAGGTAGTAAAGCATGTGTTAGAATAGGAAATGAAGTGAGCGATTGGTTTCCGGTGAGAGTGGGGCTGAGACAGGGATGTGTGATGTCGCCGTGGTTGTTTAACTTGTATGTTGATGGAGTGGTGAGAGAGGTGAATGCTCGAGTCCTTGGACGAGGATTAAAACTGGTTGGCGAGAATGATCATGAATGGGAGGCAAATCAGTTGTTGTTTGCGGATGATGCTGTACTGGTAGCAGACACAGAAGAGAAGCTTGACCGACTAGTGACAGAATTTGGAAGGGTGTGTGAGAGAAGGAAGTTGAGAGTTAATATGGGTAAGAGTAAGGTTATGAGATGTACGAGAAGGGAAGGTGGTGCAAGGTTGAATGTCATGTTGAATGGAGAGTTACTTGAGGAGGTGGATCAGTTTAAGTACTTGGGGTCTGTTGTTGCAGCAAATGGTGGAGTGGAAGCAGATGTACGTCAGAGAGTGAATGAAGGTTGCAAAGTGTTGGGGGCAGTTAAGGGAGTAGTAAAAAATAGAGGGTTGGGTATGAATGTAAAGAGAGTTCTATATGAGAAAGTGATTGTACCAACTTTGATGTATGGATCGGAGCTGTGGGGAATGAAAGTGATGGAGAGACAGAAATTGAATGTGTTTGAGATGAAGTGTCTAAGGAGTATGGCTGGTGTATCTCAAGTAGATAGGGTTAAGAACGAATTGGTGTAAGAAATTAGTTAGCGGCTAGAGTAGATATGAATGTGTTGAGGTGGTTTGGCCATGTTGAGAGAATGGAAAATGGCTGTCTGCTAAAGAAGGTGATGAATGCAAGAGTTGATGGGAGAAGTACAAGAGGAAGGCCAAGGTTTGGGTGGATGGATGGAGTGAAGAAAGCTCTGGGTGATAGGAGGATAGATGTGAGAGAGGCACGAGAGCGTGCTAGAAATAGGAATGAATGGCGAGCGATTGTGATGCAGTTCCGGTAGGCCCTGTTGCTTCCTCCGGTGCCTTAGATGACCACGGAGGTAACAGCAGTAGGGGATTCATTATTATGAAGCTTCATCTGTGATGGATAATGTGGGAGGTTGGGCTGTGGCACCCTAGCAGTACCAGCTGAACTTGGCTGGGTCCCTGGTTAGGCTGGAGGAACGTAGAGAGTAGAGGTCCCCTTCTTGTTTTGTTTCATTGCTGATGTCGGCTACCCCCCAAAATATGGGGAAGTGCCTTTGGTATATACATATATATATATATATATATATATATATATATATATATATATATATATATATATATATATATATATGTATATATATATATATATATATATATATATATATATATATATATATATATATATATATATATATATATATATATATATATATATATATATATATATATACATATACATATATATATATATATATATATATATATATAT
The DNA here is from genome assembly GCF_036898095.1 of Palaemon carinicauda. Classification (NCBI taxonomy): domain Eukaryota; kingdom Metazoa; phylum Arthropoda; class Malacostraca; order Decapoda; family Palaemonidae; genus Palaemon; species Palaemon carinicauda. The sequence goes on from NC_090734.1 coordinate 77,881,455, forward strand.
ATATATATATATATATATATATATATATATATATATATATATATATATATATATATATATGTGTGTGTGTGTGTGTGTGTGCGTGTGTGTGTGTGTGTAAAATATGTGTTCGTGTGTGGGATATATATATATATATATATATATATATATATATATATATATATATATATATATATATATATATGTGTGTGTGTGTGTGTGTGTGTGTGTGTGTGTGTAAAATATATGTTCGTGTGTGGGATCTAAATTCCTTTTTTGTGGGTTTCCAAAGACACATATTTATAAACTAAAACAAGTAACCAATAATATTAATAAATAAATAACATTGAAATTCTTGGATTTACTAATATAAAAGTCAAAATGAATATGGTAACTTAATTTAATTAGGAAATGACAAGAAATGACTTCACTTTCTCCATAATGTACTTGTAATTTGACCCAGTTATTCTTGTTACGATATCCAAATGACTATTAGTGACTATTTTTCTTTTTCCTCTTCGCAATATTTACAGTTGAAAATGTATAGTATGTGCTAAAAAAATATCGCATTACTTTATGTGCAGGCTGCTTCAAAACTGGGTAGTTTATATCAGGGGCAGTAAACCAGAAATTTTCCTTACCTGATTTTAAAATCACCTTTAGCGTTTTATTTCCCTACAGCTCAACGATCTGAACCCAGGAGAATGATCGGGGCAAAGTTATCGGGTATAGAAATTTAGGTTGAAACATACACATTAAATGGGGTCTCAATAAAAGTAAATAAGTCCTTGTTCTTCATTGCCTCAAACTCTTTTCCCAATTCTTTCAATACATTCTTGAAAGTGACATAGCTGAAACTTTGCAACATTTTTGGATTGCTAAGTGTAGCTTTCCTAAGGTTTGGAAAATGCACAAATTTCCTTGCCGGTATGAAAAGTGATGTGATCTTGTTTTGAAATGCTGTGACTCCAACATCTATTGCAACTGCTGTTTGCCTCTCTTATGTAACTTTAATTTTAGTGCATTTAGGTGGCAGGTTAGATCAGTTAGGAAAGACAGTTTCCTTATCCAGTCAGGATTCTCAAGTTCAGGTTCAACTTTTCCTTTGCTTGCAGTGATCTCACGAATTTGAGGCAGGAGACTCAAGAATCATTCAAGCACTCTACCTCAAGATAATCATCTCACTTCATTAAGCATCACTAAATCTCCATACTCTCCGTCTTATTCAGCCAGAAGTTCACGAAATTGATGATGATTCAATGTCCTTGAATTAAAGAGTTACCACCCGAACAACCCGCTGCATTACAATTTGAAGTTAACAATCATTGGATTTTGTCACAAGTGCCTCCTATTGAATTATACAATGGAATATGGCAAAATTTGGAATTTCTTTTTCTTCCTCATTAATCCAATGAGATCCTTTTCTTTGTCCCTCGTGTCGGGGACACCCGCAGGACATACACTCAAACCATGTTAGACCAATTTAGGTTATTTTCAAAAAAAAAAAACACAAATAGTGGAGTCATAAATGTCTTCTCCTCTAGCTTGGTCATATAGTGGTAATAGGAACTATAAATCATACCCAAATGCATATCTGTGCACCATCACAAATATCTGTGTTATCAGTCAATGCATTGTTAAATCATTAAAAAGCTGACGGATTACCGATATATTCAGTCCTCGTCATTATGGTTGTGCCTGATATATGTTTAAAAAAAAAAAAAATTGCATCATTATTATTAAAACAACAATACATTTTCTCTGCTGATGCCAAAACACATTCTTTAACAATCTCTGCATCTGTAAAAGGTTTCTTATGTTTAGCCAAGATCCATGCAATCATAAGATGACTCTGTAAAATTCTCTGCAATATATGAAAAGTAAAGAATTGCCAGGGCCACTATATTCTGTTATTTTCATCTGGTCAAAATAAATAAACATTAAGATTATGATTACTCAGTCATGACTACTTGAAAGTCGATGACTCTTTGGTGTGAAGTAAAAATATGGCTCACCACTTACAATTATTTGTTTTCTTTTTTAAGTGAATTCAATTTCATGCAACCCTGATAGAGCGTTCGGTATTTCAAAATTCATATCTGTAGCCAGATGAACCTATTAATAAAAGATGAGTGATACGGCATAAGTATGATATTTATATGCAGTATTTTGGAATTTTTCTTTGATCACTGATGAATTCTCTACATTTCTCTTTCTCTCCTGCGAGCCGCCAATCTGGTCATTGCGAGCCACCATTGGCTCACGAGCCGCGCAATGAAGACCACTGGCTTAAGGGCATTGGACTTTGCCAGGCTGTGAGCAAATTGTAAGTGAAGCTACTTACTCCTTTGGCGTTATAACAAGTAGGGTTGGTTCTCCTGTTGGGACTATTATCATGCCTTGATTTCACTAGTAAGCGAGGATTGAGCAGCCATTTATATGAAATTTCAGGTAGACTGGAATTGCTTTTTGAGTGATCTTTTGGGATTGAATTGGTCACAGTTGTATAATAGTGTTGAGCCCTGTTGTTCCTTGAATGATAGTATAGTGGGAATAATTGATAGATGTATCCCTTCTTGTGAGCTAAGGTACCGAGTGAAAACAAACCCTGGTTCAATGATGACTATAAACGCGCTTATTTTGAGAAGTAGAATGCCAATCGTCTTTGGAAGAATAAACGTACAGATCTGACTTGGAATAATTATACTCAACTTATAGTTTTGACTCAGAGTGTTTTTGCTTTAAGTGAAAAGGAATACAATTTAACCATAAAAGAAACTCTTTCTAGTACAACCCAGGACCATAAGTGGTGGGTTACCCTCAAATCTGCACTCTTTGGGTTAGACGTAACAGTTCCTCTTCTACTCAAACCCCATTGCTCTTTGACTCACTTTCACTTGGCTGATGTGTTTGACAGTAAGCAGAATAATGAAACACTTGATCCTCCTCATCTCTGTTTTCCTGAGGCTAAACTGATTCATTTAGCTTCTTGATCTCGTAAAATTAAAACTCTTATGATGGACCTTGATGCTTATGGAGGTGTATACCCAAATGGTATTTTTCTTTTGTATCTTTATAAATACTGCTACTATCTTAGCTCCAAATTCATCTGTTATTTTCCGCAAGTTTGTAAGAAGAGGTTCTTTTTGCACTTGTTGGAGAACATGTAATATTACTCCATGTGATTACCACCCAATTTCCGTAACTCCCATGTTATCTAAATCCATTTAACGTTTACTGGGAAAATGTCTAAATAGGTTTGCTGAAGGTAATCATCTGTTCTTTAGTTTGCAATTTAGCATTCGTAAAGGCCTCGAAGAATGTGATGCCCTTCTTTATAAACTCCAGTAAACAGAAATCTCTTGATTGTGGTCAGAAAGTTCGCATGATTTGTCTTGATTTTAGTGTTGCCTTTGACTGCGTTAATCATAAGGCCCTTGTTTTCAAACTTAACAGTTGGAAGTGAGTGAGACTTTTCTTAGCAGAATTATAGAATTTTCAACTAATAAATCGCAAAGATCTGTTCCTGGTTGCACTATAGTGAGTATAAGAATGAAATATCTGGTGTTCATCAGGGCAGATTTCTTGGCCCGTTACTTTTCACACATTATACAGAAAACTTGTGGTTTAGTTTAGAAAATAAGCTTGTTGCATATGGATATGATGCTAATTCTATTTACTGGATGTAGATCTAGGGTTGCTGAATCCCTTAACAGAGATCTATCGAAGATTAGTGCATGATGCAATTTATAGGGTATGAAGTTGTATCCTAACAAAACTCAAAATAGGACTGTAAGTAGGTCAAGGGCAGTGGCTCATCAACATCTGGATCTAAGCATTGATAATATCTCTTGAACTTTGTATGTCTCTTTTAAAACTTTACTTTAAAGAAACACATTTGGGTTGCCTCTTCTTTAATTGCACACAAACTGGCTTATTGTGAAAGCATTTCAAGATTTTTGGTGATCAATCTATTCAAAAGAAGGGTTTTAAATTCTTTCATTCTACCTTGATTCGAGTATTATTCCCCTGCCTGGTCTTCAGCTGGTGAATCTCATCTTCATTCGTTAGACAGGAGCTTGTGTTTTAAATTTCTTATTTCTGATATAGATATTAATCTCTGGCAACGTCGTTCAATTAGTTCGTATTCATTCTGTATTCATAATTCTGACATCCTTTGTATTTAGGTATTCCCGGACAGTACCATGCTGTTCGCAATTCTATGTATGCAGTTAATCCTAATTATCCTGCCTTCTTCATCAAGAGGCTCAATACTATAAGGTATTATAGGTTTTATTCCATTTATGACCAAGTTCTAGAATGATCTTCCTAATTAGGTTCTTAAATCGGTGGTATTTGAAAAGTTCAAACTTGCAACAATTTTTTTGTTTAAACGCTGACATAAATCTTTTCTTTTATTGTTTATATATGAAAGATCTGTTTCAATGTTGTTACCGTTCTTAAGATATTCTGTTTTAATTGTTCATTTTTTCTCTTTTAGTTTTTTATCGATTTTTTTCCTTTCCTGATTAGGCTATTTTTTTTTCCATATTAGAGCCCTTTGGCTTATAGCAATCTGCTTTTGCAGCTCGGATTACAGCCTAGCTAGTGATAATAATAATAATAATAGTTTGCTTTAAATTTGTAATTCAGCCCATTTGTAACAAAATCTGTCCAGATATAAATAAAGAGGCAACAATTGTAAAGGGGAGTGATTAAAAAGAAGAAAAAACAAACTATCGAGGCTTACTGTTGCTTGTGATATACTTTGAGTATGAAATGTATGTTCAAATCCTAATTCATGTTTACAGAAAAGTAATATTTGGAGATTTATAGATATAACACCTCTAACAATTTTCTTCTCCGAAATACTATTTAAATATACTCTTATTTAACAGTTTCCGGTTCTTATTACAAACACTTAATGGGTGCTTTGTTCCTTGTATAATTACTATTAAAAACAAAAAAAAAAAAAAAAAAAAAAAAAAAAAAAAAAAAAAAAAAAAAAAAAAAAAAACTTAAAAGCTTGGCATCTTTGTCTAGAAGAAAAATACTCATGAATTTGGAATGAAGAGTCAAGAATCAAATAGAAATGGATCTTTCCACACTAGCATTTTCGTATTCTTTATGAAATCCCTATTTCCCTAATTGGAAAGTGTTATAGAATATCTATTTTGAAATGTTCATTCTAATTTGATGATTAAATTCACTAGACTCATCTTATAAAGAAAAATATTATGATAACATTTACTTGCAAAACTTAATATTATTCTCGAAGCGTATTTTC
>NC_090734.1:77889220-77891720 GCF_036898095.1 Palaemon carinicauda
ACTAGCCACCCGTTGAGATACTACCTCTAGAGTGTTATGGGGTTTCTTGACTGACCAGACAGTATTACATTGGACTCTATACACACGCGCAGTGAATAGGCTGGCTTATTCTTTATTTATTCTTGTCTTTCATCATACATTCTTCTTCACTCAAGGGGTTACTGCACTGTAATTGTTCAGTGGAAACTTCCCTCCTGGTAAGGGTAGAAGAGACTCTTTAGCTATGGTCAGCAGTTCTTCTAGGGGAAGGACACTCCAAACTCAAACCATTGTCCTTTAGTCTTTGGTAGTGACATAGCCTCTGTACCGTGATCTTCCACTATCTTTGGTTAGAGTTCTCTTGCTTGAAGGTACACTCGGGCACGCTGTTCTGTCTTGTTTCTCATCCGCTTGGTTTGTTAAAGTTTTTATAGTTTATATAGGATATATTTATTTCAATGTTACTCTTCTTAGGAATTGTATGTTTCCTTGTTTCATTTCCTCACTTGGCTATTTTCCCTGTTGGAGCCCCTGTGCTTATAGCATCCTGCTTTTCCAACTAGGGTTGTAGCTTAGTAAGACATAATATATTCTAGGACCTGTGAGAAAGGTTTATCTTTACATATCAATGTTAATGTGAAGATGTTAACATTGTAATTATCTATAACTCAAAGATGCCGTATTCTAGAGCAAGAGTTAATGGTAGATTATAAAAAAAAATCGAAGCATCTTTACGTCCTGAACTTTCAATAAAATGGGTTCCAGTATATAAAACCAGCGCACGGACTTTCAGCAGGAACTTGGATAGACCATATGCTTTTGTGGAGACATTTTATACTTCGAGCACAACGCTACTAGTTTTTAGAAAGAGATAAGGAATTCTCGGAAGCTCATATATCATCAGAAGTTGTGTTCCTAATTACCATCTCCTACATTTGAAATTGCATTCTGGAAAATCCTTGAAAATTCTGCACTAATCTCTGTCATCATCTGAGTCTCACATCGTAGAAACTTATAAATCTAAGGCCTGTGTAACATTTCGTCGAATTTCTGCAAATTATTATTGATAGCTGAACTGTGAAAATTTTCTGAATCTTGTAAAATATTGTAAATACTCTTATTTAATCTTTAATATAGTTATCGTTATGTTTGCATGCTATTATTTTCTTTCGCTGTTACTGTTTAGCTCTTTTCTGTTCTGAATTAATGGGGATAAAACAATAAAGTAGATTGTGATGCAGCTGACCGTAACAGTTATCTTATGATGGATTGAATTCCATAATAAAAGGTGATTGTTGTTTACCTGGAAAATGAAAATCACGAGAGTGTTGGTGATAAGATTATTATAAAACAGCCAAGTGTTACATACTTTCTAATCAACTGGAATAATGGAGATAATAAAAATCTGAAATTCGACTGGATTAATTAGAACAGATCCGTATGCAGATGATGATCCTTTCTGCATCAATTCCATCTCCTGAATGTAGATATTGGTTTGCTGAATCCCTTAATAGAGATCCAGCTAAACTTAGTACATGGTGCAAATTATGGGGCATAAAGTTTAATTCTAACAAAACTTAAATTATGATTGTAAATAAATCAGGAACAGGGGCTCTTTAACATCTGGATCTCATCATTGATAATGCTTTAACTTTGTATGACTCTTAAAGTTTTAGTTGTGATTCTCGACAGCAAATTTACTTCCGTGTCTTCTTTAATCACACAAAAATTTGGGTATTGAGAAAGTCTTTGAAGATTTTTTTTTGGCCAATCTATTTTGAAGAAGTGTTTTAATTCTTTTATTCTACCTTGCTTCGAGTATTGTTCTCCTTCCTGGTCTTCAGCTGCTGATTATCATCTTAATTTGTTGAACGGAAATTTACGGTCTATTAATTTTTTTATTCCTGATCTAGATATTGATTTTTATCACCGTCGTTCAATTAGTTCGCTATGCATGTTGCATAATATTTTTCATAATTCTGACCATCCTTTACATTCAGATCTTCCCGGACTGTTCCATCCTTTTCTTAATACTAGGCATGCAGTTAATTATAATAGTTAGGTCTTCTCCATCATGAGGTTCAATACTACGCATTATAATAGAAGTTCTATTCCAGCTGTGACCAAGTTGTGAATGATCTTCCTAATCGGTAGTTGAATCAGTAGAACTTCAAAAGTTTAAACTTGCAGCAAATGTTTTTATGATGAACAGGCTGGCATAGGTTTCTTATAGTTTATATATGACACATCTGTTTTGATGTTACCGTTTTTAAAATATTTTATTGTTAATTTTTTCTTATATCGTTCATTTTTTTTCCATTTTCCCTTTCCACACTAGGCTATTTTTCCCTGTTGAAGCCCTTGGGCTTATAGCATCTTGCTTTTTCACTTAGGGTTATAGCTAGCCTAATAATACTGATAATAATACATCCCCTGTGAGAGTTGATAGTTTGATAACATTCAACTTAAAGGAATATATAAGTTTAGTTACTTACATAACATTTTTACACCATTTTCTCCT
>NC_090734.1:77904220-77906720 GCF_036898095.1 Palaemon carinicauda
AGGTATTTGAGATGAAAATATGTCTGCAAAACCAAGAGGTATCCCAATGAATTCCAACCATTCCTTAGAAAGAAATAAACATCATGTTTATACCGATAAAGTACAAACACGAATCATTTCTGGTAAGGTTATGCGTAAAACACACCTTCAGTTGTAATTAGGAGAGATAGAGAAGTCAAATTATGCTTATTAGCAGAAAGATATCCAGGATGTATTGCTTTTAATTATTATTAATTTCTACATTCATTACTAGGGCAAAAAGTACCCTACCTTTTTTCTGTTTAATTTTTTTTTGGGGGAAAGGCAAATGTATGAGAAAAAGTCTTGCTGCTAAAATTGTAGTTTTTTATCTAGCAATTTCAGTGGATGTGTATATATTTTTTGGTAGAAAATATTAATAACACATCTCAAAATGGAATAAATTGGTGTATTACAATAAAACGTAAACTGCACTATTTAATAAAAGTGCATATCAAATACATAATTATAACATAGATCTCTGTAATGGATAGCACTATACGCTTGACTTCATTGAATACGAGAACATTTAGCAAAAGATAATTAATAAGAAATATTAAACTTCATGATTCCATTGTATGAACACCACCCAGAATCTAATTCATAATGCACTTAGAAATTGAATATAATGGAAGGGTACGCCAAAACGTTTGTGATGACGCCTTACATATTTACAAAACTAAAGAAATATCAACCGATCAGTTTAACAGAGATAAAAATGGACGTATAATGAAGTATATCATATTAACTAAACCACTGTAATTTAAGAGAGAGAGAGAGAGAGAGAGAGAGAGAGAGAGAGAGAGAGAGAGAGAGAGAGAGAGAGAGAGAGAGAGGATCACTTCATGCACCGTATACATACGCATTTAGCAATTTAGGTAAATTTTGAAACAGTCCTGTAGACCCAATGCATCTTTGCAGTGATGACACCATAAGTGTGTCTTTTCTCCTCTGAGAACGATTCGATGTATTTTTGCAAACATAACACGGACGCTGGGAACATTCTTTATAGTTTGATGGTGGTAACTTGTCAATAGAATGTTTTTCTCTGAACCTTCGTTTGTTTTCAGCACACGAGACTTTTCCTTGCCAAATTTTTTAATTACAGTCATTTGAATTGTTTAAACTTAGTTTTTTTTCGAGTTTTTGCTAATAACATATTGTATGCTCTCCAAAGGGCTTTGAAAAAAAAAAAATGAAATTTTTACCACCGGATTTTTCGTGCGGTTATGGTGAACCTATTTTGCATGTCACATTAGTCGACGAGCAGCATGGTCTCCATGACATAATGGCTTCTGGCTTCTTTATGTGTGCATGAATTCTATGATTTATTTTCCCTGTACAGTATTACTAAGCCTATCCAGATTAACTTTCGTAAGCATACGAACCTCCCGTCTGTCACACAATTTTAGAGCTGGTATATTGTTCGAGATACAAGGCCGAGCGTTATGATTTTCTGGTAAAACGAAAGAAAAAGGTTTGTATACCAACTGTCAGTATACATAATATGTCTCTTACGTAAAACCAAAAAAAAGAAAAAAAAGATATATATATATATATATATATATATATATATATATATATATATATATATATATATATATATATATATATATATATATATATATATATATATATATATATATGTATATATATATATATATATATATATACACATAAAGTTCTTTATGGCGCCCCCCCGAAAACGCCGAGCTTTCCACTAGAATGTATCTATGTTGTCTCACCAACGTTTAGCAAATTATCTAAAATGATACAATTTTTGGTGTGAGGATCACAAACTGTGAAGCCCGTAGTTTCTTTTTTTTTATATATATATATAAGGTGCTCCCAATGAAACTGCCGATCCTCGTTGATCTGATAAATCAAGGATTCTTCCTGTATTGCCAGTCACTGGGTGAGCTGAAAACATACTTCTTTGCCAAAAAAAAAAAAAAAAAAAAAAAAAAAAAAAACAATATAAACTATGAATGGCGGCTTCTAATCCACTCTAGAGACATGATGGCCCTGGAGCAGAAATTCTTGCTTTCATCGCTTTCATAGCAGACAACCATTTTCTATCCTTTCTAAACAGTTAAAGCACCTCAACACATTCATATCCACTCTAGCTGCTAACCCATTTCTCACAACCCTTCTCATCCTCACTACTTCATTCCTAACCCTATCTAATCTAGATACACCAGCCATACTCTTCAGAGACTTAATTTTCAACACATTCTATTTGTGTTTGTCACTTTCATTCCAGCACAGCTCTGATCCATACATCATAGTAATTACAATGATTTTCTCTTAAAGAAATCTCTTTGCATTCATACCTAACCCTCTATTCTCTAATAATCCCTTCACTAGGCTAAACACTTTACATCATTCATTCAATATCTGACGTACATCTGCTTCCACTGCACTATTTGCAGCAACAACAGAAAGAAGCCAAGTACTTGAACCGATCTACTTCTTCACCATG
>NC_090734.1:77924220-77989220 GCF_036898095.1 Palaemon carinicauda
AGTGAGAAAAGTGAAGAAGAGCGGAATGAGTTCTGGAATGAATTAACTAGGTGTGTAGAAGGACTGGGTAGAAGGAATTATGTAGTTGTCATGGGTGATTTAAATGCAGAGTGGGCGCTGGAGAGGTAGAAGGTGTCATTGGGAAGTATGGCGTACCAGGTGAAAATGAGAGTGGTGAAAGACTGGTGGTTATGTGTGTTGAGCAAGAGATGGTGATAAGTAATAGCTTTTTCAAAAAGAAAGATAAAATTAAGTATACATGGGTAAGAGTGGCAAATGGAAGAGTAGTAGAAAGGGCATTAATGGATTATGTGTTGATAACTAAAAGAATGTTTGGAAGATTGAAAGACGTGCACGTGTTTAGGGGTATGGCTAACAGTATGTCTGATAATTTTTTGGTGGAAGGAAAATTAGTTGTAGCAAAAGAGTGGGGGAATAGAGTAGGTGAATGTAAAAGGGAGCTAGTGAGGGTTGAAGAGCAAATAAAACCGGGGGTAAAAAGTAAATATCAGGAAAGGTTGAAAATGACATATGACGAAGTGAAAGTAAGAGAAACTGGCAATTTAGAGGAGGAGTGGAAGTTAGTAAAAGAAAATTTTGTTGGGATTGCAAGTGATGTGTGTGGCAAGAAGGTTGTTGAAGGCAGCATGAGGAAGGGCAGTGAATGGTGGAATGAAGGAGTGAAGGTAAAAGTGGAAGAGAGAAAGAGGGCTTTTGGAGAATGGCTGCAGAGTAATAGTGTAGAGAAGTACGAAAAATATAGAGAAAAAAAAGTGGAAGTAAAGCACAAGGTACGTGAGACAAAGAGGGCAGCTGACCTGAGGTGGGGTTAGGGATTGGGTCATTCATATGAAGAGAATAAGAAGAAGTTTTGGAAACAAGTGAAGAGAGTAAGGAAGGCTGGCTCAAGAATTGAAGACACAGTGAAAGAGGGAAATGAGAGGTTGTTAAAAGGAGAGGAGGCAAGGAAAAGATGAGCGGAATATTTTGAAAGTTTACTGAATGTTGAGGATAATAGGGAGGCAGATATAATTGCTGTTGTAGGTGTTGAGGTGCCAGTGATGGGAGATGAGAATGAGAGAGAGATTACAATAGAGGAAGTGAGGAGAGCAATAGATGAAACGAGAGTAGGAAAAGCATCTGGTATGGATGGTGTGAGAGCTGAGATGTTGAAGGAAGGGGGTGTTACTGTACTTGAATGGTTAGTGAGATTGTTTAATATGTGTTTTGTGTTATCAATGGTACCAGTAGATTGGGTTTGTGCATGTATTGTACCACTATATAAGGGTAAGGGAGATGTGCATGAGTGTTGTAATTCAAGAGGTATTAGTTTGTTAAGCGTAGTTGGGAAAGTGTATGGTAGAGTAATGATTAATAGGATCAAGGATAAAACAGAGAATGCAATCTTAGAAATACAGGGTGGTTTTAGAAGAGGTAGGGGTTGTATGAATCAGATTTTTACAGTAAGGCAGATATGCGAGAAATATTTAGCAAAAGGTAAGGAGGTGTATGTTGCGTTTATGGATCTGGAGAAAGCGTATGATAGAGTTGATAGGGAAGCAATGTGGAATGTGATGAGGTTATATGGAGTTGGCGGAAATTTTTTGCAAGCAGTGAAAAGTTTCTACAAAGGTAATAAAGCATGTGTTAGGAGAGGAAAAGAAGTGAGTGATTGGTTTCCGGTGAGAGTGGGGCTAAGACAGCGATGTGTGATGTCACCGTGGTTGTTCAACTTATATGTTGATGGAGTGGTAAGAGAGGTGAATGCTCGAGTACTTGGACAAGGATCAAAACTGGTAGACGAGAATGATCATGAATGTGAGGTAAATCAGTTGTTGTTTGTGGATGATACTGTACTGGTTGCAGACACAGAAGAGAAGCTTGGCCGATTAGGGACAGAATTTGGAAGAGTGTGTGAGAGAAGGAAGTTGAGAGTTAATGTGGGTAAGAGTAAGGTTATGAGATGTACGAGAAGGGAAGGTGGTGCAAGGTTGAATGTCATGTTGAATGGAGAGTTACTTGAGGAAGTGGATCAGTTTAAGTACTTGGGGTCTGTTGTTGCAGCAAATGGCAGAGTGGAAGCAGATGTACGTCAGAGAGTGAATGAAGGTTGCAAAGTGTTGGGGGCAGTTAAGGGAGTAGTAAAAAATAGAGGGTTGGGCATGAATGCAAAAAGAGTTCTATATGAGAAAGTGATTGTACCAACTGTGATGTATGGATCGGAGTTGTGGGGAATGAAAGTGACGGAGAGACAGAAATTGAATGTGTTTGAGATGAAGTGTCCAAGGAGTATGGCTGGTGTATCTCGAGTAGATAGGGTTAGGAACGAAGTGGTGAGAGTGAGAATGGGTGTAAGAAATGAGTTAGCATTTAGAGTGGATATGAATGTGTTGAGGTGGTTTGGCCATGTTGAGAGAATGGTAAATGGCTGTCTGCTAAAGAAGGTGATGAATGCAAGAGTTGATGGGAGAAGTACAATAGGAAGGCCAAGGTTTGGGTGGATGGATGGAGTGAAGAAAGCTCTGGGTAATAGGAGGATAGATGTGAGAGAGGCAAGAGAGAGTGCTAGAAACAGGAATGAATGGCGAGCGTTTGTGACGCAGTTCCGGTAGGCCCTGCTGCTGCCTCCGATGCCTTAGATGACCGCGGAGGTAGCAGCAGTAGGGGATTCAGCATTATGAAGCTTCCTCTGTGGTGGATAATGTGGGAGGGTGGGCTTTGGCACCCTAGCAGTACCAGCTGAACTCGGTTGAGTCCCTTGTTAAGCTGGAGGAACGTAGAGATTAGAGGTCCCCTTTTTTGTTTTGTTTCATTTGTTGATGTCGGCTATCCCCCAAAATTGGGGGAAGTGCCTTGGTATATGTAAGTATGTACTTATATTGAAGTCTTTATATTTTGTGAATGATGATAGAATAATGTTGAAAATATTTATTATAAAGTTTTCACACGAATAATATTATTTTATCAGAGTATAAAAAATGTATGGTCTCATTTCTGCATTTTACCTCCCAAGAAAAATTAAGGCTATAATGGTTTAGTAATATAAATTTTCTGTGCAAATTATACCTATATACCTAAGCATTATACCTAATGCTTAGTTTTTCTTCCGATACCTATTCTTGTTATTCTTCTTCCCCGCCTCCCACCCCCCAATAAAATCCATATAACATGGGCTAAACATTCCTAATCTGAAAATTGCTGTTGGAAAAGAATAGGAATGAAACAGGAATGAATATATGATGATCCAATACTTGGCAATTTACTACATAGTGCAACTATTGTGTACTATACGAAGACAAACATTTTGCATCATTTATGAGAGTAGCTGTACAGGAGTTTTCTCGTATATTTTGTTATTTAGGCGTTGAGCACAACTCCCCGTACGAATTTTTTAGCCATACGTGTGTGGGAATTTTTCAGTCGTAGCCATGAACTCCTACGATGTAATTGGTTGTGAGTGTGTTGAGTGTTCACTACGGGTTAAGTACGTGTGACGCATGGGTGACGCACGGTTCGCAAGTGTTGTGAGATGAATGCGTTGGAAAGTTATGGCGTACGGCACATGCGGGAAGAGTAGGCTACTAAGCATGCACTAAGGACCTGCGTGTAATGCAGGTGACGCACTTCCGGAATACGAGTCTTAAGTGTCCCCTGGGGGGGGGGGGGGGGTTTAAATACCACCGTGCTATGCCCGCGCTATTTCTACGGGCCAACCAAGGGAAAGGCCCGTGTCAACCAGTGTTGGCTATAATACTCCAACAACAACAACAGCCCGCGCTCCACACTCAAGGGTTGCAAGTTCTAAAGCGTGGGTATATATATATATATATATATATATATATATATATATATATATATATATATATATATATATATATATATATATATATATATATATATATATATATATAATATATATTATATATATATATATATATATATATAATACACAATCAAATAATCACGGACAAGAAAGCTGATTACCGTGTTTGTACAAAATTGGGGATCCGGAGAGATAGTAATTAAGAATACTGAGAGAGAGAGAGAGAGAGAGAGAGAGAGAGAGAGAGAGAGAGAGAGAGAGAGAGAGAGAGAGAGAGCGTGGCAAAGGGATGTACCTGAGAATGATGATATACTTGCTGCAGCAGAATATATATCCTGAAAAATCATGTAAATATCGTGCATTAGTACTAACGTCATCCGGTCATTGTTCTACTATACATACCTACTTTTGCCGCAATTGTATCGTACGGTGCACGTACGGACGACGTACTTCTTTTAATTCTGTACGATAAACGTGCGTGGCTCGTACTTGTGGCGCTAGTTACACGCAAATTACACACACGACCAATGTGCGGAGATCCTGCTACAGAAAATCCTACGGCACGTAAGTTGCACGTAAGTCACAAAACACGTCTTACTTGCGTCAGACGTGCATCCTGTCTGCGACTACAAATTTTCTTGACTGCCGCAGAACGTTTTAGTTCAGCGAGTGAAGATTCTGGGGCTGGTATACGGCAGGCTACGAGGTCAAAGACTGTTGCGTGCCCCTTGCGTCACACCAACGATTTCACACAAATTTTGCCCGTATATGGTAGTACGGCTAGTTGTGCCCAACGCCTTAGTGGAGAAAAATTAGTGCCAAATAACCTTAATCAATTTTTCACCGATGTAATGTATTCTTCACTTTTACCTGACTTTAAAAAGCACAACAACTTTAATACTAAACTTTTAATTTAACGCTTTTTGTCTTTGGTGTGGAAAATATATATCTTTGTTTATGATCAAGACATAGCTCTCTGCTCTCTCTCTCTCTCTCTCTCTCTCTCTCTCTCTCTCTCTCTCTCTCTCTCTCTCTCTCTCTCTCTCTCTCTCTCAAACAACGTTTCCGACAATATTTCAAAACATTTTGTGAAGATATGAAATAATTTGAGTAACGTTTTAAGGTTCAAACTTTCCCTCGAAATTCGTAATCTTGTTCTTGTTTGACAAAAAAAAAAAAAAAAAAAAAAAAAAAAAACACTAAAACGTTACCATTATGACAATTACTACCTTCAAGAGATACTTTAATCTTCTAAATACTGTAACAAACTCCCTTTTCAAGCTTAAAATTAATTGTTTGTTGGGTTTTCGGTAGTCTATATGGAAACGATCCTGTTTGGCAATCTGTTGGACGGGAATTCGAAACAGGGTAAAGCGCGATGATTTTTAGTTGTGTCTGCAAACTTACAGTCCTTGTAAGCTCGGTACCGGAGGTTTTGAGGATCTTGCAGGTCTAACAGCTGAGTCATCAACCGCCATTGTCTGGCACTCTCTGGTCTTAGCTTGATGAAAAGGCTGATTACTTGTATATGTTTTCAATCTCTAGGACATTGTCCAGTCCCTTGCCTCTGTCATTTATGAACTAACTTTAAACCGTTAATTTCTTCATAGGAATCATAAACTTTTCTTATGATAAAGCGGAATAAATTAAGATGAAAGATCTCGCCAAACATGATACCCTTGACGGTGTTGTCAACAGATGAGGTTTCATGACGACAATGAATCAAGTTATCAGAATAAAAAGAAAAAGGAAAGGATCGGTATAATTGTAATAAAAGCGATAGTGATGAGGGTAGTAGCTTTAATATTAAATATTTCATTACTTCGATACTTATGATATTATAACGAAGTAACTCGCAAGTGCATAAAGCATACGTAGCCTCTTTTAAAGGAAATAAACTTTAAACTATTTCAATGCAAGTTCCCCACTTTTAAACATCATCTTCCTGTGACGGGGAGGGGCGTGTGTGAAAGAAATGATACAATGGTATTCATACAAGTTTCTTGGATCAAAATAAAAATGAATCACTGAAATTCTTGACGCTCCTCCATCACAGCCGTAATATGTACGATTCTATTTTAAGGTTCAGAGACCGTCCGACGGGTGAAAAATGAGGGTGACAAAGTGTGTGCCGGGAATGCATGTGGATTGGGTCGTAAATCAAGGCTCTGTAGAGACTTGAAATAGAAAAGTTAATATAGCTGATGGATTGTTGAGGTATTGAAGTGATGTAACGGCCATTTGTATCCATTGCGTTCAACTCTTTTAGTATTAAGTAACCGTGATCTTTTTTTTTCTTCTTATTTTTTTGTAAGAAACAAAGCATTCCTACAACCTTAGTAATTAAGAACTCTAACATTCATAACAATTTTATATCATCTCTGAAGTAAATTCACATTTTTAAATTAGCTTTAGTACTTCATCAATAATCTCTCGTATATATAAAAGAGCAAGTACCTGGATATATATATATATATATATATATATATATATATATATATATATATATATATATATATATATATATATATATATATATATATATATATATATATATATATATATATATATATATATATATATAAATATATATATATATATATATATATATATATATATATATATATATATATATATATATATATATATATATATATATCAGGAAAAGTTGAAAATGGCATATGACAAAGTGAGAGTAAGAGAAACTAGTATTTTAGAGGAGTGGAAGTTAGTAAAAGAAAATTTTGTTGGGATTGCAAGTGATGTGTGTGGCAAGAAGGCAGCATAAGGAAAGGCAGTGAAAGGTGGAATGAAGGAGTGAAGGTAAAAGTGGAGGAGAAAAAGAGGGCTTTTGAAGAATGGCTGCAGAGTAATAGTATAGAGAAGTATGAAAAATATAGAGAGAAAAAGGTGGAAGTAAAGCGCAAGGTATGTGAGGCAAAGAGGGCAGCTGACCTGAGGTGGGGTCAGGGATTGGGTCTTTCATATGAAGAGAATAAGAAGAAGTTTTGAAAAGAAGTGAAGAGAGTAAGGAAGGCTGGCTCAAGAATTGAAGACACAGTGAAAGATGGAAATGGAAGGGTGTTAAAAGGAGAGGAGGCAAGGAAAAGGTGGGCAGAATATTTTGAAAGTTTACTGAATGTTGAGGATAATAGGCAGGCAGATATAATTGTTGTTGCAGGTGTTGAGGTGCCGGTGATGGGAGATGAGAATGAGAGAGAGATTACAATAGAGGAAGTGAGGAGAGCACTAGATGAAACGAGAGTAGGAAAAGCATCTGGTATGGATGGTGTGAGAGCTGAGATGTTGAAGGAATGGGACGTGACTGTACTTGAATGGTTGGTGAGATTGATTAATATGTGTTTTGTGTTGTCAATGGTACCAGTAGATTGGGTTTGTGCATATATTGTACCACTATATAAGGGTAAGGGAGATGTGCATGAGTGTTATAATTCAAGAGTGTAGTTGGAAATGTGTATGGTAGAGTAATGATTAATAGGATTAAGAATAAAACAGAGAATGCAATCTTAAAAGTACATGGTGGTTTTAGAAGAGGTAGGGTTGTATGAATCAGATTTTTACAGTTAGGCAGATATGCGAGAAATATTTAGCAAAAGGTAAGGAGGTATATGTTGTGTTTATGGATCTGGAGAAAACGAATGATAGAGTTGATAGGGAAGCAATGTGGAATGTGATGAGGTTATATGGAGTTGGTGGAAGGTTGTTGCAAGCAGTGAAAAGTTTCTACAAAGGTAGTAAAGCATGTGTTAGAATAGGAAATGAAGTGAGTGATTGGTTTCCGGTGAGAGTGGGGCTGAGACAAGGATGTGTGATGTTGCAGCGGTTGTTTAACTTGTATGTTGATGGAGTGGTGAGAGAGGTGAATGCTCGAGTGCTTGGGCGAGGATTAAAACTGGTAGACGAGAATGACCATGAATGGGAGGTAAATCAGTTGTTGTTTGTGGATGATACTGTACTGGTTGCAGACACAGAAGAGAAGCTTGACCGACTAGTGACAGAATTTGGAAGGGTGTGTGAGAGAAGGAAGTTGAGAGTTATTGTGGGTAAGAGTAAGGTTATGAGATGTACGAGAAGGGAAGGTGGTGCAAGGTTGAATGTCATGTTGAATGGAGAGTTACTTGAGGAGGTGGATCAGTTTAAGTACTTGGGGTCAGTTGTTGCAGCAAATGGTGGAGTGGACGCAGATGTACGTCAGAGAGTGAATGAAGGTTGCAAAGTGTTGGGGGCAGTTAGGGGAGTAGTAAAAAATAGAGGGTTGGGCATGAATGTAAAGAGAATTCTAGATGAGAAAGTGATTGTACCAACTGTGATGTATGGATCGGAGTTGTGAGGAATGAAAGTGATGGAGAGACAGAAATTGAATGTGTTTGAGATGAAGTGTCTAAGGAGCATGGCTGGTGTATCTCAAGTAGATAGGGTTAGGAACGAAGTGATGAGGGTGAGAACGGATGTAAGAAATGAGTTAGCACCCAGAGTCGATATGAATGTGTTGAGGTGGTTTGGCCATGTTGAGAGAATGGAAAATGGCTGTCTACTAAAGAAGGTGATGAATGCAAGAGTTGATGGGAGAAGTACAAGAGGAAGGCCAAGGTTTGGGTGGATGGATGGAGTGAAGAAAGCTCTGGGTAATAGGAGGATAGATGTGAGAGAGGCAAGAGAGCGTGCTAGAAATAGGAATGAATGGCGAGCGATTGTGACGCAGTTCCGGTAGGCCCTGCTGCTTCCTCCGGTACCTTAGATGACCGTGGAGGTATCAGCAGTAGGGGATTCAGCATTATGAATCTTCATCTGTGGTGGATAACGGGGGACGGTGGGCTGTGGCACCCTAGCAGTACCAGCTGAACTCGGTGGAGTCCTTTGTCAGGCTGGGGGGAACGTAGATAGTAAAGGTCCCCTTTTTGTTTCGTTTCATTTGTTGATGTCGGGTACCCCAAAAATTGGGGGAAGTGCCTTGGTATATATATATATATATATATATATATATATATATATATATATATATATATATATATATATATATATATATATATATATATATATATATATCATCATCATCATCATCATCATTATTATCATCATCATCATTTCCTCTTACGCCTATTGACGTAAAGGGCATCGATTAGATTTTGCCAGTCGTCTCTACATAGAACTTTTAAATCAATACTTTTCCATTCATCATCTCCTATTTCACGTTTCATAGTCCTTTTGGTGAACTAATCTCTCTTGGGGAATGCGAAGAGCATGTCCAAACCATCTACATCTACCACAAACCATGATGTCATCCACATAAGGCACTTGGGTAATCTCTCATATAGTTTCATTTATAATCCTGTCCTGCTATGCAACTCCCAATATTATTCTGAGGGCTTTGTTCTCAAATATAAAAAAAAAAGCTGTTGGATATTGTTTTGTTGTCATACCACGAATCATGTTCATACATTAACACTGATCTCACTAAACTGATGTATAGCCTCATTTTTATATGTAATTTAAGTTGATTCGATTTCCAAATTTAACTTAATCTAGCCATTGTCGGATTTTCTCTTTTTAATCTTTCAATAAACTCCAATCTAAAGATCCTGTATTAGTTCCAAAAAATTTAGATGATTCCAACCCATTAATCCTTTCACCTTCCAATGCTATTTAATCTTCCATTGGATATTCCATTCTCATCATCTCCGTCTTTCTTCTATTTATCTTCTGCCCAAACTTATGTGATATCCCATGTATTCTGGTAAGCAGGTTTTGCAAGTCCTGTGGTGTTCTACTAATAAGGACAGCGTCACCAGTATACTCTAGGTCAGCTAATCTCCTGTTACGAACCCAATCCAATCCTTCTCCCCCATCCCCAACTGTTTTATGCATTACAAAATCCGTGAGGAGGATAAATAACATTAGTGACAACCCACTCCTTTGGAGTACTCCACATTTCACTGGAAATTCATTTGATTGCACTCCACTTACATTAACTTTGTACTTGCTATGCTCATGAACAATCATATTTATGAGGAACGCCATAATAACACACTATCAAATGGTTTTTCATAGACCACAAACGTCATCAAAAGTTGGTTTCTATGATATTTCACATTGCTATATCACATGTCTTGAATTGAAAATTTGGTCAGTGTAAATTCGCCATTTTTTAAATCCTGCTTTTTCACCTCTCAGCTTTTCATCAATCTTTCTCTCTAGTCTCTTTAAAATGAGTATACTATATATCTTCATGACGACTGGCGTAAGTGTGATGCCTCTGTAATTATTGCAGTCAGTCAGATCTCTTTTTTTTTGCCATTTTCTCCAACACCCCTAACTCATATTCATCAGGTTTTGCCCCTTCACGCCACATTCTACAAAATAATCTTGTAAGTAGTTTGGGAGTCAATCCATTTTTGGCCAATATCATCTCAGCAGTTGTTCCATCGTAATCAGGGGCTTTCCATCTCCTTGGTTTTTTAATGATAGCTTCGACTTCAAACTCACTAAATTCATTCATGGACACATCAAGGTCTTCCTCAACTTCAAGTGTATCAATGAAATTCTTCCTTTCATTTCTTCTATTCCATCATATGTTGCCTTTCTTCATCTTCTATTATTATCTCTCTGTTTGATGGGTAAATGCTTCTTCTTCTTTGCCCCATTTGAGATTTCATTAATAATTCTAGGAGCAATTCTTACACCATAGTCATTCCCTTAATTTGTAGATTTGCCTGCCTCCTCTGCTTTGCTGTCCAGATATTCTCTCCAGTCATTACTACCTTTTCTTTTGTCTTCAATAGTAATATATATATATATATATATATATATATATATATATATATATATATATATATATATATATATATATATATATATATATATATATATATATATGTATATATATATATATATATATATATATATATATATATATATATATATATATATACACATATATGTATATATATATATATATATATATATATATATATATATATATATATATATATATATATATATATATATATATATATATATATATATATATATATATATATCTATAAACAGCGAATTATGTAAATTCACTAGCTCCTAAACTCACCTGTTCTAAATTACATAATTTGATACACAAGAGAATACCTGCGAACTCTAAGAATAATACGCAACTCCCAGATGATAATATTTATTAACACTGAATACCTGAAGGATTCTATACATTACACTTAAAACAAAACTTGGTAATTAATTTATCTTTAACGGGAACTATTCTTAAATCAACCTCTTATTTCAGTTCTTAGTTAGGGGGATACAAGCAAGTTACTGAGTTAAGTATTGGTTATTGAAATAATACATACTTTACAAAAATGAACATATTTTATAAAGATAACATTTCAATAGTAATAACAGAAATAAATTAGTCCAAATTTAGATTTTAACTAGACCTTACACTTAGATAGAATTACGCTTAAAAAAATTATACTATCGCTTGTTACACTAGAAATTCATTTATGGAAATATTTAATTTTAACAATTATTGAAAAAAAATTACACTTTAAAATTATAGAAAATAAATCAAATTTACACTTACATAAACGTATCTGTTACTCCTACGACCTTTGGGCTCACTAAATGTTACCGAACGGTTAAGCAAAAATAGATACACTTAACTTTTTAACCAAATTTCACAAGACCAGTCACAAAAAATTTATTATATGAAATGTGTTTACATTAATAAACTTCACTTCTAAATTAAACACACAATATCACCAACGTTTGAACAACACTGTACACGGAATATGTTGGAGAGAAATCAATATTCCCGTTTGAGAGGAAATAGGTAGTGGCTGGATAGATGCTGGTGAGAGGAGTATCAGACGTTGATTCTTTCGGAGGGTTATGCTTGTTCTCTGCCTCTCCAAGGCAATGGGGTCCTTATATGTCCTTCTACTACACTCTGGAATCTTCCAGGTCATTCCAGCAATGCATTTGCTGCGTGGCTTAGGCCGGTTCTCACGACGTCGGGTTGACAACTTGGCAGTTTTGAAGTATGGTTCTATCGTCGCCTGACGAGGCAACTCTTTCAACTAACTCCGCCCTCCTCCTCTCGTAACATTAAAAAAAAAAAAGAATAACTTTTAGTTTAGAGCCTTCATGCAACATCCAACCACGTGGAAACATGATGCAATCCCTAAAGCGTATTATACAACAATATTACAAAAGACTTTGTAACCAAACTATGTGAAATGAAACTTTAATTCTTTAAAACTAAATTGAAATATAACTAAATGAATGGCAAAAGTCTTATGTAGTTTATATATATTTCCTTAATCCTACATGAGTGGAATTCACATTACAAGCTGGCAATGATCTCTTGAATACACAAATGAAATACGTGAATAAAATAATATACGTATGTTAGACCAGCTTCGTAAGAATATATATATATATATATATATATATATATATATATATATATATATATATATATATATATATATATATATATATATATATATATATATATATATTGATGAGCAGAACCACCATGAGAGGTACACTTGACACCACAGCCTCACAAAAACGGCTGAATCTAGCTTTTGTAGTTAGGGAAAGGGGAGGCGGCAGTAAAGGTTGAATCTGTGTGCGCATATCTATCTAAATATCAACAGTCATTTTAACGGTCGTGTACACTAGTCAATAATGTTATAAAATGGAGAAAAAATCAGCAGTTAGATATTTTTTCTGAATAATTCTAAATGCTCCCTTAACAGTAAATGAAGTAAATAATGACATATTATATTGATTTGCACTTATAAGAAATGTTTGTTTAATGATTATTGAAACTCTAGTGTTTACTTGAACTTATAGATATTGTTTCATATAATGTAAAACTTTCTTCTCGTAGTTTTTCCTGAAGTTAAGCATACTGGCTCTTTATGGGGGTATTCAGTGAATTATACTGATAAATTTTATTCTATTGTATTATCATAAAATACAGACCAAAACCTGACAAAAAACACAAATAACGATACCGATAACCAATTCTTTTCCAAGGCCAATAGAATTTTAACAGGTCAACCCACGGCCGCTTGAAATTTTTGTCGTATCCGCATCCCTTGCGTCAATAGGTTCAAAAGATGTCCTAGGCTGAACCTATGGTCAGTCTGTATTCTGTAATGAGCGGCCCCGAAGGTCGGACATCCATCTCTCTCCGACTCAATCTATCTCATGGCAGTATCATGAAATAAATTAGATCATAAATTTTTTTCGTCTAGTCAATTTTGCACCTTAGCATATTTTTTCTTAAATTTCCAGATATGATTATTGAGAGGTCACCATTGTATAAATATAAATCGCCTCCATCATGTGTGATAACGGTAATAATTACTAATGATGATAATAATGATTACTATAATAATAAAAACAATATAATAATAATAGAAGGAGTATAATTTTAATAATAGTAATTATAGTATTAAGAGTAAAAGTATAATAATAATCATAGCAATATTATTATTATTATTATTATTATTATTATTATTATTATTATTATTATTATTATTATTATTATTGTAATACTCCTGATATTATTATTATCATTGTTGTTGTTGGTGGTTGGTGGTGGTGGTGGCTGTTATTATTATTATTATTATCATTATTTTATATTATTATCAAAAGTATAATAATAATAATAATAATAATAATAATGATAATAATAATAATAATAAAAATAACAGTATAATTAAATGAGATTATGGATAAGCAGTCAGAGAGAGACAGAGGAGAGAAAGAAAGCGAGAGAGAGAGGACACGTGTCTCAGTTGTTAAACCTACTGACGTAACATTAATAACGGCTATCCGAGCGAAAGCTGCGCGTGGGATGACCTGTAAAACTCTTTTGGCCTTCTTCTTTTCTAGACTGATAACGATACTGATATCAGAGAAACAACCGATAGCAATACCGATACTGGCCAATAATCCGATACTATAGAAATTTTTTGTAATGATTACAATTCCAAACCCAATTTTGTTAAATTACTGATTATTTCTTAATAATAGGCTTCCATTTTATCATGCATCTGGGAATTCCTATTTTGTATTGCTAAACTAATATATCTGTCAGTTGGTAGTGAAGTTTTGGGACACGAAAGTACAAGGAGAAAGCCATGGCTATCAAATGATATGTGGGATACCATAAAATGGAGACAGAGAGAGAGAAATTGATTGTTAAGGTAGAGCATGCTATGTTTCCAGTATTGATAGTGAGGTCAAAAGAAAAGCCAGGAATGACTGAAGAGAATATTTAGACAGTAAAGCGGATGAGGCTGACAAAGCTATGAATTCAGGGAGTGGCTATGGTGTATGAATTTCCCATAGAATTGTTAATGAAATCTCTACTGAGCATAATAGAAGAAGTATATAACCATCAAAGAGACATGGAACTGTTATGACAACAAAATAGGAAGAATACAATATTGGATGGAACACTTTAGTGAGGTTATGAATAGGAGATACGAAGAGAATAATTTGATTGATATACCAGAAGCTGATGGAGACCTTGATGTGCTCATGAATGAATTCAGTGTGTTTGAAGTCGAAGCTATCATTAAAAAATTCAAGAGATGAAAAGCCCCGGGATACGATGGAATAACTGCTGAGATGATACTGGCTGACAATGAAGTGACCCCCACAATACTTACGAGATTATTTTGTAGAATGCAGCGTGAAGAGGAGAACCCTATGAACAGAAGTTAAGAGTGTTGGCATCACTTGTTATGAAAATATATATTATGCTTCTTCTAGAGAGACTGGAGAGAAATTTGATGAACAGTTGAGAGATGAACAAGAAGGATTACGAAAAGTAAGAAGATGTACTGACCAGATTTTCATTTTAAAACATGTTGTATAGCAATGCATGGAGTATGAAAATCTACTTTTGATGGCTTTTGTGGACTATGGAAAAGCCTTCTATATCATGCACCGTCCAATTTTGTGGAAAGTCGTGCATTATTATGGAATTCTTCTTTAATATGTGAATTTGACTGAGTCTCTCCATGAACGTAGCAAGTGCAAAGTTCCTGTTAATGGAGTCCTACTAAATGAATTTCCAATGAACAGCGGAGCACTCTAAGGGAATATATTGTCACCTATGTGATTTATCCTTCTCATGGATTTTGTAATGCGTAGAAAAAAAGGGAGATGGTGGAGAAGGATTGGACTGGATTGGTGATAGGGAAATAGCAGACCTAGAGTATGTTAATGATGCTGTCCTTACTAGCAAAGTACTACAGAATTTGTAATGTTTCCTTACCAGAATACATGAGATATCCCACGAGGTTGGGCTCAAGATAAATAGAAGAAAGGCACAGATGTTGAGAACGGAATATGCAATGAAAGATATAATGTCTTTGGAAGGAGAAAGGATGAATGGTGTAGAGTCATTCAAGTATCTATGAACCCTGATCTCCAATACAGGGTCTTTAAAATTAGAATTTAGTGAACGATTAAAAAAAGAAAATGAGACAACGGCTAGGTTAAGTAAAATTTGGAAATTAAATGGCCTGAAATTACATAAAAAAATCTGGCTATTTATCAGTTTAGTTACATCAATGTTATAATATGGACATGAGTCATGGTTAGACTCTGAAACAATATCCAAGAGATTTATCAAATTGAGAACAAAGCCCTCAGAAGGCTACTTGGAGTTAAATGGGAAAACACGATTTGAAATTTAAATAAAAGAGACATTACTTGAGTACTATATGTGAATGAGATAATGATGAGGAGTAGATGGAGATGGTGTGATCATGCTCTTCGCACTCCTCAAGAGAGATTAGTTCACCAAACGTTTAGCTGGTCTCCACAAGGCACTATAGGAGTTGGAATTCCCAGGCCTACATGGCTGAGGACCATGAAGCGTGAAGTAGGAGATGATAAACGGCGAAGTGTTGTATTGAAAACTCAAGATAGAGACGACTGGTGAAATGTAACCAAGGCCCTTTGTGTCAATGAACGTAAGAGGAGATGATGATGATGAAACTAAATTCATCAGATTATTATCTTATTACAGGAGGTTTTATTTTCTTTCTTAGAATGAATTTTTCTCTCTCTTTCCTTAGATCTAAATAAACTTTGCTTCTCACCACTCTACGAACGCTTGACTTTAACTTGTTTAACACTGTTACATCTTTAAATAAATTGACTTTTTCACTGAGAATAAAATTTATTAAATTTTTCGTTACTCCATTCTGGCTTCCCCATGTCCATTTTCTATGTTTCGTTTAATTCAAGATGGTGCTCATTATTTTGGGATTGTTTCTTTCGGAAAATTCTACATGCATGTCTGCTCTGTCATATACACACACACAGACACACACACACACACACACATATATATATATATATATATATATATTTATATATATATATATATATATATATATATATATATATATATATATATATATATATATATATATATATATATATATATATATATATATATACATATATATATGTATATATTCATATATATATATATATATATATATATATATATATATATATATATATGTGTGTGTTATATATATATATATATATATATATATATATATATATATATATATATATATATATATATATATATATATATATATGTGTGTGTGTGTGTGTGTGTGTGTGTGTGTGTGTGTGTGTCTGTACTTTTAGATAATATGGAAAATTTCTATATCTATTAATTTTTATGATAGTTTCTATCGCTGTTTTCTGTATATATGTATATTTATCCTGTATGTATGTGCCCCAAAACAATCAAATAAAACCTGATATGCAAAGTGTCATATCAACTTTTTTTTTGTTGAGTTTTATTTGCTTCGGCTGTTCATGATCACCCGATGGAAAGCAATAAAACGAAATACTGATTAACTGTTTGAGACAAAGGCAAATAAAGGGAACTTTTGTATTTCACGTTAGGGGGATGAAGCGAGGACACCGAACAGGTCACGCGAAAGCTTCATTGAAAAAAAAAGTTGGCATATTTTTGGAATGCTATCATTTGTTACAGAGAGAGAGAGAGAGAGAGAGAGAGAGAGAGAGAGAGAGAGAGAGAGAGAGAGAGAGAGATTATCGTCGTTTGATTCAGTTCACAAGAGTAATAGAGTTATATAATTATCTAATGCGATTTCAATTCTGAAAAGCATTAATAGCAAGGAATCTCTCTGTTTGGAAAAGGAGATTGACGAGAACTTTGTTGTAACAGAAGATTTTATTGTTACGCTATGAGCATTTTATTTCGTTCTAGCCTCACTTTCAACTCCATTACATTAACAGACCAGTTTATTTAGAAACTGATGTTCATCTTAACTTATTGCCAGAATTGTTCAACTGAAAATCAAATGCATAACAAAGACGTCCTCTCTGTTTAATGCAGAATGTCTGAAAAATTAATCAATTTGCACCAATGATTAATTATTGATAATTACTATGAAAACAACATTATTATCATTAGGCCACCACCGCAGGGAGGTCCCCATTAAACCGTCCCCTCTCCAGACAACCCAATGGCTGAACGAAACTAATTTTTTCAAAGATGTGATATGTCTGTTGTAAAAATCTCAATGTTAAGGGTATATAAAATCAGGACAATATGCAATATTTACGTAATTTCTTAGTTACCCTAATTTGCGATACATAAAACTATGTGTAGTATCATATCTCTAGTTCCTAATATCATAGAATCCTAATCGTGGCATCTAATTGTAAGTTTTCAGTCTAAGCAATCTAGTGGTGAACTCTTTAGTCAACCATCACTAACCATTTTTTAGAAATGTTAAGTTTCTGTTCCAAAAACAAATGCACCATTTTAAAACCCATTATCAGCACCATCTTCCTCAATCTCATTATCATTGCTGTCAAGTAGCTAGTTCTCGATGTTATTTTTTTTTTTCTTTTTAGTCAGAGTACTACCATGAAACCACAATGGTTCCAGCTTCCCATCAACAGGAGTCCAGTCATGACTTTCATTAGCGATAGGAACATCAAGCTTCGAGATATAAGAATGCTTTCATATAGCCCCCCGGTAATTTACATTCCTTATATGCTGGTTCAGCCTTTTGTGACATGGTGGTACCGTGCTCATGTGCATGTTCCGTGGTTTCGTGAGTTCATCCTAGCCGTAGTCGGTCACTTGCAGGTAGTAAAGGTCATCAATATGTTTATTGTCTGGTCCATCATAGAAGCCACAGGTGAAAGCATCCATCTCCTGAACCGAATTCAATGGCACATTCCAGAAGTCACCTAATCTGGAAAGGGAAACTTCAAAGTGGACCATCTTTTTAAGGACTTTTAGAGGCTTTAACTCCCCGATCCCCTTATAGCTGCTGGTTGAGTCAACCCTTTGAAGGCATGAGTGACAACAATGCTTTTTATGTATACCAGATATGCCCTAGCCAGATCAAAAACACTCATCAGTCATGTCTTGTTTACAAAGCCAGTGTCAAACAAAATACTAACATATTCCATCTTTGATGCATAGTACAACAGCTGGGGGGAGACGTCGATATCTAGGCTCTTGATTCTAACTCAGAGATAAGCATGCCTCTTGCCATGCGTATAGTATAGGATGATGCTAAAACTTTAGAGAGATGCTTTCAATATGATGTGTAGTTATTAACGTATGCATAGTTAACATAAATATAAGTATCTCTATATGTAAAAGATCAATACCCAATACCTTGAATCCTCTATGTACGACTACAGTGAGAGGAAATCTATTTTGATAACCGTATGGCCATCATCCATCTTCAGCAGGTAGGCATGTCCATCATACTCTACAGTAACTTCTCTGCTGCTTAGTATACGTGCATATACATGCTGGTTCCAGAGCTTGGCGAGTTACCGAAGGAGGGTGTTTTATTCATGTCAAATTCAAATTCTTCTATCCTTATTATAGCGATATAATAGCCGCTTCAAAAACGTTTTACATGAATGAACTGTTGTTTATTGGAATCGCGAAGGATATCCAATCCACAATCGTATAGTCTTCTCACACTGTACAAGAAACTTCTCACCACAGCCTCGTTTGATGATGTTTCATGGCCGGTGTAATGACAGCCTTACATAATTCAACATACAAATAACAGGGAATTAACAAACTGTACATTGTTTAATGAGAATTATGTTTCATTGCAATGTAAACAGCATATTGGATATAACTTACCTTCACAGACTTGGTATGTACGAATCTGTCCTTGTACATCATGCTTCCTAATATATCAGCCTGAAATTACTGATGATATCCTTCGTGTAGAAGCAAGAATTTTCATTATTGGCTATGAGTTTCTTTTTTAGTGGATTCTGCTGCAACATCTGCTTCTTTGGTGGGATGATGAAATAAATCGGATGTATCAGTCAAAAAAAAAAAAAAAAAAAAAAAAAAAAAAAAAAAAAAAAAAAAAAAAAAAAAAAAAAAAAAAAACCACATTAGCAATTGTTAAACTGTGAAAACAAGGTGTCCTGGGGAATTTGTTCCGCTCTTCCAGCTTTGAATTATTTTTCAACTGATCACATTTAAAGTAGAACCGGAAAGCCACATTTCCCTGATGCTTGAACTGTACGACTTTTTGTTGTCCATTAATCTCTTGGCTTTTTTTTTTTTTTATTAAGGGATCCAAGTGTTTTGAGGATTTATTTATTAATTAGCATAAAGATTTTTATATTATTCTTTTGTCTGTCTTCAATAATAGCATCACATGTAACTCTTATTGTATATAGAAGAAGGCTAAGCAAATGTAAACAGATACCGCTCCTTTATATTTCATGTGTCTGGTGGATTGATTTGCCTCTTGTGACCAATTTGGTGACTGATTGACAGTTAAAGTGTCAGTGAACCTTGTGACTGTGTTGGTGGTAATATACTTAGACTATAAATTCAGTTTGGTGACCCCCAAAAAAGACCGAAAGATACTTCCATCCACCCCTCGACGAATTTTTCTTGTGGTTGCTATGGTAACCACAGCTGTTTACCATTTTCTGTAAATTGTTTATTTTATTAAAGACTAACTGAACCGTCACTAGTTCACGATGTCCTATGACGATGTAGATAATATTAGGGGTCTTACACACACACAAGTGAATAAGCTGACGAATGCTATGTTAAAAAATAGTAGGTTATGCATCCTATCATTAGGTAGGTATGGTCCCAGAGAGATTTTCTGGAAACTTCTCACCCAATTGCGTAGTTTGTTAAGAGCTGCATCCCTAGCCTCTATCGACTTGAGATTCTCGAAACACTCGTACATTAAGGTCCGACATACATTGCAACTTCGCTGGTTCCAATAATGCAGGGATTCGGAAATAATATTGCAGGGGGCATGAAACCTGCATGTATTATGGCCGTAAAAACACTTACTCTTGATATTGCAGAAGACTGCAATACATGCCATCTGGGGTTCCTCCTGTAAAGAAAGGAAAGCAGAATGAGTATACAATTGATTATCTCACTGATGAGTAATATATAAAGTCATATTTTAACAAAATAGCATAGGATAGTAAGCTAGAAAAGGGATAGTGGGAGACACATACTTGTGTATCCCCTGCAAGCAAATGCTGTTACCTCCCCTCAGTATTAACTATTAGGAGATTCCTCTATCAAGGGAACTCCAACAAAGGGTTCTAACCTCTAGGGGTAGAGAAACGTACAAGTCACTATGCTTTTTCATTCTTAACACAGTAAGGTAATGATGACTGATTTCTAACCAGAGTATTGAAGGAATTCTATTTTTTCAATATAGGAACGGTACCAGCAGAAGCCCGCACAAGGGTACCCAAGATATGTTAGAGATAACTACAGTATACTCATACTATAGTTTTCCTTTTGCAGTATACACTATATTGCAAATTACTGGCTACAGTATAATTATATGTAAGGTAGTTCAGCCAGTGTGCTGCCTTTGTGGCAAGCATCTGATGGCACGGTCCAGCTGGCATGACGCCAACAGGACTAGGAAAATAAAAGACATATATTTGTGTATGCCACCCAACCTATTTGCTGTGCCCTCCCTTGCAATATTAAATCATGGAATTTCCTGATCAAGGAGACTCAAGGATAAGGGTTCTGCCCTTTAAGGGTTAGAAGTGTAATACCACCAGCCCTTTAAAATATTTAATATTGTAGGGTAATATGAAAAGTGATTTGTAATCAGAATATTGAAGAATTTCTATTCTTTCAATATAGGATTGGTCTTAGCAAACACCCGGGCAAGGATACCCAAGATATATTGGAAAATAGCTACTGTTATAATATATACAGTAATTTTTCTATCTGCAGTATATCCTATACTGCAAGTATACTGACTACCTGTATAAACATATATTATAATTCAGCCGGCATATAGCCAGCATAGCTAGTTCCTGCTGGCACATCCAGCATGCTAGCTAAAAGAGAGAGAGACAGCATGGAGTGAAGGCTACCTATTATTGTGTATGTATACAGTAATTAAGGATGTAAAAGTCTAATTTTACTGCCTTTCTCCAGAAAGAAGGTTCAAATGGAAGGGGAGAATGTAACATTCAGGCTTCCATCCAGCCACAATACTATCGCAGGCAAGGTCATGCCTGCACATCGCTGGCAGGTTAGCCTCCGGCAGCATTAGTACAGTCAGCGTGCTGCCGGCTGAGTCAGCACCTATCTGTGCCAGCCCCTACCGCCTGCCAGAGTAATACCCTGACAACAGAACTTGTGGCCAGCAGTCCAAGGGAGAACTGAAGAACCTTGGTGAGAGAAGGGACTTCCCACCCACAACCATCATGGCTGCCAACAGATGACATGGCTACCAGCAGCATGCATAGTCTCCGGCAGCCACCATAGCCGTTGACAGTTTTAAAACACATGGTCGCCGGCAGCCAACATGGCCGCCGGCAGTTGTGTCATGGCTGCCTGCAGCTGGCAGAGCCGTAGGCAGCCGGACAATGGCTGCAGAGAGGGTGTCTGGGCGGCCCCGGCAACCCACTGGCAACGGTGAGGTTGCAGGATGCCGGCTCAAGAAAGACAATGGCTCGGCCATCATAAAAGAACAGAGGGGGAGGGAGAAGAGTCCTGTAAGAGGTGTGGAAGGAGCCGGCAATGATGCCGGACCTACATACCCTGAAGAAACTGTTTCAGTATCGGCGCCATCCTAGGCAGCAGGAGAATCTTCTATTCTGCAGCCTATGGTCTGCCAATATAGTTAAGGGGACGGCAGCAGTGCCACCTCCTCTCAACAAGGGAGAAACAGAGTTCCAGTGCCACGCCATCCTAGGCCCCAGAAGTGTACTACTCTTCAGCCTAGGGTCTGCGTACAAAGGACTATTCTACTAGGCCACAGGGAGAAAGTGGCGGCATCATACAACCACTTCAGGTGTAGTCTAAGGAGGGCTAGCCACTATGCCGGCAGCCTAGAAGGGGAATGGCTATTCACCCTGCCTGCCGACTGCCGGGACAAGACTAAATACTCTGAGGTTCTGATCGAATCCCAAAACTTGCCATTTGCTGTTAAGGGACGAGACAGAAAACCCTAGGCTAGTCATACCTGAATTAAAAACTCGAGGCACGACCCACTAGGGTTGTAGCCTAAGGCTACACTCAGAGGGAAGAGAGATTACCCTTAAATCTCTATTAGAGACGAGCTTCGGTTATATTATAATCCAAGGAGATATCGATCTCCGATGAATTGATAACCAAAACTCGAGGGTAACCGGGTAAATGTCAAAAGTATATTATGTTGCCTAGGTTAGGTTACCTTAGCAAGACGAGATCTCTGTTACCTACATCACTGAAATTCTGACATATACGATCGACAGATAAAAGGAAAATTATGCATATAAATATCTTTACAAGCATAAAATGCCTAAATAGCTTCCATAATTAAATTATTAATGCTATTTAAACAGGGAATGTGGTTCTACTAACTAAATAACACATGCCTAACGAAAGACAGCGTCCATGGCGCCTCCGGTAACAGGCCTAGCCCCTTATCACAATAAATTACTCTAATTTCCCTGAGACAGGAGCTAAAATACACATATTGTAAAAAGTCAATACTCTACTTTCCAGAGGCGAAAGAAGCTGGAGATAGCATAATAATCATCCTGGAAAATTGATCGAAAATGTCACACCACCATGCTAAATCGCTACATAATTAGGAATGTCCGCCATATTGGATATGGCGCTGTTGTGATACTCAATAGTAGTAGGGGAACTAGGGTAACCTTGATACGACTCCCCTTCTAATTCTGCCACTTTCCACCTTGAAGCGTAAACGCTATTCGGGGTGTAGATTGCTATGTGGCGTGTCAGGAATATGTCCCCTGATATCATGCGATATCCTAAAGAGAAAATTTAAGGATATTCATGCCAGGAGTTAGAATTCTGGAGACCTAAAGGTAAATTCTCTGGGAATATCACTGTAGTCAAATATCCCTTAGGAAGCTACTCGTAGGAACCTTCCATCAGGACGATATGACTTGGGCCCAATAAGGGTATTCATACTGTGTTTGAATTTGTCTGCACGTGGGTGTTCATATGTAAGTTCAGTCAATATCATTTCTGATCCTAAAGCTTAAGGGATGTAAAAGGTTTTAAATTTTTTTTTGCGATGCCTCTCACTACTGTCAAAGAGTGAAAGAAAAGCAATTGCTAATGATTATAATGAGTCCTTGCTGAAGAGTAACTTTTTAACGAAGCAGCTCGACTGCTTTTGTTGTCCGTGACTTCTATAATGGGAAGGGATAGAGATGAAAAAGAAATGAAGGGATTCAAACTGAAATCATAAAAGCATTAACAAAATGTTTACCTAATTTCAAAATTTAAAGAACATAATTAAGAAAGTAGAGGGTTTTACTAGATAAGAACATTATCAGTTACATATTATTATTATTATTATTATTATTATTATTATTATTATTATTATTATTATTATTATTATTATAAGCTGAGCTACAACCCTGGTTAAGAAAAGCAAGAAGGTATCAGCCCTAGGGCTACAACAGGGAAAAATAGCACATGGAGGGAAGGAAATAAGAAAATGAATAAACGATTTAAGAAGTAATGAACAATTGAGATAAAATATTTTCCAAATAATAAGAACATTAAAACATATTTTTATGTATTAAGGCTGGGAGAGAGCAAAGAACAGGTCTTTACTTGTATACATTTATTTGCCAACCGACTTATATAGCTTAACTGACTTATACAGCTTAACTTGTAAGTAGAATATATCAATTTGTACACCACTTGAGTGACATCCTGGTCAATTACCACAAATACAAGTTCTATATGACTAGGCTTAGTGGTAAACATACACAATACTCTTCCCTTTGTACAAGTAGCTATTGCTTCTGAAATATGAAACACAATAGTCCAATTTAAAATATTAACAAAATCAACGTAGAACAGACTAACTTAAAATATTAACTTTTCCCTCCACTCTGATAACCATTGCTTGACAACTTAAAAAAGACTAACTTAAAACAGTAACAACAATCACCAAATAGAAAAACAACTCTTGAATAAAGCAATAAACACTAAGTTCTAAAACAATGTAAATAAAACAGCAAAATGTCTTCCACATAATATAACTGAAATTAATGTTTTAGTCATTTGATCTGATGGCTTGACCAGTTTGTACTTATTTCACATATTTCCGAATACAGTG
Organism: Palaemon carinicauda; assembly: GCF_036898095.1. Lineage (NCBI taxonomy): Eukaryota > Metazoa > Arthropoda > Malacostraca > Decapoda > Palaemonidae > Palaemon > Palaemon carinicauda. The sequence continues at coordinate 77,948,734 of NC_090734.1, forward strand.
CTTTACATAGTCTTTCAAATAAGTTGGTGCCTTCTTAGTTCTTGTAGATCTCCTTGGCATAGAAGTAGTGTCTGGCACAGATATATCTGTTAAAACTGCACCGTGATCAGAACTTCCGATAGGTCTAGTTGTTGGAGGCTCCTGGTTGTTGGGTACATTTAAGTGTTCTTCACTGTTCTTAGCATTTATAATAGGCCTACCCACTGCTGATTTACTAACCCCACTTTCAGCATGATTTTTTACACCATCTGACAGTTCAGTGATTGCTCCAGGGGCTTTATCCCCTTCAGCTTTATGTTTACTGTCCTCATCACACACATTGAACTGTGACCCATCCACTGACATTTCAACTAGGTTTTCCCTGTATGCCAATCCATCAACTCGACGTAGTGGGTCAATATGTCTTTTCCAGATGATATCGCCCATGGCAACATGATAGGAACATGGACTCAAACGTTCAGTTACAATCGCTGAAATCCACGTTTCTTTTCTATTTCGATAGTCCCTAGTTAACACAGTATCTACAATTGTAACTAGTCTCATTGGTTTCTTGAATAAGTCACCAGATGATTGCTTTTGAATTCTTTCTGATGTATTTGGATATAGTAGGTCAAGACATGTATTCAACCGTCTACCCATCAATTCTGCTGGTGTGCACTTGGTAGTGGTAAGCGCGGTTGTGTGGTATGTGAGGAGAAAATCACAAAGTTTTTTATCTAACGAACTGTCTTTGGTATAACGTGCTTTCATGCCACGCTTGAATGCAGTCTTGAATGTTTTTACAAAGCGTTCTGCTTGTCCATTTGTGCTTGGATGATATGGCGCAGAGATGATATGTTTGATCTCATTGCTTTCAGTAAAAGCACGTAACTCAGCTGAAGTAAACTAAGGCCCATTGTCGGAGATAAATTCATCACAAACTCCATGTTGTGCGATGATCTTTCTGATTACATCTATTGTGAGCGTACTGCTATTTGACTCATACGACAGACCTCTACCCACTTTGAATATGCGTCCACCATTATGAACTACATTTCGCCTAAGAAAGGACCAGCAAAGTCGATAAGGACTCTTTTCCATGGTCCCGCCGGCCATTTCCACGGATTTCCTTGAGCTACAAGCAGGACCGATTGCGTTTCTTGGCACACATAACACGACTGCACTGTTTTTTCAATGTCTTGATCAATGTTGGACCACCACACATGCATTCTTGCTAATCCTTTCATTCTAATAATCCCTGGATGACAAATGTGTAATTCGTTAAGAGCCAGCCCCTGAAAAGTTTTAGGAACAATAATACAAACTCCCCAGAGCAAGCAACCATCTTCAACTGTGATCTCCTCACGATGGATATAGAGTTATTTGAGATTTTTACTGATATCTGCTGCATCTGGACATCCTGTAGTGGTAAAAAGTAATACTTTTGACAGCACAGGGTCACGTCTCACATCTCTAGCAATGTTTCTTTACCAAAATCAGAAGTGCTTTAATTTGTGTAACGTTGAGTTCAGTTGCTTCAGATGTCCAATGTATAAATTCTTCTGCACAACCTTCTACTGGTAACGGAAGCCTTGGCAATGCATCTGCTTTGTAGTTTTTTTCTCTGACTTACGAACTTGAATGTCATAATCGTATGCAGCAAGTTGGATTGCCAATCTTTGTATTCTCCCAGAAGCCAATAGGGGAATGCTGTTTCTCGGACTAAATATGAAATTCAATGCTTTATTATCCATGATCACTATGCATTTACGTCATATAGATACTGATGAAATCTGTGGATCCCAAAAATGATTGCTAGTCCTTTCCTTTCAAATTGGGAATAATTCGCCTCAGCTTTTGTTAATGTGCGAGATGCATATGCTATGAGTCATTCACCATTTTCCGTTAGATGTGAAAAACAGCTCCAAGCTCTTTTTGGGATGCATCAACTGCTAGTGTCACTGCCCTTTTAGGATTATAATGAACCAAAATACCACAGTCTTCAGTTTATAATTCTACAACTTTGGTGAATGCCTCTTCACATTCCGACAACCAACTCCATTTCCGATCCTTCTTCAAAAGTTCTGATAAGTTTGCAGCTACGGAAGATAATTTTGGTGCATATCAGCGGTAATGATGGACGAGTCCTAAGAATGACTGCGTTTTTGCTCTATTTGTTGGGCATGGCACGTCTCTAACAACTGCTATGGTTTCCTCATCTATTCTCAGGCCTTCCTTGCCTACCACGAAACTCAGCCATTTCATGGATGGTCTGAGAAAGGCACACTTAGGCAGGTTACAAGCCTCTGCAATACATCATCTAGATTCTGCAAATGTTCTTGATCATTAAGGCCATTTACGCTTATATCATCCATATTGCATGCACATGCTACTCCTTGTAGGACCATGTCCATCATTGATTGAAATAGCTGAGGTGCACAAGATACTCCGAATGGTAATTGAGTATAGCGGAACAAAACCCGAGGGATATTAATTGCCAGATACCTTCGTTATTCCTCTGCCACATGTAACTGTCCATAAGCAATTGACAAGTCTACTTTCGAAAACATTACACCTCTATGCAACTTGTGGTATATATCATCCATACGTGGCATTGGATATTCTGGATTTTCAAGGTACTTGTTCACTGTGACTTTAAAGTCCCCAAAAACCATAATTGATCCATCGGCTTTCTTGACAGGAACAATGGGAGCGGCCCAATCACTGTATTCGGAACGTTCCTCTTTAAGAATTGGCTCCTTCACTTCATCTAGAATTGCATATGGAAATGGCCTTGCTTTGAAGAACACCGGTTTTGTTTCAAGATTGAGGCACAGTTCAGCTTTAAAATTTACCGCCTTTTCCAGTTCAGATTTGAAAACTGCTTCATGTTTTTTAAGAATACTTTGTAACTCTGGAAGATATTCATTAAATGAATCAGTTCTGTTTGTTACAATGTTATTGATAAACAATGCCTCCTAGTCTAATTGAATATGTGCTAACCGGTCCCTTCCGAATAGTGCTGGTCCGTCACTATGCACAGCGTAGAGTGGTAATCTTTTAACCCTTTGGCCCTGATACTGAACGTTAACATAACCTATTCCTATTACAGGTACGTTGTCTCCAGTGATTGTTTCCAGAACCATATTGCTAGGTTTTAGCTCCAGATGCTTCTTTAGATGACTGGTATACATTCGTTTTGATATCAAAGAAACTGCCTCACCAGTGTCTACTTCCATCTCCATTTGTTTTCCATTTAATGAGACAGCTACCATTATCTCAGGGGTTTTGTATATTTACCAGGCTATTATTGAACATTTCCTATTGTTTCATTGGATATTTTCTTGTGAACGTTTCTAATTTGAACATGACTGATATCGGTATAATCAGATTCTGAACTTGAATCTGTGTCAGAAACAGTGACTGACTGCATGTTTCACCTTTGACGACTTCTATTTTATCCTGTACTTGAAGTTCCGTTTGTCCTTCGGAGCATGATCCTCGGGAGTAGCCTTACATTTCTTTCGCAAAGGTCCCCTCTTGGGATATATGCTACATTCTGTTTCTTTGTAAAATCAGCGATCAGGACGATGGTTATTTGTCCCGCAATGCCAACATTCTGTTATTCGTTCGGATGTTGGTTTTACCACTTTAACTTCCTTGGATTCGGATGAGTGGATGTTCTGTACATGTTCTACAGCCATTTCACACCTCATTACGATTTTGAATGGCTTTTTGAGTGTAAGGTCTGTTTCACTGAGTAGCTTCCGTTGAGCAACATGATTGCTAAGTCCTATAAAAAAACATGTCCCTTAAAACTTCATCCAAAAAGCCTTTGAATTCACGTTTTTCTGCCAACTTCCTTTGTTCGGTGAGAAACTGAGTAACAGATTCGCCATCTGGCTGCTTTCGTTGGTAGAATCTACATCTCTCAGCGATGACAATTGGCTTAAGGTGTTAGATGCTTGGATATGAGTTTTGTCAGTTCCTGAAACGTCTTCTCAGCTTGTTTGTTTGGAGCAAGCAGTGTCTTCATAAGTCCATAGGTGTTTGGCCCAACGACTGCCAAAACAAAGCTTTTTTCCTGTCATCTTTGATGTCAGTTAGAAGACAAAACTGGTTGAAACGTTCAATGTAATCATCAAAGTTTTCTTCGGTTTAGTACACAGAGATATTTCCAAGATACTGTGCCATTGATAGTTTATCCTTGTCACCACTTTTATGTATCAAGGCTGGGATAGAGCAAAGAACAGGTCTTCACTTGTGTACAATTATTTGCCAACTGACTTATACAGCTTAACTTGTAAGTAGAATATACCAATTAGTACACTACTTGAGTTACACCCTGGTCAATTACCTAACATACCAGTTCTATATGATTAGGCTTAGTGGTAAACATACACAATATATATCATATATAAACTGTAAAAAGACTTATGTCAGCCTGCTCAACATAAAATCATTTGCTGCAAGTTTGAACTTTTGAAGTTTCACTGAGTCAACTACCAGAAGATCATTCCACAACTTGGTCACAGCTGAAATAAAACTTATAGAATACTGTGTAGTACTGAATTTTATGATGGAGAAGGTCTGATTATAAGAATTAACTACATGCCTAGAATCACGGGAAGATCTAAATGTAAAGGATGGTCACAATTATAAAAAATCTTATACAACATGCATAATGAACTAATTGAATGACGGTGCCAGAGATTAATATGTAGATCTGGAATAAATATCAAATAGACCGTAAGTTCGTCTACAACTAATCAAGATAAGAATCAGCAGCTGAACAGGAGAACAATACTCAAAACAAGGTAGAATGAAAAAAATTAAAACACTACTTCAAAATAGATTATTGACCGAAAATCTTATATGAATTTCTTTATAAGCCAATTTTTGGGTAACTGAAGAAGACACAGATCTAATGAGTTTCTCAAAAGTAAATTTGATGTAAAAAATCCCACATAAAATTTCAAAAGAGTCATACAGTGTTGAAGAAACACTAACAAAGCTGAGATCCAGATGCTGAGGAGCCACAGTACTTGACCTACTAACAATCATACTTTGAGTTTTGTTAGGATTCAACTTCATACCCCATAATTTGCACCATGCACTAAGCTTAGCTAGATCTCTATTAAAGAATTCAAGAACTCCCGATCTACATTCAGGAGATGGAAATGATGCAAAGAGAGTAGCATCATCAGCATATGCAACAAGCTTCTTTTCTAGGCCAAAACACATATCATGTGTATAAATTATGAAAAGTAATGAGCCAAGAACACTACCCTGAGGAACAGCAGATATCCCATTCCTATACTCACTATAGTGCCCTTCAAAAACAACTCTTTGCGATCTATTTCTTAAAAATTCAATGATGATGGTAAGAAAGAACATACCCACTCCTGAATAATTGAGTTAAAAACCAAGGAACTCATGATTAACATGGTTAAAGACAGCACTGAAATCAAGGCCAATCATACGAACTTCCTGGCCACAATCAAGGGATTTCTGTACAGCATTGAAGATTGTAAGAAGAGCATCACATGCTCCAAGGCCTATACGAATACCAAATTGCAAGACAGGGAACAGATGATTACCTTCAGCAAACTTACTAAGACATTTTGCCAAAACACGTTCAAAAACTTTTGTTGATATATAGATTATAGGATTTGGGTGGTAATCAGTTGGATGAGCTACCGCAAACAAATTTACATAGTGGGATAATATTATCAGTTTTCCAACAAATGCTAAAAGCTCCTCTTCTTGCCAGCTTGAGTAAAATAAGACAACTTTAAAGCTGAGTACTGTGCAGTCCTCATAGAAAAAAATTAAAGGAAAAATTCAGAAAATTTTACCAGGTTTGTAAATAACAGAAAGTTATAAGTCATCTCTGTTATATTTTGCATATCACATGAATATTATCACAAGCAGAGGAGGGTAATATTTCACATGTAAATATGATTATATATATATATATATATATATATATATATATATATATATATATATATATATATATATATATATATATATATATATATATATATATATATATATATATATATATATATATATACATACATATATATATAATATTCAAAAAATAATCGTAAACATCATATTTAGGCAAAACAGGAGAACCATAATAACATTGATAGTAGTATTGACGGTAAAATTACAGTATTGAGGTATATAACTACATCTAATTATATTCGCCTTAAGAAATATAACTTCACTGAAGCTTGTAATAATTCTTATTATTCCAGTCTTCTTTATGCCATAATTATATTAGAAACATTGTTAGTAATTTAATTTTCTCTGTGTAATTTTTTTTTCTTCATTCACACGATACTCTCATCTTAAGAATTTCTTTTGCAAATCTTATTTTTAAAGAATAAATGTTTAGAGTTTCCATAAAATAAATAGGTGATAGAGTAATGACACATAGTACTATTACACTGATATACCTACACAATCTGGTTTTATACGAACATAGGACGTTATCCAGAGAGTACTACTAGGAATTTTATTTTTCACATGTCCGGGTTAGAGGGGGGGGGGGGCATACTGGGTATAGTGATAACTCATGCGCCTGAAAATCCCAGTTAGCAGCATGAAATGCTATCCTGATACCTGTACTGGTGACTAAACGTTCAATAAGAGTTGAAATATAAATATACTTTATCTTATTTATTCAGGAAAGTAACGAAACAGCTTTTCGATAGTAATAAGAAATGTCTTACCAAAATGTCTAGAGTAGGTAAGACTAAATGTAAAAATGTACTCAACATGACTTAAAGCTAGTATTTACAACGTAAAACTACTTATTCACAACTTGATTTTGAATATTAACAGTGCAGTGGTGAGACTGTCTTAGAAAAAGAGTTTTTATGAGAAGTATTGCTACCAAAGAAAGTCTTAATCACCACTTTGTCTACTTCAAACTTTGTACGCCACCTGAAAATTAAAATAAACTCGTAAAATAGAGTAAAAAAAAATATATTTTGTCGAATTTGAAGAGCCAATGAAGAATTAATCAAAAGAGAATGCTGAAATTAAAAGGACTCTTTAGTTAAGTCATTGAAAAAAATAATTGAGTTTATTTTAGGACAAAGAGTTGGCAATAGTAGAAAAAAAAATATTTTGACTGCAAAAATTATAAGAATTAGTTAACATTCATGACATAATAAATTTCACATAAGGAACAGTCAGGTTCACTTATTTTTTTTATTTTAACCAACCTAGCCTATGCTATATTATGAGAATAGACTACAATGCAATAAAAACTAAATAGTTTTACACGAGCTTACCTATACAATTATGTTACGCCCGTAGCAATCTAATGGCTGATGGGTCTTGACAACCGGGTAACCTATGCACTTTCCTAGCTTTTCTCCAGGGGTCCTCCCTATACAAACCCTTTCATCTAAATTAAAATAAATATGTAAATATCAATTCTAAAACCTTACAATAACTAAAACATTTAATTTATTAGTTGTATTTACTTCTGATTTAGTATAAGAAATGTTCTTAAAGAAAAAAAAATCCCTCGAACTATAGTCTAAAAAACATATTACCCGGTTTTTCATCTCTCTATTTAATTTGCAGCAGTTCTTTTAGTGAAAAGTATACATTTTTACACTAGTACTTTTTCTTTACCTTATTTAAGTTATGCTGTTTTTTTTTTTTTTTTTTTTTTTTTTTAGTCGGTATGGGACGTAACCGTACGAGGCATCCCTGACCACATTTATTTTGATGCCCACCCCCAAAAAGGGAAAAGTTGTTTTGGGTCAAATTTATTTGTATTAATATTTTTTTGGAATATGAAGTTGTTTCATAATTAAATCTTCCTTAACTATATGAAACCATATTCGTGGTCATTGGAATTATATAATTTTCCCCAAACATTAAAAAGAACAGTCCAAGACACAATTTTCTTACCTTGTTTACAAAGCAGCGGTACAAATGCGGTATGGACGGGCTGCTTTTACTGCCTCTGTTATTGCCTGTGCCATCATTATAGAGGCATTCTTCTTCTTTTAGGGAATTTTGTGTCTCGTCCCCACGTACGGGTACTACAGACATCACTATAGTAGCTTTAACCATCCTAAAGTGATCTACAATACCTTCAGATGTTTTGCACTGAACTCCACCAATAATTCAATTATCTTCCCAATCGTTTGTCCACAACTAGTAGTCTTTCTCTTTTTACCCATTCTGTGATCCACCTCTCTAATCTTACTATAGTGTTCTAAATTTATCCAAATTTTTTATGAGTCAGCACCTTCCATGGTTCCTACATTCTTCATATTAGCGGTTTGCATTTATCCTTCGAATCATAACTCTTGCTAACATTGACTTTTCAACTTTCTAATCGTACAAACCGGGTCAAAGTAGCATGTTACTTTTTGTAATGCCTTCCCAGTATTTCTGATCAGTGAAGTATCCTCTGTGTATATGAGACAATGCAAATTTATGTGATGACCCTTTTTTAAAGACTCTCAGCTTTCCAATAATAACCCTTTATATAATTTTATCCATAAAGATATTAAACAACTTTATCTCAGGCCCACATTTACACCAATTCAGCCGGTCTCTCTCTCTCTCTTACATATGATATAATATAAGCTCCGCTTCCATTGCCTTTATTAATTTCATCATAGACATTTTCCATATGTTTATGAAATTTACTGTTTTTTTCCCGATTACTGTAAAACTCTTCAAACAATGATTGTAAAAAAAAAAAAAAAAAAAATGTATTAATCCACACCTTCAGAGTTTCAAACTTGTATTTCATTTGTTTCCATGTGTTGTTTTCTAATTAAGAATCTTACAATGCATCTTCATGGTATATTTAGACACATTACTCTCTTATAATCCCTAATCTGGTTTTAATATCTTTATTTTCATAAAATGTATCAATCATTCATCTCACCATTCCTTAAGAACTTTTCCCCTACCAAAAGATACACCAAAATCATCATCCAATTTTTTATCCAAAAGATTTCTTCAGTTTCCTAATAAACTTTCATAGACCCTAACAGTTACCTATACGAGCAATTTAAAGTTTGCATGCTTCGTTTTAACTCCAGCATCTTCGCCTGCCTTCTATGGTCAATATTCAATAAATCTTTGAAAATATACCAGGACTATATTCCCCACAGCCGTCATCTCATCACTGACTTGATTTATTTTGTAATCATTTTGTTAAATCTCTCTCTCTCTCTCTCTCTCTCTCTCTCTCTCTCTCTCTCTCTCTCTCTCTCTCTCTCTCTCTCTCTCTCTCTCTCTCTCTTTGAATTTACTTCTTAAGTTTATATTAATATTCTTTCCTTAAAATTTTCTCTCTACTACCATATCCTTTCTACTGTACAAGTTTCTACCCTCTTCTCTTTACAACAACATTATAATGTTTTTTCCATTCCCCAAATATCGGATTTTCTCATGTCATCATTACTATTTCTACAAACTCTTTCTGGGATCTTATGCCAACAAACACACCATGCTGGTACCATGACTACGCCACGGACTTTGAAAAGTAAATTCCCATCTACTCATTATTTCTCCTTTGCCTTGACTCAAGAACACAATTCATAATATTCCTCTCTTAAGCTCTACTCATTTAATTCTTACTAAACTCATTTATTCTTTATTATATTTACATGTACTCACATCTTTACCCCTGCCTCATAGTTTTTAATTTTTCCATACATTTTTTTTTTCACTTCTTAGTTAATTAACAAATTCATTTAATTAATTAGGTTGGTACAATTCTAACACTTCCCTATAAAAAACTTAAAACTTCTGTATAATCTATGTTTTATTCAAATTTGGATCAAATATATCTCATCACTCATGTTCTTAGCTTAACACAAATCAACTAAAATTTCCATCTGCTATGTACTGACATAGAATCTATAAAGCACTTTTCTCGAAATATATCACATCCCTACAATTTTTCTATCCCATCTTTGAAGAATAGTCCTCAATGTTTATCTTTATATTTATTTCATATTTATCTAACTCATGCATGGTGTACTTTAGTTACCCATTAAGTTTTTTTGTTAACTCTTGCACGATTTATTTGAGGTCCCCTCTTCATTTTCTATCTATCTAACGAGATGTTGTTCGTGACATCACAACAGGTACAAATCTCCGGTAATGTTTAGCTATCTGCAGGAACAGATATTTTTTTATGAATTTAGTTACAAATTATGCATTATTATTCATGTGTATTCAATTTGTAACCTTCTGTCCAATATTCAAGTTTGTCTAGGAAATTCATTGTCCAACATGCACAGCCTTTGCCGACTTTTCTTTCTGTCATTTAAGTATTGTATTTACCAGGCAGGTTTATTCTTTGAATATTCCCCTGGAGCCGCAAAATTACTCCTTGCATTCTAAAATGACACCCTACAAGACCTATCCTTCTAAAGGCAATTTAAATCCTTGTTATATTCCAATAGTGCACGTCAAGTTCAGGTGGGCCTGGAAGTGCACATTACGTTTTTCTTCTGATTGAGGTAATATACCTGTAACTTTGTATTACTAAAACAACGACAACTAATTACAGGTGTTCACAAGGCTTAAGGTTTGGTTTACCAAAACTTTTACAATTCACCACATTTGATTGCATTACATAATTATCCCTTTAAGGTTATGTATGCCTATATTGACAATAGATAAATGCTCAAGATGATCCTGATGGTAATACAAGCGTACATAAGTTGCAAAAAGTTATTGTATAATTGTCATTCTGGAAAAGTTATGTTATTTCCCTAATATATTAATTCATTACGACTTGGATGACAAAGGTTTGGTCAAGATTTTTTCGAACTAAATAAGCTATTTCAAATGAGAAAACTTAACCAATATTTCTCTTCCAAAGATTCAACCAGTTTCAGATTAATTTGTAGTTTTCAAAGAAAAGCTGTAAACTATTCTTACTTTTTGAATATTTCTGTTTTTAGCACGATTCCTTTTGGTATAAAAGTATCTAGGAAATTTGTACCACAAAAACTGTATAAGGTCAAAGAATTGATGTTGGATATTAAGCAAAATTAAGCTATATTGTTATATGTTTGTAAAATTATTAAAATGATCTATGATTTCCTATATTACTGTATGTACTGTGGCCACAATTATTCTTACACACATTGAGCTCTTTTCAACAATATTTGATCTGGTAACACTTACCCCCCATATTCAGACGTAGGATAACCTGTTACCCCACCTGACTTTCCTTTTATATAATTGTGGGTATCTATTTACCTTGATTGAATAATCTTTGAAAACTGAAATTTATCCCTGAATCCAGGTAAGCCTCTTAGATTTATTGCATTTATGCTTTTACTATTATTTAAGAGAACTGGCTTTCCTTTCCCATTCCACTCTCGCCCTCCCTTCTCTCTCCCCTTTTCTCTTTACCCGCTCTTTCCTTCACACCTTCTCTCTCTCCTCCTTTCTTCGCCTCCCTCTCGTCACCTTTCTTATTTCCCTGCTTTTTCTCTCTCTACTCCACAACCTCCCTCTCTCTCTCTCTCTTTAAATGTCCTTTATTTTCTAGTATATTCTTCGTGCTTTCTGTCCTACCTTCCTTTTCCTTTCAGTTATTACTATCTGCATGGCTGCCTGGTGTTAATTGCTTTACTCGTCTTAAAGCAAAGACATACTAAGCTCAATCTTAAACTCTCTCACTCCCTCAACCCTCTTTTCTTACTAGCCCACTCACATCTCTCTCTCTCTCTCTCTCTCTCTCTCTCTCTCTCTCTCTCTGCCACTTCAGAATCAACTTGTGGAGTAGCCTTCAGTTATAACAAATCAATAGTGCATATTCCACATAGTTTGCTCTGATTTCACCATTATTATCATTATTATTATTATTATTATTATTATTATTATTATTATTATTATTATTATTATTATTTGCTATGCTATGTGGTACCTATTCTTAATTTTTATATAGCAGTATTACGGAACTCATGATTATATGAATAAGCATTGAATATAGTGTTAATGTATTATCAAATGTTTGAAATGAGTGTCTATATATTTGATTTATTACCCTAATGTAACAGAGGGATTAAGGTCTAAGCGACCCGCTACTAGAGTGTTTCATAGTATGTAAAATATGGTGAATAGTGAAACGGAAATATTCCTTCATGAACGCTACTTTTGACAATCCAGTTCATGGCTGTCAATGCATATCATTGTCACAAATAGGTTACTCATACTGTCTTAGGGCCCTTCTACATGCATTCGATATAAATAAATGTTAATTGAATGGAAAGCCAATTTGCTGTCTATACTGGCGACTCTGTCGCTTTGGCTGTCTGCAACAGGAGGACGACAGGTAGGTGCAACGCATCGGGTTGCGAAAATGTCCCCGCGTTTCACACGCTTGCCTGTCTAAACTAGGCGACTTTGGTGTGGTGTGGCTTTAATGCTGTTGTTGTAACTTCTGCTTTTGCTGCCTGCAAAGTTGATAGCATCTACTGCTGTAATAGAGAAGGGTGACTAAAATTCGCACACTCAGTTGCCTGGGATAAAAATATTTCTTTTGCAGCCTAAAGGTAGCACAATATTTTTTGGCAGCCTTAAAGGATCACTGAAAATGCCCATGCAGCCTTTAAGCCATATGATGCTCCATCATTTGGTTGAGGCAGGTGAAGAAAGGGTGGGAAGAAGCTGTATTTCATAGATATACTAACGTTGGCAGACGTATGATAAAACCATGTTTGTTGCCCCGCTGTCGCAGCTTTACCCTACAGCTAGCCATACACCTGCAGATTTGATCGCTACTGACCAACAGATATGGAATGCGAGAGATGAAATCTGCCGCTCTACTCAGTCTCCTGGCTAGTACAGTGGTAACGTGTTTGCCTCGCATTCGCGTGGCAAGAGATCGATCCCCGCCCAGGGCTGTGAGTTTAAGCTGTTTACTGGGGAGGCTACTGTTGTGGTAGGGCACCACAGTGGGGGGTTGGGCTTGCCCGGCTGACGTTCTGGTGAGCATCTATTCTGATGGAACTGTAACTGAAACCAGACACCTTTAACCTTTAACCTTTAACTGCGCAGACTAAATCGCTCAGATATCCAACTCCACCTCCAGTGTGTGCACTGTTCAGCAGTCGTGGCAGGCGTACGTGGGCAAACCAACCAGAAAAGTCATGGACGATAAGAAAAAAACATTAGCAACCTTGGTGATATGTAGTGCTATGAAGTCCAGAAAGCGGAAACAATTGTGTTGGACAAAGAAATGGCTTCAAAGAAGAGATGAATTTTCTCATATGACACTTCTAAAAGAATTGAAAGAAAATAACCCAGATGAAATTAGAAATTATTTGCGAATGTCAGATGAGGTATTCCAAGAAATACATGCCACTATTGCCCCCTTCATACAAAAGCAGGATACGATGCTCAGAAAGGCAATCAGTTCCGAACAAAGATTAATAGCAACCTTGAGATTCCTGGTAACTGGGAGGTCTTTGGAGGATCTTAAATTTTCAACTGCTATTTCTGCACAGTCTCTGGGAAACATCATACCTGAAACCTGCAGAGCTTTATGGCATGCCCTACGAGACCAGTATATGAAGGTATGTTCCAAATTATATTAAAACAAGGTACTTTTCTGTTTATTTATGAATGCATACAAAACTTGGTAAACCTCTCATGACATGTTGTCATCTCACAAATAATAATAATATTAATGGCTCTACCTATACCTAATGGCATGTATAACATTTAAGAAAATAGAAAGAAATCACCCAATGAACAATCATTCCTTTATCCAGTACAAAAACAAATATGTGTTTTATAGATTTCAATGAATTCTGTTATAAAATCTGTATTCGTAAAATGAGCGTCAGATACACAAACCATGGTGACACCGCTCAGGACACAACATATCTCTCCTGCTGTCAGCCACACACTACTATTCAACCTGTGGAAGGAAAGAACTCTTGCATTTATCCATAGACTCAGCGATAAAATCTGTACGGGGATAAAAACTTCCAACATGATGGAAGATCAAAATGAGCGATTTGATGTGCGAGGTTTTATCTTTATTGCCCCATACACAGGCAGATATTTAGGAGATTTGGTACGTAGCGATCAAATCTGCTGAAACTGAGCGATCAAATCTGCAGGTGTATGGCTAGCTCACCCCTCCCCAACCATCATAGGAACGAACGTAATCACTGAGGTGCCATAAATTGTGGCAGTTTCGTCGCCCAGTATAGATGCAAAAAATCAAAGCAGTTCGAAAGCATGTTAAGTTGCGGCGATTTTGTCGTTAGTATAGAAGAGCCCTAACACGTGATTTACGAGCATTTTAGTCATTCTCTTCTGAGCTGGCTCCTACGTGTTCGTGATAGCATCCATGCAGTTCTCGATGAGGTTTAAATATGTGCTTTGGTTCCGGCCAATTGCAATGCATATTTGGATTCTCTTGGCACCTCTGGGTCGATATTTCTTTTATTGTGAACAGGATAGTTGTCCTGAATCAATAAAATAGACTTGAACCAATTTCAAGGTATATGTCCAAAATTTAGCTATTTAGAGCTTAATGTATTCAGTTAGAATTTGATCATTACATATGCTAATTTGCTCTGGGTAAATAATCGGTAAAAAAAAAAAAATCATTTATGAGATCATTAGGTGATAATTATGAGTAGGCTTATACAGAGATGAATTAATAAGACTGATTGAAAGCAAGAAAAAATAAAATAATAGCCTAACTTATGGTATGTTAAAAGGACTTTATTAAAGTGCCAATGATTAAAAGTCACCACAGAGAAGAACTAAGAATGAAAACTGGAGGAATGGTTCAGGAAGAAATTTAATTTTCAATTTAAAATTAATTTTCTAATACTCACCTGCACAATCAACATTTGCCTATAGATCTTGTTACAGCAAGTTGCTTCCAATTTAATTTACTCTGATCCATTTATGATATACACACTAAGTCCTAAGAGAAAAACAATTTTATCAGTTAATTTAAAAATGTTCATGTTAATTATTGATAAGAATTATCTAAGATTCCGTTAAATTGATGAGCTGGTAGGTCGACGTACCATAGTAAAATGCTTATAATTGTCTATACATGTCGTTTGCTAGTTATCCAACTACCATATTTGATTTGGTCGCCATCTGTTCTAACAAGAGCAATCTGCCGGCTCAATATTTGAGTCCAGAGCAATAGCATAACAATGTAAGGCGACCAAGGGCGCTCGTGACTTGTGTGGTATGCTTCCTGTAAACCTCACCACCAGGAATCACCACTTTTGATCTCTGCAGGTGTAGGGGAGACCTGAAACTGCTCTGATCATTGATAGTGGAGCAGGTGGGAGGGCATCCAATGTTGATTGTGCAGGTGAGTATTAGAAAATTAATTTTAAATTGAAGATTACATTTGTCTAATACTCAACTGCACAATCAACATTTGCCGATTCCCTACATTTAGCTGGATGGAGGGAAATGATCAGTTTGATGCTAGGAAGGTTGCCTGAATTGTAGCTTACCTTGATTGACTTCTGACGATGTGTCACAGCATAATTGTCAGTTCATCAGTCAGTCGCCATGTCAGGGCCAAGTCCATAGTGAGCTACTGTCTAAGCATCCTCTATGGTCGCTCGGTTGACGAAGCTACAGGCATAGTGGTCCTCTCCCTACTGTCTGGTCATGTTTCGGACACTTACGACTTGTGAGAGAGGTCCTGTACTCAGCAATCTAGACCCTCCAAGGTGTCACTTCCATTGAAGGGGTTCGATTGGTGGTACATGCGTCCTGCATTCAACAATCTAGGCCTTTTAAGGTGTCACTTCCATTGAAAGGGTTCAGTAGTTGATGCTAGAGGACCTGAGCTTAACGATTCTGCCTCTCAAGGTGTCACTTCTGTTAAGAGGGTTTAATCGTCAGTGCATGTGAAGGTATGACATAATAATTCCATCTCCCCAGCCAAGTTAAGCGTAGAGGAGAGGAAACGGTGATGACAGTGGTTAAGCAATGACTCCGCCCGCTGCTGCAATGGGACCTAAGTAACGGACATTATTATATACTAATTCTACATCTTTTAAGTAAAATGATGAAAAAACTGAGTTAGACCTCCACGTCGCAGCCTTCCGAATAGAAAACATTGATGTGTTGGTCCAAAAACGTACCGAAGTAGTCATACTCCTAATACTGTGGGCTCCTGATGCTCTCCCTTAAGTTGATGATGTGGGCGATGCCCCCGATGCACGCTTAATGACCTGTCTAAGAAGGAAGGCCATCGCATTCTTTGACAAGGTTTTGTTTGGGCACTTAAGAGAGATGAAAAGCACTCTAGGACGTGGCTGGATAGTCTTTGTCCTGTTTAGGTAGTAACAAAGAGTTCTTACTGAGCACTGAAGTCTCTCTTCATCATCTCTACCCACTCTCTCCAAGAGGGATATCAGAACGAATTCCCAAGGAAGTGGATTGTTGAATGACTCTGTTTTCGCTCTGAATTATGGCAAATAATGCAAAACAAAGTCTTTTCCCCTCCAAGCCACCCCTGCTGAAAGTGCCTGCAATTCCCCAACCGTTTTTGAAGTTGCAAACGCTACAAGGAAAAGTGACTTCATGGACAAGTTTTGAAGATCTGCTGATGCTAGTGGTTCATAAGGCTCCGTAGTTATAGCCTTAAGGACCACGTCCAAGTTCCAAGGAGGAGCTGAAATCACCTTTTTAGGAATTTCTATTTTGAAGAACCTAATGAGATCGGTAATGATTGGATCCTCAAGCATTTCCCTGAAGGCAAATCTGAAAACCGAGGGTAACATAGCTCTATATCCCCTGATGGCTGGAACGGATAGATGTTTTTCCTTACGAAGGAATAACAGAAAATCTGCACTCTTGGCAACTGTCGGGTTCGAGATTGAGTGTTTTGAGTCCCTACACCAGTTCCTGAATATTTTCCACTAGTACTGGTAATTTATACGAGTGGAAGGTTTTCGAGCGAAGGTAACTTGTTGGGCCACCTGCCTGGAGACTCCTTGAGCCCTGGCAAATCTGCGGATAGTCTCCATGCAGTCAGCTGAAGAGCTTGTGGTCTGAGATGAAACACATGTCGATAAGGCTATTTGAGGAGGTCCCGTCTGGCAGGCAACCTCCTTGGGGTGTCTACTGACAGCTCTAAGAGGTCCACAAACCAGTTCTTCTGAGGCCAGAAGGGTGTCACCAGAGTAAGACTGCATCCTGTGGACTCCCTCAGTTTGTGCAGTATGTTCCTTATCAGAGGAAACGGAGGGAATGCATATCCCTGAAGATGCCTCCAGTCCTGAAGCATAGCATTTGTTCCCACTGATCCCGGATCGATGTGAGTACTGAAGTAAGCCTGAAGTCTGTGGTTCACTGCGGTGGCAAACATATCCACCGTTGCTGGCCACAGATGAACCAACAAATCGTCCACCACTTGCTGATGAATGTTCCATTTGGAGTTTGAGATCTGATGTCTTCGACTCAGAGCATCTGCTGTCACGTTCGCCTTGCCCATGATGAACTGAGGCATGAGAGTCATGCTCTCTCCTTCTGCCCAGGCCAGAATCTCTTGGGCAAGACTGTCCAGCTTTTGGGACTTCGTCCCTCCTTCCTTCCTTATGTAAGAAATAGCCGTCGAGTTGTCTGCGAACACTGCGACAACTCTTGAAGAGCACAGAGGGTTGAAGTGACAGAGAGCAAGCTGTATTGCTCTGAGTTCTCTCCAATTGATAGATTCCTCCAATTTCTGTGCTGTCCATGTCCCCGACACGAACTGGTCCTCTATTGATGCCCCCCATCCGGAATCCGAAGCATCTGAAAACAACATGATATCTGGGAGAGAAGTTGACAAGAGAAGACCTTGGTTCAAGTTCACTGGATTGGACCACCAGATTAGACTGTCTGATCGTCTCTGTCCATTGAACATGAAAATGATGATCCTCTTGATCCTAAAGGTTGTGGAGTTGGTGTTACAGTGGTCTGATTCTCCTCCTTCCTCTAGGTACTAACAGAATTAGCGACGACAGGAGGCCGATGAGTCTCATCCAAAGATTGGCTGGAGGTGCGTTTGTTGTTAAAAATAATTTGATTCATTCCTGACAAGTCCGGATGCAATCTTATGTCGGGAAAGCCTTCAAAATTGAGGAGACGATCTTCATTCCCAGATGGATGGAAACTTGACTGGGGATTAGGGTTGACTTCTCTAAGTTGATCTGAAAGCCCAGTTTGTTGCAGAATCTCAGGACTACATTCCTCGTGTAGATGGCATCCTGTTCTGAACTCGACAGGAATAGCCAATCGTCCAAATATCTCACCATTCTTATGCCTCCCTTGTGGAGGGCGACTCCCACAGGTGCCATAATACGAGTGAAGACCTGTGGAGCTGTCGTTAGGCCAAAGCAGAGAGCTTTGAACTGCCATACCTCCTGTTCCCAGCAAAACCTCTGTAGATGTCGGGACTGAGGGTGGATGGAAACTTGAGATACGCGTCTTTCAAATCGAGTGAGAAGAACCAGTCGTCCCATCTGACCGCCAAAAGGACCGACCTTGGAGTCTCCAGTTTGAAATGAGTTTTCATTACAAAATGATTCATACGAGAGAGGTCTATGATGGGTCTCCAAGAACCGGAAACCTTTTTGACGATAAACATAAGGCTGTAAAAACTAAGGAATGAAAGCAAAGCTAATTCTATCGCTCCCACTCTTGCCAGTTCCTCTAACTATGCCTGAAGAGCTCTTCCCTTCTCTGACGACTCTTGGTACGAGTTGAATGCTATTGGACTGTTTGATATTGGAGGAGGCTGGCTGAGGGGAATCCTGTACCCGTACCTCAGAACTTGAATGACCCAAGGGTCTGGATCCAGGTCCTCCCAGGCTTGCCGGTGGTGTTGAAGGCAGCCTCCTATCTTTACACACGAGGGCTGTAGTCCCTATGGACGAAAACCCTTTCAGACTGTCTTTGGCCTTCTTTGTCCTCTATGTGCTGATGTCGAGCTAGTAGAAGGTTGAGGTTGTCGATGGGTTGTAGAAGGATGGGAAGAAGAGATCCCTGGGCCTTGATAACCTGTCCTCGGCTTCTTTTATGTTGAAGTTTGGTAGCTGACCTGTCTATTCCTACCTACGACCAAGGGCTGTCTAGGCACTGGTTTTGGCTTGATAGGTCTTTGCGCTTGAGCTACTGTCCTTACATGCAATGATTGAATATTGTCCTCCCTTGTCTCCTTAACATTGAGATGTGCCCTTTCCAGGGATGACGTAAGTGTGTCCTCATTGAACAACTGCTCTGCAAAGAGAGGGGAAGCCCTCAACGCTCTCTTCTGAATGCCAGAGAGAGACGGAGGGGCATGGGACAAGAAGAAGTCCCTCCTTCATGAAGTCTGATATGCTTCTTGCAGACATATCTCTGTCATGGATGATTTAATGGAGAGGTTTATGGAGTTGGCCAACTGATTGTAAAGGGGTCGGTACTGCTCCAAGGCTCCTGGTTCTGAGAGAATGCCCATCAGTGAGCCCAAAAGCCATCCCATCATGTTCAGATTTTCCTGAACTGTTCTAGTCGACACCTTGAGCTTGGCACAATCCTCCAAAGAAACACCCACTAACGATTTATGGTTTTTCTGGAGGTTGGTCATATCCTCCCATGAGGAGTTAAGAGGCACTGGAGATGGAGCTGGAGGATCCTCTCCAATAGCTAAATGGGCCCTCCTGTTTTTAGCCAAGATAGAAGATGGAAATTGAGGCTTGTCACCTTCTGCATACTTTGCCAACTTCTTGGTGACCACTTGTCTTCCATGTCTGAGAAATTTTCCTGTCGACCAGCGTCGAATAGGATTCCGTTTCTTTGACTGACGAGTGTCCTCCAAAAATCTGGATACCGAAGGAAACTCGCTAGGTTCCTGCACTGTAATGTTTGATTTTGACTCCACTAAAGCCTCTTGGGTGAAGGCAATCATCCTTCGAAAAGCAGATGATGGAATGTCGCCCTCCTCCAAGCCTTGGATATCATCCTCAACCTCAGGAGCAAACCTCCTGGCTGCCCTCATGATGGCCGACGGCTCTGACGATGAGCCCCCTCTCTAGGGGTTCGCGAAGGAGAACACAATGAAGGAGCCATGACTGGAGACCAATCTGGTGCAACATGTACCTGGGCTTCGACCCTACCCTTCTTAACACCATCAGGGTGTTCCTTAGAACCTCTCATAATCACATTTTCTCGATTCCCAGGGGAATAGGAAGCAATAGCATTCCCTACACATCCACCCTGTAGCTGGAGAGTGCCGCTCTCTCCCAAAACCCTCCCTGACGAATCCTCATCCGATACAGGACCAATGGAGGTTACCTGAAGGGCATTATCCCCACAAGGAAGACTGGAAGGTGCAGTCAACTGTGACCCTGCTTGCCCCTTTCCAGTATGGTTGAAGCATCTATCATAGTCACTACCCATAACTTCTAACTCTGAGCTTATAGGGGAGTACGACATTACTCCGGACCTGCTCTGCATCGGGGCGGGCTAATACCCGGAACCTGTTAGGGCCGGTTCAGCATGAGTCCTTTTTTCAGCACAAGGTGGAATGGGGAGACCCCGAGCAGGACCGAGGGAGCTGAAAAGAGTAGTTAGAGTGCCTAATTGAGAGGCCACATTCTGAAGAACTGAGGCTAAGGTGTCAATTCTAGAGTCAACAGACCCCAATTGAGACAACCAACGTTCTTTTGCTGCGGAAACACATTCTTCAAGGGTCACTGACCCTGTTACACTAAGTCCAACCGGGGAAGGGGTCTGGACACATTGCTCACCTGACATGTTGATCACCTCAGACATTATAGACATACGGTCACACTCACCTGACCCCTCACCAACCGAGTTAGATCTAGTGGGA
The DNA here is from genome assembly GCF_036898095.1 of Palaemon carinicauda. Taxonomy (NCBI): domain Eukaryota; kingdom Metazoa; phylum Arthropoda; class Malacostraca; order Decapoda; family Palaemonidae; genus Palaemon; species Palaemon carinicauda. The sequence continues at coordinate 77,969,591 of NC_090734.1, forward strand.
TTACCCGATGCTATTGAACCCTCCCTAAGTCTTTGCTTAGAAAGTCTTCTTAGCCAAGGTAGTCATATGATTAACATACACCTGTCTCTCACCGAGAGACCAAGTGTTACATTCGGCACAAACATCAGTCAGGTCATGATTAACTCCCCTACAATTAACACACAATGAGTGGTTATCAAATGAAAATTTTCGACTTAGCTTAGCCTTGCGGCATGAAGCACAATGGGAAGGTCGGTCTCAAGTCGAAGGATGGTCAATCTGGTCCATGTCTGATGAAGAACTCCAAGTTCGATCAATGTCCAATCATTGTTGAATACTCATTCACGAGTTTAAAGCACTGAATAGTTGTCGTTAAGAAGTAAGCTTCCCAGCTGAATGAAAAAATGTAAAAGCCGGAATAGGTAAACAGGACGTCTGCTCACACCGGCAGCAAGATCAAAAGTGGTGATTCCTGGTGGTGAGGTTTACAGGAAGGATACCACACAAGTCCCGAGCGCCCTTGGTCACCTTACATTGTTATGCTATCGCTCTGGACTCAAAAATTGAGCCGGCAGATCGCTCTTGTTAGAACAGATGGCGACCAAATCAAATATGGTAGTTGGATAACTAGCAAACGACATGTATAGACAATTATAAGAATTTTACTAAGGTACGTCGGCCTACCAGCTCATTAAATTAACTGAATCTTAGATAATTTCTTATCATTAATTAACATGAACATTTCTAAATTAACTGATATAATTGTTTTTCACTCGGACTTAGTGTGCATATTATACTTACGTAAATGGATTAGAAGAGATTAAATTGGAAGCAACTTGCTGTAACAAGATCTATCGGCAAATGTTGATTGTGCAGTGGAGTATTAGACAACTACCTTTGTGTACAAATACTGTATAAATATTATCTGGTCCTCATTTAGAAACATAGGACGAACTATGGACAGCATAACTTCGTTTAAGATTTTGACATATTTCCCTACAGTGAAACAAGTCAATAAGAGCCTGCACTCCAATACCATACAGGTGAGTCAATCCCCAGGTGTTACATATCACATGACCACTCTGCTTCTTTGATGTTATCTCCTATATATCTGGTGCGCAGGCATCCGTGGTTGTGTAACAGAAATGTATGTTTTTTTAATATGAATCTACCTCAAGACTCTAAACCCTCTTTTGCATACCATCGAGCAAGGCTAAGGCTCCTTCCACATAGAAGAACTTTGCTCAACTAACTTGTAGGTAACGTCAAAAGCATAGAAGCAGCAAGCAAAGTTCTGTTTAGGTCTCTTCATATGATTACCGAAGTAACGAGAGCTTTGCTCGTTGGTGGTCAAAGACTGGGGAGATATCATTGTCTGACGTACGAAGTTTTGCTTTAAACCAATGGTGATGATCTACTATTTCACTTTCCTCTACTTTAAAGTTTATACATGTCAAAGTTTTGTTAGGCCTGTTAAACAAATTTAAACTTGAGAGTTGCATAAACAGCATTCTTTCAACCTTTGTGAGGTGAGGCCCAATGTTTATAGATATGGTGATGCACGAGTTGCAACAATTTCTAAAATAACTCTGAATCTTAATGATAATTATGTTTCTGATGAAGAGGTGAAGCAAAAGCTAGCATGTCTCTACATTAACATAGACGATAAATGCGGCAAATTGTCAAGTCGAAGAAATCTCTTACATAGGCCATCATAGATCTCTTTGCATGTTTCTGGTATAATATTAAACAAATTCTGATTGGAAATCCTTGCTGTAATGTGTAGCGAAGTTCTCTATAGGTGCATCCTGTTGACAGATGAAGTAATGTTGCCTGTAATAGGGCTTCAACACATGATACACGACTCATAATTGATATTCGTATCTTGTTTGGTGATTGTAGCTTCCAGTTTTGAGATGTTGTAAAACATATTTGGATTCATTCTCTGGTAATTTATGAAATGTAGTTCTGATTCATTTTACAGCTCCTTTTTAACATTGTATTATAACTACGTAAATTTTGTCGACTTTGTAAATATTCATTACACCAAAGTTTCTTCTTCCTTTTTTTTCTAAAATGCAGCAATAGCAATACACAAGAGAATTTGCTTTTTGCACGTGCGACTGTTCCTATTCTCATTAGTCGTACAGCAATCACACTTGCTGACGTCACCAGGCTATTGCTGTTCAACTTTCATCATTTGGACGCAACATAAAGACCTTTATCGAGCCTTGCTCAATGAAAAACAAAGTTCACCAAACAATGTTCGGTCGTGTGGACGGAGCTTAAAGAGTGTTTAAACGATATCGCTCATCTTTTCCCTTCACTGCAGGGTTCCTATGAAGCACACTTACTTCATAGGGCACTTCTAGTAGCAGGACATAACAGACTGCAACCACTTTTGTTACTGGATTCCATGTAACTTCATTTATAGTTCTTTGATCGTCTGCATCTGAAGTCTACCAAGGTATATCTCTTCTTAGAAGGTCGGCTCTCGCTTAGATTCCCTTCTTCCTCTCATCTGATCCAACATTTGTAAAAAGTATTTATGGTCATCCAAGCACATATGCAATAGCTTTCATCAATAAACCTTGTTCTCTAATACCGAAACTTCTTTCTTTGGTTAATATATGATACTCTAATTTTTAGCAAAACTGGAATTCGATATATGAAATGGACGAGTTCTGGCTAGTTTGGTATTTTTCTCTATATGTTTAATAGGGACTGGTGCATAATAACTTATGTATCAGACTATCAAAATGTGAAGTATGTTTTTCATTCTAAGTTAATGGTTTACATCTGAGACACTGAAGGGGACTTATTGTGCATGCGTTTTATCGCTTGGTTTGGGGAGCTTTCTGTGTATTTACAATGTGTTTTTTTTAAACCAATTAACAGCTTACAAGTACTTCTTCCTAAGTTCCCGGATGTTGTTCTACAACAGTCATTTTTTTTCCCACTTTCGTGTTCCGTTTCCACCCAACCACCATCTCGTAAAGACGTCTCCAATATGGAACTTAAGGGAAGCACATCAATCTATTTCAAAATTTAGTGTATATTCATTATGTTGGCAATTGATTATGATGTAAATGCTCTCTGTTTAGTGTAAAGCTATTGTTACTCATGTGAAATTAAAAAATAACAGCGAAATTATGCCTCAATGGTCCGATTCCGACTTAATATTCAGGGAAGGCCAGCACATTTTCTATTACAAGGCTTTTGTAAAAAAAAAAAAAAAAAAAAAAAAAAAAAAAAAAGAAAAAAAAAAAAAAAAAAAAAAAAAAAAAAGAGGGATCGGTGTCAATCATAAGGTCAGGAATTATTTATGTTTTACTTTTTCAAAGTGGAAGGATTTATTTGTGAATGATTTTATCAAATTTTAAGGATTAATTAGTGATTTACTTTTAGATTATGACCTGGGAAGGTGGGTTCGGGTGGCTTGCCCCCCGCTAGGGGTTGTGACCTGTGAACTACTAGGTTAGGTTAGGTGGGTTTGTTAGGTTCTGTACCCTTTTAGAAATCTCAAAAGTGTTAAATAATCCTGTTTGGCCAGTTTTCAGCCATTTACATGAGCCATATATTTTTTCAACTGTTTGTCTTGGGGTTATTGGGCACTTCTGACCATTATTACTGCTGCAAATCACTCGTTTATGACATTTACCCCCACCCCCAATAAAAAAACGGTCTCCCACTGGTGTCCCCCATAATTGTCTCTATTTAACAGGGTCCAGAAACTCATGAACGAGTGGTTTGCCCCAATAATCAACGTCAGAAATGCATAGAACCCCAGATATCAAGTAGGAAAAATATATGTTTTATGTATTTGGCTAGAAATTAAAGTATCTTACATTTATTCTTTCTTTTAATATAGTCTTGGCTGTAAAGTTACCCATGCTAGCGCAGTGAGCTTCTCAGAAAGAAAAGAGGTCGAGGGGACACGGCCAGCATGCTAGGACTGTATAGGGGTGCCTGAATCATAGTTGCTGAATTCGTTCATCCTTATGATTCATTTGAATCTCTAACGCTGAACCCAAACGTCCATATTCTATAGGTTGATGATAATGCTCCCTTTACTTGACCACCGTTATTGCCCTACAAAATAAAATCAATTGCTTTGGAATGAAAAGAAGTGCCCTGTACATTCGTGAGACAAACTTGATATAATCACGATGGTAGGTAATAGTATGATAGTCCAGCTTACAAATATGAGAGTAACTAAATCTGATCGGGTTTAATATAAACTTCCTATTGTAGAATGAAATGAATTATGCATAATCGTGATACAATATTTACAGTAACTTGGTTTTACTAAGGTTGAAAGAAACTAGCCCAAATCAATACCTAGAATTTGAACAGTAATAACTGGGTAGCAATGCTAGACCATTCTACATATGCACACACAGTTAACAATCACATTCCAGTGGTTAGGTTGTGAATGAATCATGAACATTTAAACCAGCTCATAAATATTTGTATGTAGAAAGGGAAACTGATATGTATATCATGATTTTAAAAGAAAATAAACTATGGCTTTACAACTAAAAGCGCCTGAAACAGTTGTAATATCGAGAATGCTAGTTACGATCAAAATATCAAACCTACATACGTACACCCACAAAGATGTAGAGAGAGAGAGAGAGAGAGAGAGAGAGAGAGAGAGAGAGAGAGAGAGAGAGAGAGAGAGAGGAGGTCATAATTGCAAAGATCGTGTATTATGAATAAATGAGTAATGATCCTGTTGTATACCATCTAAATATCCTATATACAGTACAAATGGAACTATGTTACGCCTCTTTTCCAGAATTATGGTTTTAATAGCAATAGTATAAGATGCTTTTATAATTCATCATCAAATGTAATGTGCTACGAAGGTACAGTTTCTTGAAATTTATGAATATAACACCTCGTAATCTTTGGACAGCATAAAACTCCTATATGTTTGAAAACATAGCCAAATAAAAAAAACACACACACACAACTCTCGCATACAAACACTCAAGCTTGAAAGAATAAGTAAATTATTTATGTCAGTAATATTCATGGAAACAGAGAATTCACGATGGCCTTTTTGCATGGTACTAAGCATCATATTATAGATACAATGGAAATCTTAAGTAACACATCTTATATATTTGTTAACAAAACAATAAAGAGTGATCTTAGTTCTTTGGTATATTTAATCAGTTAAAAAGAAAAAAAAAAGAGAATGGAAATTGTATCATTATCGTGTATCCAGATGGTAGAAGAATCATTTGCCATAATAATTACCTAATAAGCAGAAACATAATCCTGTTACATAGATACATATGGTATATATTTTATAATTGTATTAGGATTATTTACGACTAGTTAAGCAGTTAATAGCACTCACAATTTGAAAATTTTTAATAGTAATGCTAATTTGGGAATTTCAATAATTATTATACTTTTAATAATTTCAAGAGTAATACTAATAACTTTATTAATTTTACCGATGTTAGTGACAATAATAATAATAATAATAATAATAATAATAATAATAATAATAATAATAATAATAATAATAACTTTGATGAAATCATTATGAAAATAATAATTTCAACTATAATAAGGATGAATGAATAAATAATTTTGAATATAATTATAATCTTATTAACTTTAATAATAATAATAATAATAATAATAATAATAATAATAATAATAATAATAATAATAATACATATACAAAGGCACTTCCCCCAATTTTGGGGGGTAGCCGACATCAACAAATGAAACAAAAACAAAAAAGTGGACCTCTACTCTCTACGTTCCTCCCAGCCTGACAAGGGACTCAACCGAGTTCAGCTGGTACTGCTAGGGTACCACAGCCCACCCTCCCCCGTTATCCACCACAGATGAAGCTTCATAAGGCTGAATCCCCTACTGCTGCTACCTCCGCGGTCATCTAAGGCATCGAAGGCAGCAGCAGGGCCTACCGGAACTGCGTCACAATCGCTTGCCATTCATTCCTATTTCTAGCACGCTCTCTTGCCTCTCTCACATCTATCCTCCTATCACCAAGAGCTTCCTTCACTCCATTCATCCACCCAAACCTTGGCCTTCCTCTAGTACTTCTCCCATCAACTCTTGCATTCATCACCTTCTTTAGCAGACAGACATTTTTCATTCTCTCAACATGGCCAAACCACCTCAACACATTCATATCCACTCTAGCTGCTAACTCATTTCTTACACCCGTTCTTACTCTCACCACTTCGTTCCTAACCCTATCTACTCGAGATACACCAGCCATACTCCTTAGACACTTCATCTCAAACACATTCAATTTCTGTCTCTCCATCACTTACATTCCCCACAACTCCGATGCATACATCATAGTTGGTACAATCACTTTCTCATATAGAACTCTCTTTACATTCATGCCCAACCCTCTACTTTTTATTACTCCCTTAACTGCCCCAAACACTTTGCAACCTTCATTCACTCTCTGACGTACATCTGCTTCCACTCCACCATTTGCTGCAACAACAGACCCTAAGTACTTAAACTGATCTACCTCCTCAAGTAACTCTCCATTCAACATGACATTCAACCTTGCACCATCTTCCTTTCTCGTACATCTCATAACCTTACTCTTACCCACATCAACTCTCAATTTCCTTCTCTCACACACTCTTCCAAATTCTGTCACTAATCGGCCAAGCTTCTCTTCTGTGTCTGCAACCAGTACAGTATCATCCACAAACAACAACTGATTTACCTCACATTCATGATCATTCTCGTCTACCAGTTTTGATCCTTGTCCAAGTACTCGAGCATTCACCTCTCTTACCACTCCATCAACATATAAGTTGAACAACCACGGTGACATCACACATCGCTGTCTTAGCCCCACTCTCACCGGAAACCAATCACTCACTTCTTTTCCTCTCCTAACACATGCTTTATTACCTTTGTAGAAACTTTTCACTGCTTGCAAAAAATTTCCGCCAACTCCATATAACCTCATCACATTCCACATTGCTTCCCTATCAACTCTATCATACGCTTTCTCCAGATCCATAAACGCAACATACACATCCTTACCTTTTGCTAAATATTTCTTGCATATCTGCCTAACTGTAAAAATCTGATTGATACAACCCCTACCTCTTCTAAAACCACCCTGTACTTCCAATATTGTATTCTCTGTTTTATCTTTAATCCTATTAATCATTACTCTACCATACACTTTTCCAACTACGCTCAACAAACTAATACCTCTTGAATTACAACACTCATGATATAATATAATTTTTACAGGGTTCTATTATGTTTCTTTTCTGCAGTCCTGCATTCCACCAATAACCGGTCAAACTTCATAGTTCATTGTCGGGATGGCAAAGTTGGGATAAATTTTAAATCCTGTTACAATAAAAAGTTCATTAAGTCGAAAGTATACAGTACAGCTAAAAGTGAGTGATTCAAGAGGTGCGGTCCTCACTTATTCAGGCTGGAATGGCCCAAACAGTGCCTGTCAGTTCCTTAAATATGGCGGAGGCAGAATGTGAAAATAGGGCATTGAATTTACATTGGTTGCCTTGGCCGCTGTGGACGGCGCTAGTAATAACGTAAGCAGCTTGCTGAATTGTCATTGATTGCAGAGAAGAGGAGTCGTGTTGGCAAGTTTGCTACTCCGGTAAGACTTGGGCTGTGTGTCCTCATTTTGCTCGTCGACAGCTGCTCTGTGCTAATTTGGTGAATTTTCACCTCAGGCAAGTTGCGTGAGCACTGATCGGCGATGTCTTCATTTAAGTTGTCAATATCGGTGAAATTCATGTTAGGGCGTTGGTCAATTTTCCACCAAAAAGAGAAAAGAAACATTTCCTGAGTAGTGCTCAGAAGGAGTATATCCTGTTATGCGAGGTCTCCTAAGATTCGAAGTTTCCTGCTATCTGGAATGCCTCCTATAATCTTAGTATTTTTCACTGTATCTTCAAAATGTTTGTGCCGTGAGTTTCAGTGGCATGGGTTTTTATAACTCCTCGTTGTACAAGGCAGGACATACGCTTAGACAGTCACATTGTGGTCATTATTATGTAATGTCACAGCCATCTTGGAATTGGGCATTGGTAAGAATAAACCCGATTGGGCCGCTTGAGGAAGTCCTGTATCGGCGGTGCTGGGTTGTTTTTCATAATCAGGGATCTCGTGTTTGCTTTATGATAGATGATGATACGTGGTTTTTGATGATATCCTTCCCAGTTTTTTCATCTTGCTGATAATTGTTGTGTATGAAACATTTACAATAATGATTCATCCTCGGAGCACTTGCTCAGTTTGGTACCAGGTGTCACTGGCATGCTTGATTTAAAGATTGATCTGTTGATTTGAATATCCATTATCCATTAAGACTTGTTTAATACGTGCCAGTTCACCATTGATGTCCGCCAAGGAGGAGCAATGTGGAAGAGCTTTGCAGAGGTAAGCTTTTATAGTAGAGGCCTTGTACCTTGTTGGGCATTCACTTTTGACGCTCAAGCATAAACCGAGGATCCTCAACTTGTATAGACCTTGATAATTTTTCACAAAGCAGCACCTTTTTTTTATGGTATCAATTGTTATACTCAGATCATGACAAAAGCAATGGTATGAGATTTATCATGGCATGTCTGTAATAAGTTGTTAGGGAGTTTAAAAATTGCTAGTTTAGATTTTTCACCTTTCAAAATCCATACTGATGATCGGAGAGAATAACAAGGAAATCAATAAATTTCAGCATGCATTTATATTAGAGCAACTCCGAAATCTTATTGCCATTTAAGAGGTTTCTATAGGACTGTAACTGGAGATTTTCCATATATCTCCTGCCTAATAGACTGGAAGTACTCGACCAGTTTTTATAATATTTGGATAAATACCATTAAGAATTGAACGATTATACAAATATACAACTTCGTCAAGTATATCAGGAATCAGTAAGAAGATATTTGCTCTTATATCCATGAAACTATTTCCTATATCACTCATTTCTCTGTATATTGTAACAACTTCTATTTCATTAGTAGAAGTTCTGTACTCGATCGAGAGTACTCAAGTAATTAAAATTCTATCTCCCTTGGAAGTGATTTGGTGATTTGTAGAAGTACATTTGAAAAATAAATGTTCGCGTAGTCTGTCATACTTGGCCCCCCCTCCCATCCTTCCACACCAGTTACATTAATAATAATAATTGTATTAACAATAATAATAATAATAATAATAATAATAATAATAATAATAATAATAATAATAATAATAATAATTATTATTATTATTATTATTATTATTATTATTATTATTATTATTACTTGCTAAGCTACAACCCTAGATGGAAAAACAGGATGTTATAAGCTCAAAGGCTCCAACAAGGGAAATAGCGCAGTGAGGAAAAGAAGTAAGAAAATAAATAAACTAAATCAAAAGTAACTAACAAACAAAATGAAATATTTTCAGAAAAATAACAACATTGAAATAGATATTTCATATATATGCTATAAAAACTTCAAAAAAGTAAGAGAAATAAGATAGAACAGAAGAGATTAAGGAGATCGACTCTTTGTCTAAAGGAAAATATTGAACTATTATTAGCAAAGAGGAAGGTTAATAGATTGCTGTAAACCTAGAGGCTGTGATAATGAGTGCTAAAAGAATGAGAGTAAATGTGACATTCCAATTTTTTTTTTTTTTTTTTTTTTTTTTTTTTTTTGCAGAGAAATAATATAAGATATCTAGAAATTAAGAAAACAAGAGTGAATCAATTACTAAGTTTCTGTATAATGAGAGTTGTAATGGAGAAAACCGTCAAATGTGAATATTTTATAAAACAATTGGAATAAATGATAAGATGGGGCAGATTTGGTTGGCTATACGAGAGCATGAATGATGATTTTTATAGGTATAGGCCTCTTTCTCTTAATGTAAACCTATATATATATATATATATATATATATATATATATATATATATATATATATATATATATATATATATATATATATATATATATATATATATATATATATATGTATATATATATATATATATATATATATATATATATATATATATATATATATATATATGTATATATATATATATATATATATATATATATATATATATATATATATATATATATATATATATATATATATATATATATATATATATATATATAACCGGGTAAGCTACAATCCTAATTGGAAAAACAGGATGTTAAAAGCGCAAGTGCTCCAACAGGGAGAAATAGCCCAGCGAGGGAAAGAAACAAAGAAATAAATGAACTACAAGAGAAGTAAAGAACATGAAAATAAGGTAATTCAAGAACAATAAATACATTATATAAGATTATATATAGATTATACAAAACTTCGAAAAAAAAGAGGGAAAGAAACAAAATGGAATAGCATGTCCGAATGTAACCCAAGACAGTAGCGGACCATGGTACAGAGCCCATAGCATTGCCCAAGACCAGAAAACAATGGTCTGATTTTGAAGTGTCCTTCTAGAAGAGCTGCTTACCACACCTAAAGAGTCTCTTCTATCCTTACCAAGAGGAAAGTAGCCACTGAAAATTTACATTGCAGTGGCTATCCCCATGAGCGAAGAACAATTTTTCGGTAATCTCAGTGTTATTATGTGTATAAGGACAGAGGAGAATGAGAAAAGAATAGGCCAGACAATTATGTTAATGGTTATGCAAAAGAAAAATGAGCTGTAATCAGAGAGAAAGATCCATTGTAGTACTCTTTGGCCAATCAAAGGATACGATGACTCTCTAGCGGTAGTATATCAACGGGTGGCTGGTGCCCTGGTGAAACTACTACCTATAAAATATCACGAAGTAGAATATTTTTTGAAAAGTTTTGATTATTTATAGATTTCATCAAATGACATCTTTATTATTCAATTTTCTACTTAGATAAAGTACTAAAATATTGCAAGTTTATTGTTTGTATGGATTATTCAGCAATAATTTTCAGTAGATAATAAATATATTCAGGTAGTCGACGGACTAGACGTTGGAAAAGGGAAATCTTGATAAATCCAATCGTTTTTATAATGTTACTATAAATAAGGATTTAAATCATGTAATAGATATAGTTATTTCATACATAAAGAAGACTATTTGGTTACAAAACTGAGGAGACCGATAGTGCAAGTAGGAAAACAGATTAATTTTACTAGAAAAAGACTTCTTACATTATGGCATCTGATAGTGAATAGTAACAAAATCATATTTTTTTAATTATTCGAACTCCAAAACTTTCCGCATAAATTTCCTATTTCCGGTACTTGATATATAATCTTACCTGCGTTAATAAGCGAAAATGTTGCTTATTAGTCTCCCAAATCAGACAGTGAGTGACCGAAAAGTTTTAATCTAAACTGGAATATCTCTCTAGGTACATTACTCTCTCTCTCTCTCTCTCTCTCTCTCTCTCTCTCTCTCTCTCTCTCTCTCTCTCTTAATTGTGATAAAGGTTTAGATATAGTAATACGATACAGAATGGCACACACACACACACACACACACACACACATATATATATATATGTATATATATATATATATATATATATATATATATATATATATATATATTTATATATATATATATATATATATATATATATATATATATATATATATATATATATATATATATATATATATATATATATATATATTATTCAGCGAATAAGAGATCGCTATTACAAACACAGCTAAAATTATGAAAATTATTTTAATTTTACTACATATAGATTACATATTGTCTTAATAACGTGCACACACGCAAACATAACCATTGCAAAAGTATGGGACTGAGGATGCAGATGTACATAAGACCTTGTGTCCAGAAGGGTCCAAACGGATGATACGAGGTCGAATGAAGAGAGATATCATAACTCAGGAGGCGTTTCCTGCTGTATTCGCTGTCAAGCGAATTCGTTTCAGAACACAAAGATAAAGATGGCATGATAAATAACACGGTTGAATTGGAGAGAACGACACTGATGACCTTCACGAAAGAATGAAGAAGGAAAATGAAAAAGCAGTTTTGCTCTAAGGGAGGAGAAAATGGAGAAACGTTATATTTAGATTTTATAGAGAAAATTAATTACTCCAGAGATTAATATCGCTGTATATGGATAGCCAATCAATTGCTTATTTGGTTTGATGTATTTTGTGCGTTAGCAGCTGAGTGACTGTGTATAAACAACAATGACTTTTTCCTATAAAGATAAATGAAGAGGAGTCAATGGAAGAGCTTTAATTTTTTTCAGTTTGAAAATAGATTTTTTTTTTGTGCACATATATACATATTCTGGGATTGGCGACACTCGTAAAAATTTTGATAAAGATTGATCACTTCCTGTAAAAAGCTTGACACATTACTCCGTATTTATGTTCATATCAATTGGAAATGTCTTCTTTTGGTTAAATTGTGATATGGGGTTACCTGTCCCATCTTCGTACCTTCGAGGCAAATCTTTCCAGGTCTTCTTGCTATCATGCCTCCTTTCTTTGTTTCCAGTCACACTTTATGCATAGAGATTTACAGTTCCCCTTCATGGACGTCATACTGTATCATACTGCTCACATTTTTGTTCTGTTCTCGCTCTATTCCTTGTTTTTTTCTTTTTTCAAATATAGGAACATTTCTCACACCAACTATTGGTGTAGACTATTACTTTGGATAATAGAACTTAATAAGCTATATATTCAATACTCTAGAATCTACACCCTTGTGTTAATGATATATTTGGCATATACGTAAGCTGGTGGATTTCAGAAGTATATTTTGAAATACGACTCATATTCTATTGATGTCTTTTTTCCTAGAAAATGATGGTATGCTCGCAATCTTTTGATCCATGTAAAATATTTAACAGCTTAGTTATTCATTCCTAGGAATAGGCGAGATCTAGAGATTATAGGGTCTCTTGAGCTTGGTCATAGGAGTAAGTAAATGTTAAATATTACGCGTATCATTACAAAACAGCAGACGGAAAACCTAAACTATTCGTAAACACAATCAATCCAAAATTGAGGAAACACTAAAGAAACGAAGAAGCATCAAGTTAATGGTGGAAGGCTTGGAACTGGGCTCCAACAGTTATTTGACTTACAGAAGTGTTTACTCCTCTGTAACATATTCACCATTTACCATGTTCGTAACTAAACCAGCAAATAGTGATAATTTTCAGTCGAATTAGGATTGTTAACTGATTAGCCTCTGTTTAATTTTGGTGAAATAGCTTATTATTATTATTATTATTATTATTATTATTATTATTATTATTATTATTATTTGCTAAGCTACAACCCTAGTTGGAAAAGCAGGATGCTATAAGCCCAAGGGCACCAACAGGGAAAATAGCCCAGTGAGGAAAATGAATGAGGAAAAACTAAAAGAGAAGTTTCAGAACAATAATAACATTAAAATAAATATTTCATATATAAATTATAAAAACTTCAAAATAACCAGAGGAAGAGAAACAAGATAGAATAATGTGCCTGAGTGTACCCTCAAGCAAGAGAACTCTATATCCAAGACAGTGGAAGACCATGGTACAGAGGCTATGGCACTACCCAAGACTAGAGAACAATGGTTTGATTTTGGAGTATCCTTCTAGAAGAGCTGCTTACCATAGCTAAAGAGTCTCTTCTACCCTTACCAAGAGGAATGTAGCCACTGAACAATAATAGTGCATTAGTTAACCTCTTGCAAGAAGAAGAATTGTTTGGTAATCTCAGTGTTGTCAAGTATATGAGGAAAGAGTAGAGTGTGTAAATAATAGGCCAGACTATTCTGTGTATGTGTCGGCAAAGATGAAATGAGTCGTAACCATAGAAAGAGATCAATGCAGTAATGTATGGCTAGTCAAAGGACTCAATAACTCTCCAGCGGTAGTATCTCAATGGGTGGCTGGTGCCTTGGCCAACCTACTACATATGATAGCATATTTCAACCTGATATTTGTGCTTTTTCGGTTTTATTTCATCATCAAAGTAGGTACTTAAAAAAAAAAGAAAAAAAAAATCGATACATCGGGTAGGCTTGGAAATTATTAATGAAACGGGTGACAAGGTCGAAATAAGCCCACGAAGACTGTGCATTGCAGCATCTACAGTGACCAAGATATTTATTTATATTATGTATAGCCAAAGGTAACCATCGCATACCATCGTTTTGTTTGCCCTAGCATTTTTTAGATATCATGCCTCTCGTACTGCTTGAACACTGGGAAAGGAATAAGGATAAACACCTATTACATTTGGCATCACATCCACCATTTATCAAATTTCCATATTTTCCCTGTTGCAGTTATGGACTTGCTTTCCATTCTCCATCCTTTCCTACTGCATGATCTTCACCATCGTTACTTCTGTTTCCTTTTCATTACTTGCTCCTCTGATCAAAATATCTCGTTATAAAATTATTAGCAGTATTAGCGTTGCTTCATTTATTTTCCTAAATCTCCTCATTTTCCCTTTGTCTTCTCTATATCTTCCCCTCATCAAAAACAAAAATCATCTTTCCAATTGCATTGAGCTCTAATGATCAAATGCTATCACCAATCCATTATTAGGACTTATACGTTGTTAGTCAGAGATCACATATTTTCAGGATATAAATATTTATTTCATAACTATGGAATCTAATTCCTGAGAAAGAATATGAAAACTGATAACATAATCATTAGAAAGGGCTTGATGGCATTTATTTTCACTCATGAAAAGCTCGGGAACGCAAAGCTTCTTATCACAAAGGGATTAAAAATACACATTACCAGATTATCATTCTAATTGAGAGATACTGAGAAAGAAGATAACATTTGTTTTTTAGGACCTTTAATAATGAAATACTTGTATGGGTGGCAGATATGGAGGTGTCTTAACTTCAAATTAAAGGGGAATCTTCATAGGTATTAGAGAAACACGTTCACTTATATTACGTCCGACACAAACAAGTATTCTGCTTTTGCTGCTTGTAAGTGTGCCGTGAAACTTTATTCATAATTTTACTATGTAACTTCCCATTGCAGTAACAGTCCTCTCACACGATGGTATAACCATGAATATAAAAATATATGGATATCCCGATATTAAATAAAAAAAAGCTATAAATGAAAACTTTAAAATTCCTTGAAATGATCAAAACTGTACATATAAGAAAACCATCTTATTCAAATAAAAAGGCGAATTATGTAAAATATGTAAAAAAGTTATTTTTTTCACTTTTTTATATTTTACATAATATACCTTTTTATCTAAATAAGACGGTTTTCCAAATTGTAATACCTTTCCAAAAGACCGTTTTTTACAAGACCTAACGTAACTTCATGACTGATCTCACAAGCCCTAAACCTCTTTGACAAAGCCCATGATTCCATTTTTGCAACGGGATTAAAGTCTGATCTTCAGGAACATCATTTATTGTTCAAAGTAGATTAATTTGTGAGGTTTACTCGATTTATTCGGCTCAATTTTAAGCAACGTATTTTCTCATGAAAAATTGTGGTCTCTGTGCTCTAACATTTTCTCTGTAATAAAGGAGTTTTTGCGTTCCTATCTAAACTGTTTTTCTTCTTTCTCAGATGAAGTTGAAGATTCTACCATTGCAAAGGGATTAAAGCAAAGCTTCCAAAAACTGGACTCTATCGTTCACTGCAGATTAGAATGGGAAGTTTACTCTTTTCCTTAGAATATCTATATCTAAAGACTGGGTTGGTCCCTGTTTCCAGTTTTTTATGGAAGAGCATCATACCCCACAGGAACTTTAAGTCTTTTACGTTCAATATTCTCTATCGGTTAAAGCATCTGCTGCACTTCTATTTAGCTTATCAATGTTATGCCATTTCTAAATATGGTACTGGTGTATGTTACTTTACGTTTATAATGAATATAGAATATCTTGTTGGCGTCCAAAAATCAAAGACAGCATCTCTCCTGAAAAACTGAGCTCCAGATAGATTTCAGGAAAACTGCATTCATATTTCTCCATTTATTATTTCAGGATGCAAAACAAAATAAGATATTTCAGAATTAATTAAGAAAAGATATAAATAGACACCTTAAGATTCCTTGAAATGAAAAAAAAAAAAATAGTTTTGGAATGCTTGAATTATTCTTCATAAAACTTCACAGAATTTAATCACCGATCCCTCAAACCCTGTCTAATTTCAACAAAGTTTATGATTCCAATTTAGTAACATGGTTGACTTCGGTTCTTCCGAAACATCATCTCTGGTTCAAAGCAGACTAATTTGTGAGGTTTAGTAATCCCCTCAGATATTCAGCTTTGTGATCTACGTTGATCTCGACTTCGATTTCATTTGGAGTGGTGCCTTTCCTTATGACAAATTGTACTCCTGATGCTTCAGGATTTTCACTGCAATGTAACAGTTTCTGCACTCCCAACTCTGCTATTTATCTTCTTTTTCAAATAAGGTTTAAAGTTTTATTGCGGCAAAGGTTTCCCAAAACTGTTCTCATTTGTGAAGCAGAGGTTAGAAGGTGATGCTTACTCACTTTCTCAGAACTTCTGTATCTAAAGACTATATTGGACCCTTGTTCCAGTTCATCCGTAAAGGCAACCCTCCCCATAACATTATGAAGTTTAATGGCTCCAACATTCTCTCTCCTCTCCATTGAAGCATCGTCTGCACTTCTATCAAGGTTATCTATGATTTACCATTTCTAAATATGGTACTTGGGCATGTTACTTTAGGTTTATAATGAATAAACAATATCTTGGTGGCGTACAAAATCGAAGATATCATCTTTGGAAAATCTGAGCTCCAGATTGTTTTCTGGATAACTGGCTAACTGCATTTACGTTTCTCCATTTATTATTTGGTGTCGACACAGGTTTCGAGTTACATTTCCCAATAACTTTTCATCAGGACTACAATAGTTGAGCTTTTGAATACACTTTGAAATGAAGGCTCTGCTATCATGACAACAAGGACTGAATCCAACTTTTGCAAAGGTTTGTGTAGGCTTGCGGAGGTTTAACACCTGATTTCATCCCAATTCTTTAGATGGATTGAATATACTAAATCTGTAACCTATTAGGATGTAGTGCTTGGAAGGTACAGATTAGCAGACTGCAAAAAAAAAAAAAAAAAAAAAAAAAAAAAAAAAAAAAAAAAAAAAAAAAAAAAAAAAAAAAAAAACTGTGACATGCCTAATTAGCCGGCAGAGATTATTCTAAATCAAGACATATGCAAAGAGATATATTGACTAATCCACCGATGACGAATATTCACCGAGGTTAAACGACCACCAAGGATTACGGGTTTATAAGAACCATACATTTTGGAACATTGTGAGGCAAAACAGCAGATCTAGTTAAATTTATGTATCGTAGGAAAATTGAGACAGTTGGATTTGCAGAAACAAGAATGAAAGAAATACACAATGATTATGAATTGATATATTTTAGCAGGGGAGATAGCTGTGGTCATAGAATAGGAGTGATACTGTCACCTGAATTTGATATGTATATTCGGAACGTAGTTTATAAAAATAAAAGAATTTTCGCAACAACTCTTAAGATTATTATAGAATGACAATAATGCACAACTAGACCACCCAGCAAGGAATATCCGAAGATGAAATTTTTTTTTCTTTTTTAAACAACTTCAAGAAATATGCTATCAGTCACCCATAGAGAGTGAATTCTTATATTAAGGGTGAACTTAATGGACATCATTGTAGAATTAAGATGGACAGAGTGATTAGTTCTTTTGGCATTTGTGAGTAGACCTCGGAAAACAAAATGCTACTTGATTCTTTTGCTATAAATAGTTTAGCAATAATGAATACTTACATTCAACATCAAGATTTGTATAATTATACAAAGTCGAGATATAGCAGCAACCTGAATATTTATGACCAAAAAAACTCAGATTGTCTCCTACTAATAATAAAAAAAAAAAAAAAAAAAACTATCATAAAAGATCCGAAAACCATCCCATCAATTTAATATTTTCCAGATCATAGATATTGAGAGTTATATTGAAAATTCATAACTTCAAATATGAAAGCATACAAAGAGAGAAGAGATTACTTGTGGACAAGATCAAAGAGACGAAGCCAAAGATCCAGCTGAGATTTAAAGAAGACAGCAGAGTTATCCAGATTAACAATGCCATTGAATTCTGGTAACATTTCAAAGACATTATATAGAAGACAAAAAAAATGAAGTTTTTGGACTTTAAACAGTGGTGGGGAAATAGAGGAAACAACTATGTGATGAAATTAAAATGTGGAGGAGACAATAAGGAAAAAAGCAAGAAAGCTCCCATTTGTTGGTGAAGGAAATGGCACCAGAGAGAAGATATGAATATGAAATCTACAGAGATATTGAAAATCCACTAAAAAGAGAAGTATAGATTAATATGTGGAGGAAAATTGAAGGAGATCTAGATATTGAGTTTGAAAACACCAGAAGTACTACTATTAGTTGTGCATCAATAAAAAATAATCATGGTAAAATTCTTACTCAACCTATAGATATGCAAAACAAAGGGCTTCAGTATTTTAGTAACCTTTACAATGTGGAAGGAGCAGTACGCAAAGAGCCTACATTTAGCAATGATAATAATACGGGAATAGATAAGGATTTTCTAATAACCACACGAGAGGTAGAGACAGCATTCAATTTAAGGAAAAATAACAACTCATCAGGTCCAGATAATATTGCTGCAGAAGTCACCAAAGCTAGTAGAAAATGGGATGATTGAATGATTGTTCATCCTATATAATTTTGAATATAGCTTGGCCTTAGTTCCCTCTGCCTGGAATGAGTTATTTATGTACTTTCTTTAACAAAAGGTGATGCAACTGCATGTATGAACAATTGAGACATATCAATAATGAGTCACAGAGCCAAAATCTAAGAAAGAGAGTAGGACCCATTGTGGAAAATAGTCTATCTGAAAGCCAATGCAGCTTTAGACCAAGCTGCAGTAAAATTGATCAGATTTCTGCAATGTAGATATACCTAGAGAAGAGATTGGAATACAGCCAAGAACAACGCCTATGCTTTCTAGACTGAAAAATCCCATAAACCAACTGTGGAAAATCTTTGCGTGAATATGGAATCCGTGAACATAGTCAGAGCAATTATAAGCAATACAAAAATCAGAGGAGTAAAGTAATTTAAAGAGATAATATTGCTCAAACAACAGATAATAAGATAGGCCTTGGAAATATATTAGTAAGATTTGTCTCTTATGCAACAAAGAATAAACTTAAACTAGTCAAAAACTGAATATATGGTTGCAGGATCTGATCAAGATGAGGAAGTATTATCATGAGCTAATGCTACCACCCAATAAATAAAACCTTTTACATATCTAGGTAGTGTTTTGACATCAGCTAGAAGAATGGGGCTAATGGGGATGAAGAGCAGTGCTGTGTATTCACCTCTACAAAATGAAAATATCCCCAGAAGAGTAAAAGTTGAATTGTTGATTCAATTCTTAAATCCTTACTTCTGTACCATTGTGAGAGGAAGGTTCGGTATTTTCTCGGCAATGGAGCAGTTTCTGCACTTCCAGCCCTGGTATTTCTATTCTTTCACTGAGGAAGTTCAAGATTCAACTGTTGCAGAGGGATTGACGAAAAATTTTT